>NC_092677.1:15639197-16242294 GCF_964355755.1 Antedon mediterranea
ATAAACACAACAGGCATAGAAATAAATTCCAAACCGCCCGGTGATACACTGAAAATTATTTAATTAATTTTTGAAACGATAAAGATGAGGAAATCTGTGAGAATGAGAAAAAGTCGCCCCAACCGAGACTCGAACTCGGACCGTCTGCTTGATATGCAGTTGCCCTAACCATTAGACCACTGAGGCTTTCATGGTATTGTTCTTTAACTCGATCGGATAACGACCCTTTAACATTCTCGGCGTGGTACGGTTGGAACACAACTAGTCCTCAGTTGTACGCACGCGCACCAGAGATCAAATTGATACGCCCTCATCTATAATTCAGTATATTTATTCACTGAGCGGGATCTCGAGAGATACTTTTATATATATATAAACATATATATATATATATATATATATACACACAATATATATATATACACACAAGAGGCAAAGAACATTAATTCTAAACCGCCCGGTGATATACTGAAATTTAATTAATTAATTTGAAACGATAAAGATGAGGAAATCTGTGAGAATGAGAAAAAGTCGCCCCAACCGAGACTCGAACTCGGACCGCCTGCTTGATATGCAGATGTCCTAACCATTAGACCACTGGGGCTTTCATGGTATTGTTCGAACTCGATTGGATAACGACTCTTTAACATTCTCGGCGTGGTACGGCGGAACAGCACTAGTCCTCAGTTGTACGCACGCGCAACAGAGATCAAATTGATACGCCCTCATCTTTCAGTATTTTTATTCACGAGGCGGGATCTCCGAAGAGATACTTTTATATATATAAACACAAGAGGCAAAGAACATTAATTCTAAACCGCCCGGTGATATACTGAAATTTAATTAATTAATTTGAAACGATAAAGATGAGGAAATCTGTGAGAATGAGAAAAAGTCGCCCCAACCGAGACTCGAACTCGGACCGCCTGCTTGATATGCAGATGTCCTAACCATTAGACCACTGGGGCTTTCATGGTATTGTTCGAACTCGATTGGATAACGACTCTTTAACATTCTCGGCGTGGTACGGCGGAACAGCACTAGTCCTCAGTTGTACGCACGCGCAACAGAGAACAAATTGATACGCCCTCATCTTTCAGTATTTTTATTCACGAGGCGGGATCTCCGAAGAGATACTTTTATATATATAAACACAAGAGGCAAAGAACATTAATTCTAAACCGCCCGGTGATATACTGAAATTTAATTAATTAATTTGAAATGATAAAGATGAGGAAATCTGTGAGAATGAGAAAAAGTATATATCTCATTTTTTATCTCAAAATTCTCTCGCAACACCGACTTATTTTCCCTTGACCATTGTCGAGTCAACGTAACAAAAAATGGTTTCATTCAAAGATTATCCAAGCTTTTTAATTCAATTTCTATTATAAATAAGACTATCGATATTTTTTTTGACACTTTGTCCAATTTTAAGTTTAAAATTCTTAAATCGATTTAAGTTTGCCATTTTGTATGTTTCATAATTTTTATTTTAATGTGCTTTAAATTCTATATTTACATCTTAAGAGTTTTAAGGCATCCTGTAATTGGCGATTTTTCGCTGCTGGATGTGGTTGAAATAAAATAAAATAAAATAAAAATATATATATATATATATAGATTTAAAGATCTTTTTACATGACCAATTAGGCTGAATAGACAAAAGGCTGGGTTGAAGAAAGTTAGGCTGGGTGACAGTACCTTAGGCTCTATCAATTTGACCGCCTTCTTGGCACCATGTTGGTATTGAATATTTACTTACATCAAATATTTCTGCAGCATAGCTTCCTTCTGTTGGGAATGCACAGAACCATGGCAGCCTAAATCCTCCTCCAAATGGATCGACATCATCATTACCTTTGTTTGAACTGTCAAATGTTTCCAACTCTTCGATCACCTGAGGTAAAAAAAATGTTTGGATATGATATGTTGTGTAAAGCTCTGTCTACACTTTCAAACATTATGTGAAAAAAAAAGTGATGTGAACATATAATAAAATGGACATGATGATGTCATTCTACCATATTTGAATACATCACACTTTTGTAAATAGAGGCACATTCTACTACAGTGATTTTACTCCAATAATGCATGATCCTTGTTTGTTTAAAAAAAGTTTAACTTAAAAAAAAAACAAATACCAAATGCATTATAAATATTGTACACAAACTTAGTTACTGAAGTCACTGTAGTGGAATAATGTTAGCATTTTACTCTAAAAATAAATCAAAATTAATGCTAATTGATCACCCATATAAAGATAATTAATTTAGAAGTAGTGCATTTTCACCTGATTGGAACAAAAAATGATAAACTGAAAATGGACCAGAACTTCCAAAGCATAACTTGAGTTGCACATCTAGCTTGTGTGCACTTAAAAGTGCACACAAGCTAACATCTAGCTTGTGTGCACTTAAAAGTGCACACAAGCTAGATGTGTACCTCTGGATCTTCAGTGTTTTAGTCTTTATTCTTGAAGCGAGGGCTGATCTGCCACCAGAACTAATGGTCGAGAATTCTTGAACCAGATTGTTGTTTGCAGTGTCCCCGTTTTGACTACTCAGCCACTCAACGCTTTACAAAGAGAATAATTAAAATGCTGTCCTTACCTTCTGTTGAGTGATGTCATTTCCAGATTTCAAAAGTAGAACACTCTGATCAACAGCCAATAGATAGACTAGAGAGCTCCCTGTTGCTGCGATGTCAACATTAATGTTATCACCAGGTTCAACAACATCACTACTGAATGACAGACTGACCTATGAATGGTCAATAAACATTATTTTTACTGTTTTCTGTATGAAGTAACTTAAAGAAGTAATTGGACAAAACTCCTGCTTCAAACCAGTCATTCTTTCATACTGACAAAGAAATGGTATTGACCATAATTATGGACCAGAGAGTTTTATAGTAATTTCCAGATTTACAATTGTATCATTCTATTTCAATAATATTTGTTGTTACATATTTATAAAAGCAGATAAGTGACAATAGTTTTCAGGAAGTATATCATAAATTGATCCATTCAATTTACCAATGTAATAACAAAAGAGTGGAATGATGATTAAAATAAAAAAAAACGTTGTACTTGATTTTTAAATGCACCATCTACATTAAAGTTTGACACATCAACAACAGTTTCATTGTCAGAACGAACGTAGTACGCAATCAACTTTGCTGTTGGCGCCATGTCAGCTGTGATAGCAACATTCAATGTATTTTGAGTAGAAGTTAATCCAGACAGTGTTCCAGTTAGAACAATATTGCCTTTGGATAAAATCTATGCAAAAAAAGAAATAAAAATGTGTAAACCATTGACTGACACATCAACTTAATTATTTTAAAATTTAATTAAATAACATTTTACATGCATCTTATATTTACAGAATTAAACAAATTATATTACATTTATATTCTCATTATATTTACATAAAGTTTACATTTATTGTTTTATTATTTATATTATATATTTATATTACAAACAGCATGCGTCTATGGATTTAGAATAAGAGTTTTAAATATTGAAAATGATCTTCTTAGATTCCAATTTATATTTATATTAAATTCCTATCTATATTATAATTATGTTATTTATTATTATCTATATTTCCATTAAATTTATATTGTATTTACGACATTATTCAAATATGCATATTAATAATTAAAACCAAGGATTAATGTTAACCATTGATGATGTCATACCATATAAACAATGTTAGGCGGCACTTCCGTTGACGTGATCGTAAATGTGGCATCTTCTCCTGCATTCAATCCAGAATTGGTTAAGATGATCTGAATGAATGAATTGCTCGGTGATTCAACCGCATCAACATTAAAATCATCAACATACCCGCTTTCTTCCTCCATCGTGTAGTACCGTGCCTATTGGAGTGAATTATAATTATTATTTACTCACATTTTTTGTTTTCATCACTTCTGGTAATCATCAAATTCATGATTGTACATTTCCTACTTTAACGAGTCAGTTTAAGTTTGAAAATTGGAAGATTTTGTTAACTCAGCTATAAATGCAAAGACTATTACAATATAACCCTTCTTGGGACACCTGCTAACACTTTCCTATGAGGCAATGTATGTTTTATACGGCCTACACATATTCAGGTACACCACTATGGTTTTCAAGTAACAACTGAAGTTTCAATAGGAGTCCCCTTAACAGAGGTTCTACGGTACCTGTATAGAAATTGATGATACATCATTTGAAAGGATGCTTGCATCAATTTGTGCAGTCACAACCCCAGTAGATGGAATTTCATAGTACACTTCAGAATTCCTTGAATCATCATTGAAGGTATAACGGTCTTTGTAAGAGACAAGCAACGGCACACTCCTCTCTGCATCAGACAGAGGTGTTCCATCCTGTCTTGTAACCGAAATCTATAAGAAAAAAACCTCAGAGTTGTGATGCATTCTGCAACTAGAACAATTTCAAAAGAAATGTATATTCTTATTGTTTTTTTTTTGTCTACAGAAACCCGAAATAAATACAAATATTTACATAAGCAGTGTACAGCAAAGTAGGTTTGAATGTCTTAGAATTTCCGTCCAAGATGTCCACTTTGACAGGCCTGTTAAAGTACCCTGTTGAAGCTGTTGAGTTCTGTTCTTTTCCGGTTAGACTTTCTGTTACAATGGCAATGACATTGAAGTTTACTCCATCAGAAAGTCTCTCAAAATCATCTAGAGGAACAGAGAATGATTTACTTCCATCAATCTAAAAATAAGTATATGAAAATCTGTCAATCAATGTTTGTAACTAGCATCTTTTGTAACTATTAAATATGATTAGGTTCCTAAACAAGGAACCAGTCCTTACAACTAGGGACTGCTAACTTTTTTATTATGGTAGTACTAGAAATAAAACTGGTGGTACTTAAAATGAAATTACAGGAAACTAAAATTCAACCTTTTTTTTAATCTGTCTGTATAACATACAGTTTGCTTTTCAAATTACAAATGACTTTAAAATGTTCTTTTATTGAAACAGGTACATCACATACATTGTAATTTTTAAATTGTAAAGTCTTAATATTATCAACCATGATTTGGCTTATTTGAAATGTTTGTCTATTATTGCTTGTGTCATATGTATATTATAAGTATTGATTTTTTTAACAATGAGATCAATAAATACATGTGCATAACAATATGTACTTGAAAGACACTTAGTACAGTACCAACATTCTCTATGTCTGAAAGAACTAATTTATTTCCAATTATACTAAGATATCATGTATTAACTTAATAATGCAACATAAAGCCTACCATAGAAACAAATGATCTCTAGTGGGATTTAACCATCATAAGTCATTCCTCACATTCAAAATCTATTCTTTTTTATTAACAAACATTTCCTATTTCTACATTCTATACTACTTTTTCATATTCTACCATATGTTATATTTTCGATCTTCTCTACTATGTACGATACACTTTTATTTATAAGCATAGTACACTATTATACAACTCTGCATCACGCAAGCATTTCATTCTATTACGCACACGCACTAATATCGACCATAGAGTCTTTTAAACTAAAAACCATATGACGACAAGACATCCACCAGTTCAGTTCAAAACCATTTTAAGGTAAATTTTTAATTAATTATTTTCTATCCACTCTACCATTTTCATATAAAGATACCATGGAACCACATCAGGTCAAGTTCAATATTGAATATCGAAACGTGGCAGGCTATAGGCGCTTGACCTTTGACAAGAACGCCTAAATTTATAATTTAAATCTACGATACTTAGTATTGTATATTCAGGAATAGCCGCTCCATAGTCTCTTTGCTTTTCTTCCTTCACTCAAAATTGTTTATACTAACAAACATTACTATTTATATGCCTAGGATAGTGTGTTATCATTATTGACATAATTTCATTACACATCCACATTCAGTACAACTCTTCTTAACAAAATTTTTTCAATCTTCTATCAACTAAAAGTCGTAGTTAGTCATGTCTCGGGTCACATTCTATGGTCATCGTACAGATAGGCTACTACATCAGCACTTCTATGAATGGATGACTAGTTGGTGACAAGAACGCTAGTTGGTCATACCCAGTAACGTTTTTATTTTACGATCATTCGGGAAACCACATCACGATGATATATTGCTGCTGGCAAACAATACTTCACTTATCATAATAAACTTTATTTCAGCAATATAAAAACACATTAAGAAAACAACAGTACAATTGAAAGGCAACATCATTCAGAATCAGGAATAGAAACCAATAAGTTGAAATCATAATTATACAGAAATCTAGTATGGCACATACACCTACCCTCTCCCAAAACACCATTGAAAAGTAAATAGTGGAGTACTAGTGTATCACAATCATGTGATAACTTTGCAAAACTTCTATGACTCGATCTAGAAACTTTTTAATCAAGATCGTTTCTCTTGCTTTAATAAAGCTGACTTCAATATACAATTTTGCTTGATTTTGTATTGATGTTTGTTATTTTTTAACTTTTTATATTTCAAATGATGTAAATAGACACAAGTTTTGTACTATTATGCCCTTTTTAATACTTTAAACGAGAATAAAATAATAATAATACCATGATGTTTGGTTGATACCATTGTCTGATGGGGTTTTTGTCATACTTACAGCCATGTTCAATTCTATTTCATGATTTCCAGATGTGATCCTTACAAGTACCATTCCTTTAACAGGTTTTCCATAAGTATATCTAAAAGAAACAATTGAAAGATGTCAAAATATAAAAACTATATAGAAGAAAACTTTTGTTCTGAATAAATAAAAGTTCTGGAAAGATTTAAAATGGCATATGTCATAATATCTGGCATTACTTTTTTTTTTTTATTTATTTTAATAAATAGCAATGATATTGGTCATCTTAGAAAAGAATCCTCTTTTCCTGTTAAAGATGTATTGTCCCTTGAAACACAAAAAAATGAAGGTCAAAATATTCTAAATTTAAAGTGGCCATATCAAAGTAATATTAAAGTTATTCACTTTAAGTCGAAAATTTGAGCCAAAAACAACAAGTTTACGTAATTAACAGGTAAATTAATTTGATTACATTTCATCTGGAAAATCGTCACGAGCGAAAGTAAACAAAGATTTCAAACCACATTAGTATGCATTATGTATCTATATATAAATTTACGTAAGGGCAAAATTCGCTAAATCGCGCCTTACTTCTAGAATGTTTACTCGATGGTATATACAGTTGGCTCATACTTTCGGTACTGATTTTAACCACCTGATGTAACCCTGTTTACTAATTAAATTAAGTTAGATAATTAGTTATTGACGATTAAAACGAATTTAGGTTCAAAGATTTGCCCCAAATAGGGGTGTTTTCCGATCGTGGTATACACTGTCTAATGGATGTCCATCTTGAAAAATACCCGCCACAAAAATGCGAGGAGGCTTCGCATTTTCCTATCTCCTCCTACGATAATTGTTTTTAATAGCTGAAAACCGGTTGAACAGCCAGAGTACACCATCATAATGTTGAAGACAGGCCGATTTTCTTTAAAAAATACTATTTTGATAGATTTAATATACGATTATACAAATGTATTGATTTGCGATGAATGGAACATCCCAATCTCTCAGTCTGCCAAAGTTTGGTTTAACACAAGTAGGTAAATTTATGAGCCCTTGGTTTAACACATACGGTAGGTAAATATATGGGCCCTTTGAGAATAAACTTGCAATACTTTGACAATACTGTAAATACCTATTATATTAGATTAGATGTAATATAAAAATATATACAAATAAACTTTATTACTGACATTGTGGACAGGCTCTACTGTTAGATATATAAACACATTATTATATACAAATAAACTTTATACTGACTGTTCCTTCTCAACGTTTGTATTAATTAATAATTACCAATAATATAAACGTCGTAGTAGTGTATCGTGACATGTACTTTAATATTTCAATCGATTATGACAGTGACAGTTTAACAAAGTATTAAATCGCAAATGTTTTACTGTATTTAGAGGTATATTATTTATAGAATATAGGCCTATACAACATGAAAAAAATATTTCGTTACTGAGTGGATAAAGAATATATTGAAAAAATGTTCCTCTTTGTACCTATCCGCTTTCCCATCCCTCAACCCTAATGTTACATACAAAACACAAATTGGGTTTCTTTAAATGAGTCCAAATAAAAAATTTGGACTCATTTTGTGATAAGTTTCTCCTTCGGAAGTAATTCCCAGGGTGCTAATTTTAGTTGACTACATAAATCATCGTGTCTATTTATTCGTTTCTGTAAACGACAATGTATTATAGTCCTGCGGTACGTACATTTGAAATCGCCAGTTATGTTACGCTGAAATTACTGTATATTCGAGAACCATCTGTGGGCACGACCTGATGGTACGCGAGCAAAGCGAGTGCTTCAAAGTAAATTTACGAAAGGGCAAAATTCGGTAAATCGCGCGTTATTTGTAGAATGTTTTCTCAATGGTATATAAAGTTGGTTCGTACTTTTGGTACTGATTTTAACCACCTGATGTAACCCTGTTTACTAATTAAATTGAGTTCGATAATTAGTTATTGACGATTAAAACGAATTTAGGTTCAACGATTTGCCTCAAATAGGGGTGTTTTTTTTAATGGATGTCCGTCTTGAAAAATACCCGCAGACAATAATGCGAGGATGCTTCGCATTTTCCTATCTCCTCCTACAATAATTGTTTTTAATGTCTGAAAACCGGTGGAACAGCTCGAGTACAGCATCATAATGTTGAATGAAGACAGGCCGATTTTCTTTAAAAAATACTATTTTGATAGATTTAATATATATACGTTTATACAAATGTATTGATTTGCGATGAATGGAACATTCCAATCTCTGTTCCACCAGCGTCTATTCCCTCAGGCGTCGTAAAGGCAAGTACTGTATACTCATAACAGAAATTCGATCCATTTTTTTTTCAATCTGTGCTGCAGAGGTTGGATATAATTTTTTTTAAACGGATATTATGAGCTAGCGTTTTCACTCGCCGTATATTATGTACACATCTTTCTTATTGCAGTTAAACCACCCACATCATCACCCTTCCCTCACTGGCATGAGTAGCGTTGTAAAACCAGTAGAGGATAGGCCTACGGTACATCACATGCCCTAAACGCAGAACAACTTTGGTGGGTAGGGTAGGAACCAACTTAAGTATGAATTGGCTCTAAGAAACAATTGAAAACCATTAGGCCTACTAATTAAGTTGAGTTAGATAATTAAATATTTATTGACGATTAAATCGAATTTATGATTTTCCCCGAATAGAGGTGGTTTTCACAAATTGTTTTACATTATATAAACATATACACGTTGTAGTGATGTATCGTTACATGTACTGTACTATTTCAATCGACTATGACGGTGATAGTTTCAACAAAGTATTAAATCGCAATGTTTTACTGTATGTAGTGGTATAGTATTTGTAAAACATGAAAACAATTAATATTTCGTTACTAAATGGATAAAGAATATATTTAAAAAGTGTTCCTCTTTGCACCCATCCTCTCCCCATCCCTCAACCCTAATGTTACATACAAAACACAAATTAAGTTTGTTTAAATTTGACTTAAACAATTGGTCTCATTTTGTGACAAGTTTCTCTTTCGGAAGTAATTCCCAGGGTGCTAATTTTAGTTGAGTACATAAATCACAGTGTCTATTTTATTCGTTCCTGTAACCGACATGTATTATTTTCCTGCGGTACGTACATTTGAAATCGCCAGTTTTTTAACGCTGAAATTATTATGTATTCGAGAACCATCTGTGGGCACGACCTAGATGGTACGCGAGCGAAGCGAGCGTACCATCTAGTATGCTAAATTAGGATTGTTTAAAACTTGTCACGGTTAAGAAGGTATTTTCACACACAGATCATGAGGAAGTTTTATGATTATGCATACAGAGTAGCCAAACAAGCGCGTTTCATTATGGGATATGTTTGGATTGAAAACTTTGACTGGAAGTCAAAGTTATTTTTTAAACAAAAAAACGTCTGTATTTCAGTTAAATTTTTTTTTTTTCCAAAAATTTTTGGTGATAGTTAATAACTATTATGATACTTCAAAATGACCCACCTTTTTTCGAAATCTTTTATTTTTAATTTTTTTTGAATTAGTCAAAGGGACAATACATCTTTAAGTAATTGATAAAAATACAGTGTTTTGTTGATTTTGGAGTAAAAGAATTTTTATCCATTCAGGTATTTGCCTATTGCTTGTTCCTGGCAAGATTGTAATTTAAATTTGCCAAGTAAATTATTATTATTATTATAATTTTAATGAATTATATATTAATTGATTAGTGAATAATATATCAAAATATGAATAAAAGGTATGCTTTGTATAAATAAGTTTGTTTAATTTAATTGTATTTATTTAATTATCTACATCATGTTTTTATCACAATTACATGGTATGCACTGAGTTACTAACAGAGCCTGTGCAAATGGTGCATATGACAATTAAGGCTAAAATAGGTCTTTGATACAACAAAATGGCACTTTCCATTATGTAGAAAATTATGTGACAATTTATGCTAGAATAAAGACATTGTTAGTTTAATATCGAGTTTCAGATCTGTTCATTGTTCCTGTACACAGTTGGCTGAACAAATTCAAAAGCAGTCTTAGGTAAATTTGAATGTAAACAATAATACATTCACTTCTCACTCCACAAGCAGCATTATTATACAGATTGCCTGCTTAGAGGTTAAATATAAGATTTGACATCCCTGAGGAAATGATATTTTGTTCGAGAGAATATATATTTCCCGAGAACATAATGCCATTCCCAAGGGGTTGTCAAATCTTATATTTTACCGGTGTAAAAGGCGATATCTGTTATATTACATAGCCAACAACAAGTTGAATATCTACTGCCGGGTCGGGTGTAGCTATAGGCCTCCTTGTAATGAGCCTGCCTAGTTAGGCGTTGCATTCACCTTACCTTGCGAAGAATAATATAGATAATTACTAATTAATGATTCCTTGGCAATAAAATATTCACTTAGGCTTAGGTCGTTTAAATGAAGAGAAGAATTTCCATCAATAAGCCTACATTAATTATAATAATATTATTAAATAATATCAGGTAGGCCGCATCTATAATATAAATTTACGTAAGGGCAAAATTCGGTAAATCGCGCCTTACTTCTATAATTTTTACTCGATGGTATATAAAGTTGGTTCGTACTTTCGGTACTGATTTTAACCACCTGATGTAACCCTGTTTACTAATTAAATTAAGTTAGATAATAAGTTATTGACGGTTAAAACGAATTTAGGTTCCAAGATTTGCCCCAAATAGGGGTGTTTTCCGACCGTGGTATACACTGTATAATGGATGTCCGTCTTGAAAAATACCCGCCACAAAAATGCGAGGAGGCTTCGCATTTTCCTATCTCCTCCTACGATAATTGTTTTTAATAGCTGAAAACCGGTTGAACAGCTAGAGTACACCATCATAATGTTGAAGACAGGCCGATTTTCTTTAAAAAATACTATTTTGATAGATTTAATATACGATTATACAAATCTATTGATTTGCGATGAATGGAACATCCCAATCTCTCAGTCTGCCAGAGTTTGGTTTAACACAAGTACTGTAGGTAAATTTATGAGCCCTTGGTTTAACACATACGGTAGGTAAATATATGGGCCCTTTGAGAATAAACTTGCGAGATTGTGGATAGGCTCTACTGTTAGATATATAAACACATTATTATATACAAATAAACTTTATACTGACAGTTCTTTCTCAACGTTTGTATTAATTAATAATTACCAAATATAAACGTCGTAGTGGTGTATCGTGACATGGTACTTTAATATTTCAATCGATTATGACAGTGACAGTTTTAACTAAACTAAATAAAGAATGTTCTCTAATATAATTAGGAATCTCTTGCCATACACGGGGAAAATTAGTGTACAATGAATATTTAAAAGAAATAAATAAATAAATAAAATAAAAAAAGTATTAAATCGCAAATGTTTTACTGTATTTAGAGGTATATTATTTATAGGCCTATAAAACATGAGAAAAATATTTCGTTACTGAGTGGATAAAGAATATATTTAAAAATTGTTCCTCTTTGTACCTATCCGCTTTCCCATCCCTCAACCCTAATGTTACATACAAAACACAAATTGGGTTTCTTTAAATGAGTCCAAATCAAAAACTTGGACTCATTTTGTGATAAGTTTCTCCTTCGGAAGTAATTCCCAGGGTGCTAATTTTAGTTGACTACATAAATCATCGTGTCTATTTATTTGTTTCTGTAAACGACAATGTATAGGCCTATAGTCCTGCGGTACGTACATTTGAAATCGCCAGTTTTGTTACGCAGAAATTACTGTGTATTCGAGAACCATCTGTGGGAACGACCTAGATGGTACGCGAGCGAAGCGAGCGTACCATCTAGTAAATAATAATTTGTCTTCTTCGAGGAGCCGAATCACCGGATGTTCAGCGCACCATGCGTACCATGTTACTACCGTGATTATTAACAAATCACAAACAGTCTTCCATCACATCTAGGGAGGACTAATAACAAATGAGGGCGCTATGTATGCATAGTTTAAATAGTTTAGTTGATTAATTTCTTCAAGCAAATTGCGTGGCGCAACGGATGAAACATTGTCTTGTGATGGTGTGACAAATCATCACAAGTTCAACTCCCAGTAGATGACTTTTGTTTATTTATCGCCAACCGCGAGTGTTGCCACACAAAAATTACACCTGTCAATATCATCGATCCTCGCAGCGGTAGTCATGTGATGCAGTTTTAACCAATCACGATCACGTATTTACATAGGCTATGTAATATAATAAAAGAGAGAGGTTTTTATACTATATGATCCGAATATAATCCCATGCTCGAGAATAATCCCACCTAGTCTAATTCAAGTTAAATGTGTATAGTCTTATGGTGAATGCATTGTTAATGCAAACTGAATATAATTCCATCCTCTAATTTTGTACCCAGGGCTTCTTGGTATATATTCTTGGTAATTAATATACAGCAATTACCATTGGATCAGAAGACATGCAAGATATTTAAAATACACAACAGTTTATTTAAATTATACCTATTACAGGGCCTCATGGGTAGGGTTTGAGCAAGTATGAGAGGAAAAGTAATATGATTTTAGGCATAGTGCCAAAGGATTTTAATTTGCATCACAATAGCAGCATATGATACACAATACTAGGTGACAATCCTGGATCCTGGGCTTGGTAGACAGGTACCATGCTGCACATGGTCCCGAATCTGCATTGGCACCTTCATACGTATCATAGTATTGTAGTACACAGTTTACTGTATTACACTAGCAATTTACTGTACAAGTACATCTTATTTTATTTTATAAATTTCAGCAAACACATTTATACAAACATTCTGTCGCGTACCACTCAAAAACAAAAAAGCTAAAACGTAACAAAACTGATTATAATAAATTTGTATGGTTCTACTAAAATAATTTGTTTAAATATCTTTTGCATTTGAACCATATATTAAAAAAGCTAAGCTCTAACCATATAAATTCAGTGGATTAAATGAAAAAAAACTAAAAAGAAATATTTTCATGCCTTCACAAGACCATAAGCTGGATTTTTATAGTGAGGATTTCTATTTCACGAAGGGGCAAAGGTCACCATTCAATTCAATTCAATTCAATTCCTTTTTATTTTGGAAATATCATCCATATTAATAAACTAATAAACAGAAAAAAAAAAATCGTAAACTAAAGTATAAAGAATGCTTCTCCATCTACAATACATTTTGGAGTTATGGAGCATATGTTTGCAAACACAAGCAACAAGGATGTTACCACTATTCAACATACGTTGCATGAAACCATAGGTAGATTTTCGCATGTACTCATTAAAGGAAGGGACACAATGTTCAATAAACATTGCACTGGCACTACTACTTCTAGAGACATTAAGTATCTGGCGCACAGTATTATTGTAGCATACATTAAGAGATCTAATATTCTTCATACGATAGTTACAACAAAGGGCTGCACAATACATATTAAGACAGTAAGATCTAAAGAGACAACATTTAACATTGGTAGAACATATCATACATTTCATTAGCTTAGTTATGGCTATTTACATTCACTACCACTGCTAGTGTCTAGTTTGAAAAGGTGACTTCAAAATTATATTACGGTTTTTTAATGAGATTATAAAAATGTTCTCCATAAACTTACGTGGCATCAACCCTTCCTTCCAATGATGTTTCCCCTCTTGTAATAAAAGATGGCAATGTGACCGACACTTCAAACTTTGGCAGGACATACTCGCCAATGGTGAACACTTGGTATGCAGATACATCCTATAGAAGAATACAGAAATGTATAGTAATAATAATATGAATGCAAGGCATGAACAAAAGTGCTAGATAAAAAAGCAGTGCAAAATTGATTAATAAACAACACATTTCATTTTTATACCACAGACTGAGTCATTAAGACGACATAAAAATGGAGGACATTCAGATTCATTATGACAACAATCAATATAAATACAAAACAATAATGTGAGTTGCAAATAAAACCGTAAATAAGGTCAAAACCAGAAGAAAACATTTTTTCTTGTCCTGTTTAGACCTTAAAATTTGATAAAAATACAGATAAACGATAACTATATGTCATAAAAAAATGAAACACATACATATATGGATAGTGAATATTATTGTTTAACAGAATAAAACAATCAGATTATAACAATAAATCATTGATTTTAAGAGGAATTGCTATTATTATAAGATGAGTTTAAGTAAATTGCGAAAAGAAGTACTGTAAGGCAATGACATTTATAAAAAGTATCATTTAAGATAATAAAATAAGCATGCCATATGATTGTATTTCACCAAGCAACAGGATGCAAATACACGATTGTATCTTATATAATTTTTAATTTAATTAATAAGTTTTGTTTATTAAATATTTTTTTACATCAAAACGGATTGTGTTACTTACACCAGATGTTGCAGTGATACTCCAATCACCAAGTACTGGCTGAGTTGACATTGGTAATTCTTCCACTACTACGCCTGTTGAGGGCGCTTGATAATCAGTCCACTGCTGGATCAGGTTATCTAATGGATCCTACATAACAAAAATAATTTGGCATTTTTTGTTGGAATAAAACAGTAATGTTATACATTTTCTGTTGAGCATTTAGTTGCATGCATGGCATTACAAATTTAATATTTGAATGATTTTCTGTTGAGCACACTGACATTTTTTCAATTTACGATTCAAATAAAAAAGTGTACAAGGTTTCCGAACAGAATATAACTCAAGTGATTGCATACAAAGAATCATTCTCACTCCTGAGGACGATCAAAGCATATTGATCGAAACATCGAGAAACTCAACAGAAACTCAACAGTTCTTTTCAGAACTACACGTGGTGTACCGCAAACTTTATATCAATAAACATAGAAAAAAATCAATACAAATTTAGGTTTTTTTTGTTTTTTTTAGTAGATTGGAGGGGGGGGGGGGGGTGAGAGGAGTTTTACAAGAAGTATTATAAACCAAAAATATCCATAATCATAGTACCTTGATTTCAATGCTATAGTTCACCATCCGTTGAGAAAGGTCAGGGTTCACAGCAAAAATTCTGTAATTGACTATTAAAAGAAAGGAAAAATTGAAAAGGGTAATGGTTTAAAATAGTAAAAATATTTCAAAGCACTAAAAGACAGTACATAAATTGCAAGCTCCATAATATGAAAAAATTGATTAAGCTCAGATTTAGCTAACAGGATATTGCTAACTATACTGTATGATCAAATGACTTCTAATAATCCATATCAATAAAAAATAATACAATATCACAAGTGTCTTTGTTATACTGTAAGAATGTCAGCTACTATATCTGGCATGTAAACTCTTAAGTTAATATTATTTTGTATAGTAAACTAAAAACTAATTTTAATTTACACTTGATTACTAACATCGTCAATACCTGTAGGGTATAGGGTAGTTAGGTAGGTAGGTTTTTTTTTTTACTAAAAAAGAAAAAGAAAAAAACTGTAATCATTCGCTTTTATCCAGTATTTTTAAGTATGTTAAATGGTCTTGATTTCGGTTTAAATTTAAAATCAAAATGTTTCTAGTGTTGATCATTTTTTGGCCAAATTCTCCATTCTAAAATAAACTGTCAAGTTGATATTATTATGTATATAAAACTAAGTTTAATTTACACTTTATTACTACACTATCAATACATACTCCTCTCTTTTATACATTTTGAAACTGCTTTTAATCTTTGTCTTGTCCTGTTTTATTTTTAGAGAGTCACATTTTTTTATCTTTTTTTCCTTATATCTTCTCTTGTGCCTTCTTTATACATTGTTATACAGGTATTGTTCTTTCAATTTCAGGTTTTAGGTTAAGGGACAACCGCTTGATAGGTGAACCTAATCCTATAGACAGTGGATTTACAGTACAGTAACATAGGTAATTAATACACTTAATTAAGTTAAGTTAAATGCAGTGACAATGATATCACTGTACTCTATAACTTTCAAATTTATTGAATCTCAATGAACAAACTATAACCACATGATGTACATTCATCCAACAACAAAAACAACACCACTGCCCTTACTTGTTTGTCCTGGTTTATAGATGGATTTATCAGTTTGAATGTAGATGGAAAAGCCTTTTGAAACAAACTTCAATATTTTCTCTTCTGTAAACTTAACACCATTTAGTCCTAAAACCTCCAGAGTGTAAATTCCATCGGCAGTGACACTATCTGGTACCTAAAAAAAACTATTTGTTTATTTATTTTTTTCCACAAAAGCCACAGTACAATTTATATATAACATATAATATCATAAGATTAACAATGTGTAAAAGAAGATCAAAATAAATACAAATTATTAATTGTATTAACATGAAAAGTAAGTATTAAATAATTTCAAATTCACAGTAAAGAGCACTAGATCAGGTTAATACGCCAGTTTTTCCCTAGTCAAAAATATAGGGTAGGTATTTTTTTTTGATTATTAAAAAAGAAAATGAAAAAAATTGAACCAATATAAATCATTTGTTTTTATATATCTATATGTTAAACAGTCTTGATTTTGGAAAACATTTTTGCTTTCTTTTTTATTCTTACATTTTTTTTCTTTAAAATAAATAAAAATGTCTAGGGTCGGGCATATTTTTAGAAATATCATAGCTATGCCATTCAAGCGCAAAATATTACAGATCTGTATTGATGATGTAATTCATTAAAGTATAAGGGGCACTGAAGCATGAGCAATGTATTAAATAAAGAAGTCTGTGTATGGTATCAAATCGTTAGAATTAATTTGTGTACTAACTAGGTCAAAGTATGGAACAAGTTGAAAAAAAGTTTGATGAACCAAATAGATACATAAAAAAGAAAGTTTTATTTTTTTTTAAGTTAACTTTAAGTGAACATAATTATAAACCTACAAAAAATCGAATAAAAGTAAAAGTCAATACTACTGAGTTTTTAGTTAACATTTAACTGTTTATTATCTTTTTAATAAGTAGAATCGAAATTAATTTTTTTCTGGGCAAAGTGAACAACTTAACAAAACTACACAATAAGTTTAGTGTAGGGTATTGGTATTGTTCTGGCTTTCTTTTATATGAATAAAAAAAATTAAGAAATAACATAAATGCAGATTTTTAATCAAGCATGAGGAAGAGCTATTTATAGGCTTGCCCATCAAGAAAAAAAAATTATTTCTTAAAATATATCTGTATAGCTAAAAAATGTTCATCTGGTTTTGAATATCCATGAGTTAGTACTGTCAAGCAGGTTAGTTGGCTAATTTTTGGTTTTTAAAAAATAACTACTAACTCATCTGGATAACATTAATCGGAAGAAAATTACAGCACTCATTTTAAATTAATGTAAACAGTAAAATATATTTTATTGATCCACTTGATGCGATGTTGACCCATCACATTAAAGAAATAATATAACTATGCAAAAATCAATAAAATGAATGCACTCATCTAAATAATACGGTAGACTGGTAGCCCTGGCTTTAAAATAATTTAACAACCTGTATTGTACAAACCAAGGCACCTTGGAAAGTGTATTGTACTAGTGATACTGAATAGTTGGGAGTACCGACACACTTAAAAAAAATTCACTGAACTATAACTAAATAAATGTTGACAGTTAAAAAACAGGGTCTACTAGCACTGAATGTGTGAAACTAACTTATAATAGGAATAGCATAACTGTTGTGCCTTGATTATTCATGTATCTGAGTCAACCCTTTCAAAACCACATCTTCTTGGGAAGGGTCCAAATGTAATTGTTTGCAGAAAACTTTGGAATGGTAGTGCAACTTTTAAAAACAAATCTGGTATTGGGAGGGTAGTCATGTTTGATTTTCTTTTCAGGTGTATTGACAGTATTTAAATAGGACCAATAGTACTGTTTATCTAGGACCAATATACAGTAGGTGTCTATGAGAATGCCGACTTATCTATTTTGGACTACTTTATAGATAATATCTCCCACTGAATCAGACTAACTCTTTCTGCTGCAGAAATAATCAGTTAATGATTCTGTAGTTGCCTAATTTTTTGGGCAGCAGAAACAGGAGAAATTAAAAATAACCGCTTGGCATTCGCAAAATAAAAGTTACAAACATCCACGTGTTGGAACAGAAATTCAACCAGCTATTGCAGTGAAACTATTAGCTGCAAAGGATGTTGACCCAACTACTGTAGCATCTTGAACATTTAAATTGTTTTACAGAAATCTTTAAATCAAATTGGTAACATTTAAAATATATTCTTTCTTGAATCATGGCTTAATTCCCTCTTGTTATTTGGAATCAGTTTAATATTATGTTATTTAAACTCTTTAAATTGTTATAAACTTACAAAATTATTAAAAATAAGTTCAACACTCAGAATGAAATCTAAATTCTGAATATGAATAAATTAATAAATTGATTTTGTTGCAGATAGGCCTTACCTGTAATTCAATAGTATCAACAGTACTACCAATATAGTTTCGTATAATTGATGCAACATTGATAGGCGAGGCAGAGTTTTTAATCGAGGCAGAGATGGTAAAAGACTCTTCCGCTTCAATGTTCATACTAAGAATGAGCGGCAATCCAGGACGTATGGTATCAGGTGAAATGATAACATACCGTCTGTAAAAAATAACCAAGATTAATAAATAATAATGTATTAAAGATGTACTGTATTGTCCCCCAAAAATATGAACAATTAAAAAAAATTGTTCTCACTTTTTAAAACACATTTAAATAAATTCACATTCAATTATTGGGGACAATATATCTAAAAGATACAGTAGAATTTCTGGGGACACTTTCCTATTAGGTTTTTGTGATGTGAACAAAACTTACCCATAAGCCATGTGAATGAATCCAAACATAATGAAAAATATGGTTACATAATTTAAGGCCATTGTCTTTAATTTAATCTGGAAAAAAATGATTTCAATACTATAATTACAAATAATAAATTAACAAGTCTTATTGTAATCCGATATTCCAAGTGATTTTTTGTCTGACCAGCTTTTTTTTTGTTGTGATTTTTTAACTGCCTCAGGCTAAACCGGTTTTGTGGTTCATAATCATTTTCCTGCTGCACAGATAAGATCTTATATTTAAAACAGATTGGATATTCCAGTTATTGAATACATTTATACCATTTACTGTCAAGCTTTATGGTAGTAAAAAAAAAAATAAATAAAAGTTTGAATAGATGTACTTCTAAACAATTAATTAAACACGGTAGGGTATGTGGGACAGCAAGGTAACATCCTTACCCCATTATATGATAAATGAAGCATCTTATTAATATATCAAAACAATTAAAGTAAAAAGGGGTTGTACTTTTTGTACGAATATTGTGTTGAATTGCCTTTTATTTTAGGTTCTAGTTTAACATCATAACATACTGTCTGATGAGAGTTTTAACTTGTTTTGTTGCAATCCTGAATTCCTATTACAATACTGTAGCGTAATGCTATGTAGCATTTCCCTGCTAACATGTAATTTGCTCACTAGTTTGCATAGTATTAGTGTAGCATTCACCCACTACAATTCGAATGCTAGTGTAGCATTCACCCACTACCATTCGAATGCTAGTGTAGCATTCACCCACTAGCATTCGAATGCTAGTGTAGCATTCACCCACTAGCATTTGAATGCTAGTGTAGCATTCACCCACTAGCAATCGAATGCTAGTGTAGCAATGCATTCACCCACTAGCATTCGAATGCTAGTGTAGCATTCACCCACTAGCATTCGAATGCTAGTGTAGCATTCACCCACTAGCATTCGAATGCTTAAAGCTCATTTAAATAATTCGGCTCCCTGGAAGGCTTAGCGAAGGCTTAGCGAATGCTAAGAAGCATTCGAAGGCTAAATTCAGTTATTGAATGCTTATATACCACTAGTATTCAAATGCTAAGTATTAGCCCTTCGAATGCCAATAATAGCATTCCAAGAGTAGCATTCGAATGCTTTGTGAATGGTAAGCGAAGGCATTCAGCCTCCAATCAGAAAGGAAGCTCTCAAAAATTCTATCAAAAACAGGCATGATGGATATAGGCCTATGTTCATTAGGTGTAGAAGCCTTTGGCTTTTTGGGTACAAGAGTAATGATGGCATTCTTCCAGATAGATGGGAAATTATTATCCTTGAGGCAACAATTCAATTGGCTAATCTAAAGTGTAAATAGTACTATAGTATAGCTACAACAATTATTCATGATCTATACACTCACCGTTGTCTACTTCTTGTGGGAATAATAATATATAGTAACAGACAAGGTACTTCATTTGTTAATGGTTAAATTTGCCTTGAGTATATAGTTTTTAAAACGAGCGCTAGGTAACATATCGCAACTATACATAGCCAACCAATCCCGGATCTGGGATCGCATTTTTTAAATGATTATGCCCCGTAATTGGATGTGATGTGGATGATATAACCACTAGCCAATCACCAGGCACTACAATTTAAATATATTCACATCGATTTATGAAGAAACCAATGCTTAGCCACCATATATTAAAAATATGTTTGTTGTACTTGAGACCACAAGACACGGTAATAATATACATGGTCAAATGCATAATTAAATATTCTATAGATTAACAGAATTTTTTATGACAGGAGGTGGCAGGCCAATATGATAATTCAAATATAAAAATTGCAAAAATAAACAAGACTCTAACCCACATGGTACGGGGATCTGACACACTCTACATATTCGGCAAAAGTTATTGTTTACATTTATTCAGCAATATAAATATATTTACATTAAAGGGATTTTACAGAGACAAATAATTGTCTGTAGTCGTAAGACAAATATTATAACAAAGAAAAAAATATAGGCAAAAGTATAAATACATATAAAACGAACGGCGCTAGGGCCTCTATCTAGCCTAGGCCTAGAGTAATACAAATGTGTCTCACACTCACCACGCATATATTTAATTATTATAATATGCATATTTATGAGTGAAGCACTATAGTAGTTGTAATCACAAATAGAAAATATCATTGTACAATTTACCTTCTTCCTAAAGTAACCGGTCAGAAAGAAACCAAGCAACTACAGTTCAGTTTAGTTATAACTTAACAACACATCTCTGCTGCAAACCAACGTTGTTTTTATAAATATACATTTGTTATGCATGACTACACACAAGTGGGAGGAGTGGGAAAAACAGGTGGCAGCATGCGATTTATTATCAAAGCGTAGATGTTGTTGTGCAGTCACTGATCTTTGCTAGTTTTTACAATCAACAAACTAAAAATAAACTGTATTAATGTAAAATACAGCCTCAGTTTTGATGCAAAACATTGAACAATGCAACAATTCTGTACACAAATTATCAGAAAAAGAAATGTGTATACTGCCCTCTATTTCTGTTGCACTTGGCACGCATTCATGCGTGCAATAACAACAACAAAAGAAACGTACGTCTCATCAATTTTATTAATACCGTTTTATTTCATTACCACCAAGTTTCTAAATGCGCCTAGATAGAATTGTACTATATTATTACGGCAAGCTATATGTGAGATACTGTTAGTACCGGTCCTATACTACTACTACAGCTAGGCTAGGCCTAGCCTACTTTAATAGGCCGGTCCCAGCTAGGCTAGCTAGTTAGGCCTACCTACTACTAGGCTGGCAAACCAAAGCAAAGGCCACCAACACGAGGCCTAGATTTGAATTAATGATAGACCTAGCCTAGCTAGGCGATAGCTAAGCCTGACTATTCCATCATGTCACTATATACATCACTACTTATAAATGTGGATCACATTTGATATCTATTTTTGAATCACCTCTATTTTTTAGTTCCTCTCTAAAACTAGTAGTGTAGTAGGCTAATAATAATAATGTTCCGCTCCTGACCAGGGCTAGCTAGAGGGTAGGCCTATCTATTCAATAATGCTGGCTTCCTAAGTAAGTTTCGGTATTTCACCCGCCAATAACTAATAATAATAGCTATTTACTACAGTATTACAAATATTAATAATCTTTTTCAGAGAGCAGAACAATGACTTCTGAAACTAGTGTCGCAGTATCTGATTTGGTTGTCACCCTATCTGCTGTAGGTCCAGTATTAGCACTAGCTCAAAGTAATAAATATGCCTCAGCTGGATTCCTGCTGGTTGCTGCAGCCTCATCGTTGGGCATCTTCAGATTTGGACTAAGCCACCCTGGTAGGAGCCTTATCTACTTTCATGATCTCTTCACATGGGTGTCAAAAGGATTAGGAATGAGCCTTCTGGCAACTGGTTTTTTTTATTCAAATAATCTTCCAACCATCGGAACAATTCATCTGGTATCGGCAATAATCATCACTATCGTGCGGATTGCAAATCTTACAAACGAACAAGTTGCAGAAACGGCAACAGAAGTCGTTATGACCTCGGCGGTTGTGTCCTTTTTACTCGGTAGTCTCTATTTAAAGAATCCATTTGCAATTTTAGGAACGTTGCTTTATGCGATTTCAGGTCTGGTTGGAACAGACGGTGATATTTTACAAGTGAAACGTGTGAATTGGTTTCATTATATCTTTGCTTTTGGAACAATGACATTGATGAAAGCTTATGAATATGAAAACTCTTGATTACAAGGCACATATTGATAACTCAGACTTATGGAGAAATGCCATATTGATACTGTAGGCTTACATGATGCAATTGAATGTTTTAAGGTTAAACAAGCTCCCTAACCAATGTCTTCCTGGATTCCCTCAACAAACAGGCTGCTTGAATATTGTAGAAATAGCAGTAGGCCTAATAATGGTTGATAATGGGTAAATTTGAGAAGAAACCAAACAAGTGATATTAATCTGTTCTCTTCAGGTTATAAATATGCCCTACCTAGTTACTATACAAATTAGCATACGATGACATCATTTACTTTGCAGCTGTACATAATATTCATAAATTCATTGCCATACATTACCTATTTCTTCATAATAGACATATTGATGTATAAATTATATTGTGTAATTTCTGTTAATGTATTTTAAATATAGCGCAAACAATCTTGCACTTTTGAACGTGCTTCTCCCCCAAGGGCCAAGACGATGCTGCTTTTAAGTTTTTCATTATGTGTCCTTTCCTATACATATTATTGTTATTATAATAAATGGATGTTTCTTTTTGTAATACTGTACCATCATTTAATTAGGTTTCAGTGTTATGACCTTGTATACAAATTATTTTGAAAAAAAAGTTGACCTTTTGAAAATAAATCTATGAATCATTGCCATACCTTTCTTCTACTTTGCATGACTATTGAACTCTATTGAGGGCATTATTTGTAATTAAATATAAATATATGTACAGTATTTACATTCGTTTACATAGAGCACAGAGAAGCTGTTTCAAATATTTTGCAAGGGAGAAAAAACGACAATTTGACTAGTGTATTTGAAAAATATCAATAGCAAGCATCTGCTCCTCTGGTGACATTGAAATTAGACTTAAGCCTAATCTACACTAGTCTGGAAATAGCCAGTGCACACCCTTGACAAAAGCTCATCAGACTTTGGCTTAGCCTAGTCTACTTACACAAGAATACTTTACCAAATTTGAGTTTGCAAATTAACTACAGTTTTGCTGATGTAGACTTCTGAAAACTATTTTTCTTCTGTTTTATTTGTAAAAGTTTGTCAATTTACGATGTCGATTTACACTAGCAAAGTACCTGTATAAGGAATAGCAAAACGTTTGCAGTGACAACAAAAGTTTGGTAAAGTTTACTACAGTAAACTAGGCTTTCAACCTACCTGTAAAATAATTGTGAGTAGTCTCGGTGAACACACCCTGATCTGATTAGCATACTGACAAGTGACAGCAACAGAAACAAGTCATTTCCCACAACTTAGTATTGAGTGGGCACATGTGTGGGTTTATCCAAAAAGCCACTTCATTTTAAGTTGGAAATAGTTTTTTAATATTAATTATTTTTATTTAAAATACTTCTCACAATTGCCAGGTCATTGTCAAGCCGATTCTCCAAAAATAATTTTTAATTTCCTAAAGTTCTTTTTCTGCTTTGAAAAACTGAGTGAGTAATTTAACCCCAATTTATTGGCAGCGCGGCAGAGACAGGACAAATTTTCAATAACCGGTTAAATGGCAGTCTGAAAATAATGATTAGATTCGGTGTTGCACCACTAACCGGTTATTGCTGTGCACTAAATAAATGTTATTTGATTGACAGCTTTAGTATCTTGGACATTTGACTGTTGGATCGCATTGCATTTTGGGTAATTCAAACATTTTTCGTAACATTTTTGAAATAAACAGTTTATTCTGCACTATATATAGCAAAATTAATTAAATAGAAAACATATTTTAGTGGCAAAACTGGCGTCGGGAAAACAATGAAAATGTACATTCAAAGCAACCGTGTCAATATTCTACTGAAGTTACTGCAGTAACCAGCATTTTGTTCACCGTATTTTATCTTTTAATGCGATTGTTTAGCAAGATTTCAATTAGAGATTATTTCAGTGACCGAGATATACCTCTAGGCCTATATTGCAACAAGTCATTGCAGTAAAAATGTGGCTACTGCAGAAGAATTTTGATGTGATCCCTAAAATGACAAAATTAGATCATTCTTGACTTCCCAACTCGAATGGTTTTACGTTTCTTCCTGTGACTTCTGCTAAAATGCACTTTTCCTCAGCTCGATATAAACACAAAGTGCAAGGCCAAATTTCTTAAATTGTTAGTTTTGCGTCTGGATTAAACAAGTTCAGTGGCCCTTTACACACACTAGAATGCTTGACGTTCACGATTTGGCTGCAAATTTGATGAGAGAAAGGAAACTATTGCAATTTGTTAGCCTAAATTTGTTTACATAAAATTCAAGTGTATGATTTTACAATTCTTCTTGAATAAGTGAATTTTTTGCATTTTTTCCTTTGATATGCTCAATTTTCCTTGAAAAAATGTCCATACATTGCAAGAGGGAATAGTTAACATTTATTTTTATACAATGGGCCGGATACTTAAAGATGTATTGTCCCCCAAAAACATGAAAAATGAACATTATTTAAATCAGACTTTGAATATGTTATTTTGTAGTTTTAATTAATAAAATTAATTACTTCCATAAAAAAAAACGAAAAAAAAAATGTTTTCACTTGTAAAATGACAAAATAAATAGTTAAATTCAAACAAAAATCCATTGGCTGGCAGCCAATTTGACCATTTTTTTCAGGCAAATACATTTTTTTTCGATCCAATTTTTGGTAAAAGTGGATAACTATTATGTTACATTCAAATGGAATATTCAACAAAAAATGTTTAAAGAATTATTTTTTCAGAGGACAATACATCTTTAAGCACTTCTCGACATCAAGGCCATTTATTCAAGAGGGTTTAAATACTATAAAAACAGAACTATTATCATTTTAAAAAAACTAGAAAATATGTGGTAATACAACTTGTGCATTTATTGCAATTGTTCAAAATATTACTACAACCTAACAACACATTTTTTTGTTTCACCTCATCAATGCCTACCTTTGTTTTCCTGCTGGTGTGAACATTTATATAGAAACGTAAAAGCAATTGGGACTGATGCTCTAAATAAAATGTGGTCTTGGTAATTCAGACAGAAAATGCTTTTTTAAACCCAACCAATTTTGAGCAAGATTACTTTGTTTCATGGTTTACAATGGCATCTAATACAGCAGAACCCCTATTTTGGAAAAACCAATATTTTGGAAAACCCCATATTTTAGAAAAAAAACACTATTTTAGGAAAACCCCTATTTTGGGAATACCCCACATTTAAGAAAAATTTACATTTGTAAATTTGTATCTATCAGTGGTTTGTAGAATCAAATCAATTTTAGTTTTATATCATTATTTGTTTGTTAAAAAGAAATTCTATTTGAGGGGAAATATAAGGGGAACATTTGTTAGGTCCTGAAGGTGTCCCCCTTAATACTTAATAGGAGTTCTACTGTAAAAACTGTCTGGATGTAAGCTAAACATTGGATTCTGTGTAATTAGACCAGTAAAGTGCCCAAACAACATATAAGTTCAACATGCAAAACACAATGATTTTTGCATTAACAGGGCTTGGTTGCCACTAGGATGCAAGGCAAGGACATAAGCCACTTAATGTAATTAAGTAATTTGACCCACGCATTGGATGATTCATCACGTCATGATTGGTCAGATTACTTGCTCTGCGCTTACATCTCTGTGTTGAGTTCTAGTGGGAACCAAGCTTTAGGGATAGTAGACTAGCTGGATGTATAGGTCAGAATGTGTTACCTGACTGAAGTAGTATAACACTCTTAAATGTTCTGATTATGAGTTCTAGTGGGAAACAAGCTTTATGGATAGTAGACTAGCTGGATGTATAGGCCAGAATGTGTTACCTAACTGAAGTAGTATAACACTCTTAAATGTTCTGATTATCATTACCTATTGACAGAGGATCATTAACAGCATACACACCAATTCTAATCAGTTGGTCTATGTTTGACAGAAATAACCCAGAGAAACATAGGTCAAAACTCCTAGGTTTTTAAACATGGTTCGCCACCCAACTTAATCCAATAGTACAAAGGTTGATTACCAAAAAGTAAAACTTATAAATAAATACTGAACATATTAATAATATATTATTGGAATTAACTTAAAAATACATAAACTATTATATTTTACATATATAACTTAAGCAGAAATTAAAGTAAAAAGGAAGGATAAAAATAAATATTTAAAATAATTACTTAAAACTTATCAATTATTAATAGGTAAACACACTACTGTAGGTACTTACATAGTAAATAAAAACGGATACTTTCATGCATTTCGACACGCACTGAAGTGGTACAGCTAGGATAGGGTATGGGTTGGATAGGGTACGGGTAAAATATGGTATGGGTAGGATAGGGTATTGAATAGGTACAGGAAGGGGAAAGATGCTGGTACTTACCATGCTAAAAAAACAGGGAAGATGTATCAAATTACCGTAGAAATACAAAGAATAAAGAAAAGACATAGGCTTCTTGTAGAATAAAATGAAAATTTCACATTTGAAATATCTTTAATATTGTTATTTAATTAAAAGTTTGGGATGTGAGAGAAGGTGTCCAAATGTGACTTTACGTTGTAATTACATCAAGTTGAAGCAAAGTTCGAAGAGTTTAGGAGTTTGGTCCAACAAAAAATTATTACATGGTAGGCTTTACTGTAATAACTTTATATAATAAAAGATATAGTTAATAATAATTGATAGACTCAGTGGTATAACGGTGATGAGCGCTCACTGGCTAAAACTCAGGGGCCCCAGAGCATGAGCAGCCTCAGTGCAATTGCCTAGCATTGGAGGCATTACGCCACTGTATAGGCCAAAACCTTATGTATAGTACACTAGCTTGTATTAAAATAATAGTACGGTATACAGTTATACAACCCGAAGTGCATAAAGCTTCAAAATATTGAATCACTTCTAATAGTCACTAATAAAATGCATAGGGCTTCCATTAAAAGCACTCATCGAATCTACTAATAAGGACAACTCCTTAACTACAGAGCTAAACAATCTGGACGGACGGAAATAAAAATTAGAAGCCAAAATCAGAAATTGCCGAGGTATGAAATAGCAGCCTAGATTGAGAAGCTTTTGAGATCTTTGAAACAGATATAATGCCAAGTCCAAGGAACAACTGCAAGTTTCAAGCAGGGCATAAGTTTTCATCACAATTTGCTTAGACACTAAAGTAATTAAAAAAAACATTATTATTTCAACTTATTAATTCAGTGATACCGAATATTTTTACATTAAACTGAATATTATTTCAAGTATCAATTGTTCACTGCATATGACAAACTGGAAATTCTTTAATAAGGTGCATTGTGAGAAATGATGTGGTTTGGTAACTTATTCTAAATGATGTTTTTATAAAATAAGCCTGCCTACTCTACTCTAAATTTCTTTTTCAGAGATTGTTTAGCCTGTAGGTTCTGACATCACCGCACATGATAGTTTGAATCATCTAGACAAAATAGCGACTATAGCTAAAAAATACATTAAATCAAGTATTGCACCCATGCACGATTTTAAATATCTTTTTGTAAAAATCACAGACGGGACCACCAGACATTTATGAGGTAAAGTGTTACTTTATAATGCTAAAGAAATCATATAAAATTTATTAATCAACTTAAGGCAATGGGCCATCAATTACTATTTCCAAAACAAGACAATCACCCCAATACAACCGAAACCTACTTTTGAACCTCGGGCTAAGGTATGAAACAGCAATGTTATGCTACTACAGTAAACATGCTGCCAAACTAAGAGATTGGTGTTAAGGTCCATTTACACTAGGACAATAACGATAGACAATAAATAGATAAACGTACTTTTACATACTGTACATAATATAACATAAAACAAAAGAAATCTAAACAGTTTTCATTCTAAAACTATAGGAAAACCATTTATGCTGTCTTTGATAAAAATAATATTTTTAAAACTCCAATCAAATCACGTCAAGATCAATAAAAACGTAATGTATATCATTGCTCTACTAATCACAAAGTTATTTGGTTGGACAGAATGCAGAATAGGTGGTTATCCAATTGTTCTATGATGAACATTTTTAGAATTTTGTTTTATGTAGGGAAAATGCCTATTTATTTTTTTTTATCGATCATTATTGTCCTAGTGTAAATGAGCCTTTCGGATGGCCGAGTCAATTTTTTCTTGGTGGGGAGGGAGTGGTATTTAGTCATGAAAGTTTCATAATACTGTCATAGAATAATTGTTCCATGTAGCACTTTACAATTAAAATTACGCTATGTTTAAATTTTATTAGTATAAAAAATATAGGGAAGTATAATATGCTACTACTGTGGCCTTATTTTAGATTCCATCATTAAAATTACCAAATAGGTATAACATCTATTATATTCATTATAAATACTCTTCCTAAAATATTTACTCTATAATTGAATACACTACTATCTTATTTTGGGACTTGGAACATTATTACCCGGAAATTTATAGTCTTAGAGGATAACAGTTTATTACATTCATTTGAGTCTGGTAGAGGGAGGTAATTATACGGGCATTCCGATTTATCGCTGTTGAAGTCAAAACGGTAAATTAACGGTTTGATTTTGGCATTCCCGAAAGGTCCCTTTAACACCACAAAATGGACATCTATGGAGTTACTGCTTATCTTGCTTTTTAAAACAAGCTGGTAGCTTATTTTGCGTTCCCACATCATCGTGGGGTTGCGTTGGTCATCGTTGATGCGGGCCTTGATGACCCATTGCTGACCGAGGGCAGAGAATCTTCCGGTTTCGTAGTACAGCCTTGTAATAAAGTCATCGGTGCGATACGGTTTCATTTGAAGATCTGAAAAAGGTAATTCTAGATTGACGAGCATTCATAATCCCATGACGGGATAACATTTGAAATAACAATAGGATTGTGAATTGATGCATAATGCATTTTTTAGAAATTAAATTGTACAATGCATACAAATATGTTATTTCTGTATATATAACGTAATGTAATTATTGTTTTCAAATTAACATTAAAAAAAGATAGTGTAAAATTGATTTTATTACATTTTTATTCAAAAATCTATATGGTCTATGCCCCTCTCAACATTGATGTTTTATTTTTTTCATATTTTAAGCATTATCTTGCGTATTTGATTTACATTTAGTTGACAATTTTGAATTATACTGAAGGAATTTGCCACTTCCTGGTAAAAGAAAAAAAAAACACAATTTTTCTAGAACTTTTATGCTATTTTCCTTCCTTCAAACATATAGTTATTGCAGGAAATAGTTTTAACCTTCGTCTAACCCCTGGCGATTTAGGTAGACTGAAAATGGCCAACATATCCGGCCAACATTACAGTTAAATTGCTTTTGGCTCTTATCCATGTTTAATTATGAATGAGAAATTAGAATATTGTGTACAAAAACATTTTCTTTTAAAAATGGCGATGGTACAAAGTTGGCATGTAGGCTAATAAAAAAAATAGAAGATGATCTATATTTCTGCTCCTGAGAATTTCCAATACAATTGCTTGAATCTTGGATACTGCAAATTTATATAAACATTTTTGGAGATTTCCTAGTGAAGATTATTCCTTGAAATCGTTTAGTTTTTGTATTCTTATTACATTTCTGTCAGCAAAATACTAAATATTCGATTAAAATGTAGGACTGACATTGTACTGAATTTAACCAACTTTCAGGAGAGTGAGTTTATGCAAGACAATCAAACAACAAAATTCTGAGCTCCGGAGATCAAAGGGTTTATCTGTGTTATATTTGATGTAAAATTTACTAAATATTGAATGAATAATTGAATGAGAGAGGGAGTAAACAGATCCCTGCGGGAACCAAGGTTCCTATTTTGTTTGAAGTTTGATGAATGAAAGAATGAATTGGTAAATATATGTATAAAATAGCTGACTGCATTTGTAAAATCTCCAATGACTTAATCCATAGTAAATAAAATGATGTCAATAATTGTAATGAACTAATAAGAATATTATTTTTAATGTAAAATATTCATGTGTGTTGATTGTCTGATGGAAATTTAAAATTGATAATTAAAAGCAAAAAAAACACTTACAGAGCTAGACTTACTTACAGTAGGCTAGCAAACCTTACCATGATAAGTGATCTTCTCGAATGACAGCAGATCGAATATACTCCTAAGCATCCGCATCTCCTCATTTGCCTGACGATCAATGTCCTCCAGAGCTTTCAGCACCTCAACCCCAGTTTTCTTGAGGTGACTACACCCCTCTTCATGATCGGCTAGCTTGTGAAAGATGCCCTGCCAGGTGCAGCCGATCCGATGATATTGACATTTAGTCATTCTAAATCAGAGTGATGGAGTAAAGCTATAGAGTTAGAAAGTTGCAACGCAATGGTGTGGATCTTCAGCAGGCCCTGTTGGTTTGAAATGGTGGTTAGTAGTCCTAGCCTAACTAATCCCTCTAACAGGCTCTTAACTAGCATACTAACCTCCTCGGAAGACATCTTTGATGAATTCACACGCTGTGGTTGAAAAATACTTACCTATAAAGCTAAATTTTTCTGCACACTCGAAGAGTAAACCGTTCACTGCAAAAGCAAAACAACAGTAGGTAATCACGCGATGCATCCGAGTGCTTTCCAGGCCTGCCGGAGGGTTCTGAATGCTGCCTTTGATTTTATTAAAATTTTGATAGATTTCAAGCTTTGTAGGTTTAGAATTTGCTCTATTGTAATATTCCCATTCAGAATTTCTTTAATTGCATCAGAAAAAGTATTAAGAATTCTTTTAAAACACATGCAGAAATGTTAGGGTTGAGTGCAGTACTTGTTGAATGCAATGGGTCTTCACTGCAAGTATTTTGGATTCTTGCAAATGATTGGTTCCCACTAAGATGCAACACAAGGATGTAATCGCAATGTAAGTAAACTTGACCAATCACAAGCGGTGGATGATTAGAACTGTCGCTTGTCATTGGTTAACTTGCTTGTGTTGCATTTACGTCCGTCCTAAGTAAAAACTAAGTTTAATGAATTATTTAAATTCTGAATAGCAATAATTACCATATGTACTGATCAATTTGAGTTATGTAGAATAAGAGCTGTGCCAGCTATTTAGTGTGATGACTTTATTGGCATTTTTTTTGTGTACTAAATGTAAATCTTTTCTAGCGATTTGCAACAACTGGCGACCAAACTATGTCATGTTAGTTCATTTTGCGGATGCGGGATTATTGATGTGTCCTCACTCCTCATACCATCAACACAAGTTTATGATTTCTAGATGCAGATGACGACCGACAATTGACATGACCTAGGTTGGTCGTCAGCCCTTGGTTGTCGCAAATTGAAAGCTTCCTAGTGATACTGAGATTCTCCATATCTCCGAATCATTTGTTCTACTGTACTTACTAAAAATGTTGTAGTAAAAAGTTAACAGTGGCATATTAATGGCACTCACCAGCTAAACCCAGGGGTCCTTAGAGCTTAAGGGGCCCCAGTGCATGAGCAATGCAACTACCAAGCGTTGAAGCAATGCTAAACCATGCTTTTTTCCTCTGCGGTAAATCCAGTCAAAAGAAAGACTGGAAGTTGACTACTAAATCCCATTTATATTTTGTCTAATTGTTCTTTTTAATTGTTTGAGGATGTAGAGTAAAGATGTAGAGAATAACAAATTTCTAAAGCAATTTTTCTTTTATAATCAGATAATATAAATTCTGTTTTGTAATTTTGTCTATTGATATGAAAAATTGAACGGATGAATTTCTTTGTGAGAATCAGATATGCAATAACCAAATTTTAAAATAAATGTAATTTATTTTGTTTTAAATATAATCATGTTTATTTTGTTGTGATAATAAATTTTATTTTCAATTCTAAACCTACAACAGCAATAGAAATGTTGTATTTAGATTATTAAGTTTAAATCGAGCAATATTTACAGTAAGCACAGCATGTCCCTTCTAGGAAGTCCTGTAATGTTTTGCACGACATCTCCACTCCACATTGTTCCCGATTCCAGCATGCTCTCCTTCTTGCTGCGTCTTTTAAATCCAGAATCGAATGAATTTATACCGGCCCCAGGTTTACGCTTATCAATAAATCTCTTACAGGACACAAACTCCACTCACACATTGTAAATGATCGAATAAACGTTTCAATGATTAATTATAAAGTTTGTTCCAAAAAGATGCATAGTTGTTGAAGTCGAAAAGCGGCAGAGGATCTCATAATGTTCAAAATTGCGATCCACTTCCCAATATCCATGATCCGCCCCGGATTAGAAAGACCAACTTAATTTTCAAATCGATTCAAAATAGGTCAATTATGTTTTTTTTTATTTAACATGGTACATGTTCACTCGACCATTTACAGTCACACATCACTGAACACAACGCTAATCTCGCAAATTCTTACGCGACAACAAGGAATTTCAATTAAATTTAATCATTTATTTAAAAATTTTGAGAAATTTAACATCCCGCATTAACAAATCACATAGTGTCACATCACACCAATCGATAGTATACAATGTATTAAACAAAATAAAATTTTAAAAATTATATAAAATGGAGAAAATTACCTGTCCATGCACAAATGCTTCTCGTGTCGTTCAAGCATGTTTTTGGGAATGCTCCGCATACAGTATTGGCAATCTGTTGGCAGTTCACCGATGGCCTTCTCGACAGCTAGATTGCGGCTGCACAGGTTTTTGTTGATTTCGCATCTGCAGTTTGGACAAGAGGCCGTCTCATCTTTCAACCGTGCATCTGCCAGTAAATGTGTGAAACAGCCTGCACACATTAAATGCCCGTTGATGCACTGTCAAGGAAAAAGAAACGCATTTTGTAAAGCTATTATGTAAATGACCAAATGTGAAATTTACAGTACAATCTCAAAAACATAACTACAATTTCAATTCAAGTCTGTAGTACTGTAAGTCTTTTTTATGTTATAGTCTTCAATTTTTGTCTGCTCAAGTAGTATTTGAAACACCATTTGTGTCAAAATACTTGCCTTTTTACTAAACTTTGTCTAGAACCTAGACTAGGAAGGTAGTAAGAACAGTCAGTCATAGCACGGTAGCAAACAATTTTTTGGCAATAAAAAAAAAAAATAAAATTGCAGCACAAGCCTTAATTTTCATGAAGCGAGTTTAGTCCTAGGCCTACTATTTCACTTCCCTACTGGTCTCTACAGTAGATTGAAAAGAACACCTCAGCAAAAAATTGTTTTTCAAACCCTCAAACACTTGCAGCATATAAATATATATTTTAAATGCAACAATGCACTTAACAGTTAACTGTGGCATAAATTGTTCTCTACACTTGGTTGCTGACAAGTTTCACAGTGTGTTGAAATTGCCAATTGAACCATAATGCTATGCCAGCCTCATTAGCTATGCACACATTGGTTTTAAAACATAACAGCTGAAATATACTTCACTATAATAATTTAAGTCGGAATATTATATATATATAAGTATGATGGAAAGTAAACAACATTTTTAATTATTTAAAGTTGTTCTGTGATTAAATGTTTTTCTATTTCCAGATGCAGCTTCTTAGACCCAATTTAAATTACAATTGGTCCTAGATCGGCCCAAATTATTCATTTAGGCCAGATCCAGCATGATTACACTTGCTTTCCAAATGCCCTAAAGATTCATTTTCTCAAGCCATAGTTAGTTCACTACATAAGCGGGCTCAAGTGTAAAACCTGCTCCTTGACCTACTGGAGAGGTGGTCCAGATCTGCATCTGGCCCAGGGCTGGCCTACTTTTACACTTCCTGATTGGCAACCCAGGGCTGGTCCAAATCTTAAATGGGGTGTTCAAACTTAAACTTAATGACCTGAATATTTATTGGCATTACGTTCCTACTAGGACGTGATTGGTTAATTGAAATCTGAATGGACTTCATTGTCATCTTTAAATATATTCTTATCCTTGATGTTCACGGTCATATTGATAAATTGTTTTGCGTGTAACTTGTAAGCCTATTTCAAATACATCATGATTGCATGGACATATATCTAGCAATGAATGAATATTAATCGTTGTTAAAAATGTCAATGAATTTTGCTAGTTGCAAAACCAAGTCTTGCAGTAGCAACCCATTGTCACTTCCTTACAGAAATAACCACTGGGCTAAACTTTCAATTAGCCATCCTATGCTTTACTCCAAATTGTCTGGCACTTAGGTGATAAAACATTGATCAGTTTGGATAAATTATATTAGTGTGGTGTATGAATTGACAGTGTGTAATATCTGAATGCCTGGAAGTTATCACCTCAGTGACCCCAGTCTAAAAATGGAATCATCCCAATTAGCATATTTGGATCTGTTCCAATTTCAAAAGCATCAATAAGGTCAACTTTGGTTTGGTCAATAGAGAACAATTTCCAGTTGCTATTTTGCTATTAGAAAACCTCCCATTATTTTGAACTGGCACATCATTTTTGTGTGTGTGTGGGGGGGGGGGGGGGGGAGGTATTTGAAGAGGATTGATTTTAAAATATTGAAACATACATCCAGGAGATATTTTTATAACTGCCATATTTTCTTTCATAAAATTGTGTGTGGGATGTTTATTAGGAACACAAAACTGACTGGAATGCAAAGGGTGTGTCATGCAATTGTTCAGCATCATTCACAATTTTTATTTTCTCAGCATGCAGCTGGCTGTGATGTGGAAGCAGATTAAGAATGTATACCATATGACAATACAATGGTCACATAGTACATTATCATGAAAAAGAATTTTTGCTACTGTTGTAGGCCTATATTTTTCCAGACATGTTGTGTAGTGTTCTGAGAACTGACTAGGTTTTTATTTTGCAATTCATACATATTTGCATATCATATGCAATATGTATGTATTGCAAAATTAAAAATGTTTAAATTTTTGTTTGTAAAGTGTATAAAAAAACTGTACAACCAACTTCAATTGAGTAACATCCCACATCCAAAAAACAAGTGGATATATTTTCCCTTGTTTGTTTACCATTGAGGAATTATTAAGCATTAAAAGTAACCTCCGCACAAAACCACATCCCGTGTATATGTATGAGAAAACCTTCCATTCATTCAACTTCGACTTAAAATATGCCTACCTAATTATTAAACTAGTAAATTATTTTAGTAAAATAGAAAAATATCATTCTCGCATTATAAATATATATTATGTTATATTATTATATCCATTTAAATGTTACATGTAATGCAAAGTCTTATTTACAATCATGAAAATACCAAGTCAAATAAGAAAGAAACCTGACACGTTGACTGTATTATGAGGTATCATGATTTGCAGCCTAGCCTACACCCAACAACTCACTTGGTAAACGACGGCTGTGGGCAGGTCTAAGCAGACCGAACAGCAGAGAATTCCATTTAACCTCTGTTCAAGTTGCTCTTCATTTAATGGCGTAGGATCATCAACTTTACACCTTTTCTTTACTGGTTCTCCTAGATCAACATTTGTGTCATCTTCTACGCTGGAATTTGGAACTTCTTGGACGATTTCAACCGAAGAAACAGCTGGCTGTGACGCCATTATTAAAATTTTTAAGTGCAAGCCTACTTTTTTTTATCTGGTTTGTTGACGTTTTGCTGAACTCCCCTCTACAAAAATGACGTTATGTACAGCCAATCATAACACACATCTATTATATTCAAATGAATTGGTTAATTAACCAATCCACGGGACTGTGCCATTACTGTAATGAATATTCATCAGTTTAACCATTTTGAGAATAGGTAAATTGTAAAGTAAAATGGACATACTACGTCTGTTTATAAGTAATAATTAAATAAAAAATTGGCATAGTAAAAAAAAAAAGTAATATAAAATATTTTTCTTACAATAATATAAATATTCATTTTAAATATCACGTAATTAAAAAATGAAAAACCAAGCCTTTCCCTTTACCACACCCAGAAATGGATTCATCCACATTTGTTAAATCAAGCGAGATAATTGAGGCCACGTCACACGATTACCTCACGTGCATTTGTTTACGTGGTGAATTTCATTGTTCAGTTTACTAAACACCAATTATTAGTGCAATAAAAATATACTATATCTATCAAACTATTATTTTTCCAGGGTCGCGATATGCCAGTAAAAATATTCATCGATTAATTGCATAATGCATGCAATATGGCAATATTTAATATTAGGGAATTGTCCATTTTATGAGAGGGTGTATACATTTATTTTTTGTCAAAGAAAAACCCAAATCGATGATTCCTTATGATCTCTACCAATTTTTTCTCGTTTCAATATAACACCAGTGGTGTGCCCTACCTACAATATTAATCTAACGTCATGTTCACTGATTTACGAGAAGTGTATCTTAAGAAAAATTTATAATAGTATGAAAGACCCCACCCATCCGTTACATTATACTGTTTCATTAATAGATTTAGCATGAGGCTACAGCCATAAAAGGCCAATTTTATAGAACTATGAGGTTCTTGGTTGTTGTAAAAAGCATTCATATGCATAATGCAATGTTTGACAATAACTCTATACTGTAATTTTTGTTCTGAATTTTATTCATAAAAAGTATTTTAACATTAGCCTATTAACCATACTTTAATATTGGCATCATAATAGCGTTGATATATTTTTCTTGTAGCATTTTATTTATAATTAAATTGGACCAATAACATTTCTTGAAGAGACGAAATAGTTATTGGATAAAAAAATGCAGACGATAGGTAATTTTATACCCATACCAATTAAAACTATAACAAAAACAACTACAGAGTACTGTATTTACAACACAAATTACAGTTGTTCAGTTTATTCATATTAGTCAAGATACAGTTATTGCAAATCATATTCAAGTTTGAAGTTACTCCTAGAAAAGTTTCCTAGCAAAGGTAGAGAATTACAAAAAACAGGGTTCTTAGAAAAGGACTTGTTACAGACTCTGTTTTCAACAAGTAATAAACTTGTCTGCATCCATTCTAATACATATTACTGTACTGGTTCTGCTTCCCTGAAACATGAGGATATATTGTCCAATTGTTTTACACATAATGATTTTTCATTCCCCGTTTTGTTTTTTTACATATTATTCACCAACTTTTAATATGTAACTGTAAATATTGCCAACAACCAATTTGATATAATACAGGATAGTTAAACTAGAGAAACATTTTAAATAGTACTTTTAACTTCTCATCAATTAATTTACCGCTAGACCAGCAGTATAATTTTCAAGAACTTGTATAAAAGGTCCGTCACACCTGCTCCTGTCTGCATCAGATTGAGTGTACATACAGCATCAGCATGTTTTCGTTTCCATGACGTGTCACGCACATATGCAGCAAATCGCGTCATAAAAAAAAGAAAAATGTTGACACGATTGATGGTATCTACCATGCCTGCGTTGGAACAGGTGTGAAAGGCCCTTTAGGCATGGAAAATAATATTAAATGGTTCTCATAAGCACCTCTCAAAATGTTAATGCAAGATTTTTGTAAAATATCATCTTTCATTACCAGAATTTAATCGTATGTGGCAACCTAGACAGGTTAGTCCTAGACATTTAATTTCATTTTAACCATCAATCACCCTAAAGTACTTTTAGTTTTTTTTTTTTTATATGTGAACTTTATTGCGTGCAACACGATTCTACAGCTCACTATGTTGGTCGGTAGGTAAATACTAACTTGATCACACGACTGCAGCAATGTATATGGCCTTGTTTCTTTTAAAAAGATGAAGTTTTTGATGCAGGGAAAAATGTGCACATAAAGACAGCGGACGAGAACCGTCCGAATTCATTTCGCATAGCCCAGGTATCTAAAATTACACATCACGCCCTTAGTGCAGGAATAGACCACTGCCAAAAATATTATGGTTAAATATGGCATTTATTTTCATTAATCAATTAGTATTTAATGGCAATATTTAAATTTCTTAACACTTGACAATAACATACATTTTAACTAATTAGAAATTACCCTTTCCAACAATCAAATTAATTTTATTTTTTGTTCAATACTTAATATATGCAAACATTAATTTATCATATGCAAACATTAGTACTATTAAAAGTACCATATGTAAGTTCATTTATTTTTTTGAAAAAAATGGCAAAGAAAGAATTAATCAAATAGTCACATGATTAAATCGAGTACTAGAACTGATGAAACGCATTTAACAGTAGAACCTCAATTAAGGGGACACTTACAGGACTCAACAAAGTGTGTGTGTGTCCCCTCAATAGGGGTTGGACCTATTATCATACATTTCAAAGGAAATGGTCTCCTAAAGGAGTGGTTCACTTGAATAAAATAGTTCAAGACCAAAAAAATAAGGAAATGAAAGAAAAAAAAATACAGATATTAAGTAGATTTAGTAAGTGGCTATCTAATTTATACTATCTATAAAATAAACTGCGTAGGTTTCCTTTTACGACGCCATACGCACTTGAGAAACTTTACTAGGATAGCACTGAAATCCACTGTAAAATTGCTAATGTTGACTTTCCCCTCCTTCGGTTTGCTTGTCTCCACCCATTGATCAGGAGGCTTAGACCATACATGGAAGTTCACTCGTCGCCGGAGCCAGTGCTGCGTTTGGTGCGGCGACGTGGAGACTTGCGGGGGGAAGGGGTCTTTTCTAAATAAAGAGAGAAAAATCGTATAAAAAATAGTAGTGGTAAGTTGTCACTAAAATTACCCACATCATGAAATTAGCATTAAAATGCTATACTATTTGTTCCGAATTTCATTTTCGTTTCTGCCTAGCATTAGACATCGTCTAAATGACCCTACACAACCCCAATCATGAATTCAGCTTAGCAAGCAAATCTCATGGTAATTGTCTCATAGTAGATACATCTCAATTTCACAAAGAGTACCCTCAATAGAATAGCAATACTTACTTGGTATGAGTGCTTCCTTTGGGATCCAGTCCATATCAACATCATCATGGTTCTGTGTGCCCATTTCTAGTGGTTTAGATGGTGCCTTACGTTTCTTCTAAAAAACAAAACATGATTGTGGATATTATCAAAGAATTATTCAAATTCCTCTACCATACATAATCAAGCCCTTCAATTAAAAAGAGAGCGAACATGCTGGTGCTTTAAGATTCTATAGTCTAATCCGTTTTTCTTCTCCATACCACTCATTCATAAACAATAATTATTTTTATAATAAAGGTATATACTTTTTTGTCCTTTTTATCCCTATGAAACCATTTTGTTACCACATTATGCTCTAATAAGTCAATTGATACAGGAGAGAATGTCTACACTAATCTTTTTTATTGACTTGGGAAATACTTACACCAAACGAAGCAATTAGTTGCTGAAGGCCGAATAGAATAAGAATGATAAGCGCTGCAAGAAACACGTACATGAAAAATCTGCAAAAGTAATGAATAAACAATGTTTAAAGTAAGATTACAATATGTGCATTTCTTCTATTATCCTAGCTTTTATGAATCCCATCCATGCTCTACAGCCATAATCAACAATGTAGTACTAATCCTGGGTGAAACCAAGTATCAATAACCATAATAATGGTAATTACAAATTTTTCAATACTACTTAGAGCAATAATAAATACACACTTACGTCTCTGTATCTAGGCCTTCATCAATTTCAATCATTGTTACAGTTTCATTAAAAATAGCATCAAAGAATAAGTTATTTTCCTGTAAGAAAGTGTGTAATATTTGTTTATTTCTTCTTTATAAAAGACTGAACACAAAATTCACAAATTGGCAGTAATTAATATTGCTTATATAGCTCTTTTCCACATTGATCAAAGAGCTTTGCACATTTACAAGATAAATTAGGTAACAATTAAAAATTTAAATATAAAATACAGATCTCACAATTAAAAAATACTTGGGAAATAGATTTTTAAAAGCATGTGCAAATACTTACTGCGTCTTTGTAAAAGAGTTCTACTACAAATCCAAAAGGTCGTGAAGCGAACACCTCATTGACCTGAAACTGATACTCAAGCGTGGCTTCTTTACCCGGTTCAATGACGGTGTAATAGGCAATTGTTGAAAACTGAAAAAATGAAGGTGAGAAACAATTATACTCTGCAACTTAATGCAAAATTCAATATAAGAGTTTACAATTGGTAAAATAGCTAAAGCTTGGTTCCCACTACGATACAACTAAAGTAACAACCAATCACGACATTAAATTACTTGCGTAGTGTCCTAGTCGGAACCATTCTTTAAAAGGTTTTATTCACTTGCTGACTATTATATTTCCTCATTTTAAGGGTGCACTATCATCAAGCTCTTTTAGAGTTTTTATGTGTTTCCCTTTCATCATCTCTTTATCGACTTGTTTTTCTTATTCTGTTTTCTTTATATTTGAATAAAGAGTAAATTGATTTGAATTCAGAAGACTAGCTTTAATTTTAAAGTTAAAATTGTTAAAAAAAAGTTTTTAAAAAAAGATTAACATATAGTTAATGGGGTGAGACAAAGACAAACTTGATGTCTAATTACCAGCCAACAGTAGCAATAAAACGAAACTGTTTAATGTCCTCAGATACTGATTTGAAATCATGTCCGCAAAACCACAAGACACGAGTTCTATACAGAACAAACCAAGCAGCATCAGAGGAGATCCACCAGCGATGGAAATACTCCATCAACTAATAAACCTCAACCAACACGGATTGGACCATGCCAGGTGACAGAGCTGACTCAGTCCAAATGCCTAATTAACATCATTGGACAATAGACACATTTTAGCACCCTTAGCAGAGAGGCTAAGTGTAGTGCTGAAAGAGCTTAAATGATGGGCTGTAATCAGTTTGACTGCAGTAGAACTGCCTAAGGGCACACTTTAGGGATCCCAAAAAAATCCCTTTAATAGGGGTGTCGTGTGCTGGCTGTAGTGTTATAAAACATATATTCCACTTCATTTATTAATGTCCTCGTAATAGGGTTTACCAAAGATGGGGTTCTACTATACTTGAACAAAGTTCCTTCAACCAATATTCAGAACTAAACATTGGTCTACGCCCTGTATGCTTTCATTATTGAGCTTACATTATGAATATGGTAGTTGAACTCTTGTGGGTATCTCAATGAAGCTTGAACTGTGTCAACAATGAAGTTTGTGTTTCCTTTGTTGTTGAACCCAATGAGAAGCTGTATATGCTTGTTTACTGGAATCTCTGTTAACATAAATAATATAAAAAGTCTGATTAACAAAAAAGTAACAGGGTCGGTGTAGGAAGATTTAAAATACATGGTGTAAAGTAAAGTCCAATGGTAAAGGTGTAAAAACATTATATTAAAGGTGGGTTGGAAAAAGAAAATACTGTAATTCCAGGTATCTAGATTTGATATCAGGGCAGTGTTGAAATTAGGCTAAGTGGAACAAGGCCTTAAAATAAGCTTTAAAGGTAAGTGAAAACCACTGTAAAAAGGCTGTGGTGTCTCTCAGCCGAGCACAATTATATCTGGATTGTGTTATTCAGAAATGAAAGAATTTGTTGTACAGTAGTACTGTAGTATAATAAGCATGTAATCTTTTCATTTTGTGTTAAACCAACACATTCAATTTTACTATTGTGTTTACCAGGATATACAGTACCTATACTTATTCAGCTTTTTGTATAGAGAACAATACAAAACTGAAACATGCAGATATGGAAACGCATTGACATAGGTAACATTTTGTTGGAATAATTACAGAATAATCAACCTAGGAGATTTAAAGTGACAGCAGAATATTCTATACAAATTATTATAACATATTTCTAAGACCAATGAAGCGTGTTTTTAATAAAAAAAAGATATTCTGAAATAAAATATTAACTATAGCCAGCTTCATTGAGACTACTGTACTAGAGGTAATGATACATACCTTGTTCAGACCATTTTGTGAACAGATATGAAACGTCAGCATCTGGAGATGGTTTCAACTTCTCTTCATCCTCCTCTTCTTCTGTTACATCAGTTTCTGCAGGCGCCGCATCTTCATCGGCCTCTTCTCCTTCCCCTTCATCTTCAACCTGAGCGTCTTCATCTTCTCCTTCAATAATATCTTCTACTCTGTCATCTTCCTGCGCTCCAGCCACTAGAGAAGCAGTCTTGCCTGTAAAAAGGGTTAATTAATTACAGGAAGACTAGACCCTACATAAACTATATTAAAGCCCATTCCCTACGTTTTTTAGATCTAATTTAAGATCACAAACTATATTTAATGTAAAAATAATACTATATGGTCCTATTGCGATAACTTTTTTCGTCTTTAAACGGTTAAAAATGTGAAAAATAAGCCGATTCTAATAATTATAGCGGCCCGCTATAAATCCCAAAATGCATTGCGCGCGGATTGATATTTTTGTTTTTCACCTGTAATTCGCCCACTTTTCGATCGATCGTGAGGCCAAAACAAATGGAAGACTCCTAACTTTTCAGCGAAAATACCGGGTTTTCCCCAATTTGTATCAACAGAGTCTGGCAAAAATAGAAAGACAATTAATGCAGCAACTATACAACGTCAGGCTAGGTATATAGCTCGCGTACGATGTTCGTACGTTACCGATGTTTACCAGCTAGGCCTACAAAACTAAGCCTAGCTAGGCTAGGCCTAAGACCGTCCACGAGAGGTCGATCGCCGCGAGCTACTTAGGTAGTGCATTGTTTCTCACTTTTTATCATAATTTACCATAAAACGTACATTTAGGACAAGGAATGACATGGTTTAATGTTTTTAAAGTGATATATATGTATTATTTTCCAAAAAACGTCCAAAATTGCAGGGAAGGGGTCTTTAAGATTTGCACTATTTTTATTTTTTAAATTAGTCTACACTGAGGAAGAGAAAACAAATTTGGAAGTTGTGATTTTCTACGTTTTTATTGCATTTGAGGATGTTAATTTGAATATTATTTAAAAAAAAATAAAACATAAGCCTAGGCTAAGTAAAATTAAACTTAAATTAACTGAAATATCTGGACAAAAAAACATTAATTATAGTATTAACTATTAATAATAATCCAGGACAAGCACTGCAAATGCATATCTATTGCACTGTTGCAGTGCTTGAATATATTATATATTAATATAATTGGTTAGTAAATGTTTTACTCAGATAACAATCATTAATAATAAGCTAGGCTAGGCCTACTAGGCTAGGATCAATTATAATTTTCATACGATTACGTGGACAATCAACGTAACATGTCCACGTTTCCATACGTTGCCATACGATCAATAATGATTGGGCTTAATAAAAAGTTAAGAGTTAATACACTCGTGTATGTTTGCTTCCAGTTAAGCAACAGCCAGCCTAAATGCTTACAATGTTCCGTTAAATTTTACCTTCAACACAGTCTGTTGATCTATGCCTAGCCTGTGTGTACCCATAAAAGAATGCCCAGCAGAGAGTACCTGTTGTACACGTAGCACTTTTGAGCAATACGGTACCGGTAAAATCTACACGAAAGAAATATTATTCAAAAGCTTACCATTTTTTACTAAAAGAATCGAAGCTGGCAAAACCAGCAATAGAAGCAGTATAAACTTTGGGGCTAACTTCCACATCTCAAAAAATTGTATTTTAAGCCCCTATGGACCAGATGAAAGACGATTTAAAGAACACAACCAGCCGAGATACTCCGACTTCTGTAGCGTCGGCAATCGAAGAGACCGTTCAAATTGACCCCAAAGGTCAACATCAATTGTCCAATCAAATCGCAGAAACTAGTTTCCTATTAAAAAACGCGGGAAATTTGTAAACATTTCCATATAAATTAACAATAAAATACATACAGTAACAATATATACTGTACACCTAATATATATAATTTTTATTCAATCATTTATGTTAATTTTATAATGTTTATAAAAAATGTTGTGCATGTGCAGACTTGAGTTTAAATTTAATCGATCAATCACGACTTTTCTGGTCGGAAACTTTCTCCCTCTCATTTGTAGAAAAAATTAAGAGTCTCGGGCTTGCACATAAGGCTAGCGAACTAATAGCGTATGTATGCCTTGTATAAAAGTATAAATAATAATAAATATATATACTGTATACTGTATCTTTAAAAATAAAATTAAAAAATCACAAGCCGATAGCAACAATTTTTCTAAGCAGTGTTTCTGTTTATTTCCATTACATTACAATGATTGTACACGTAACATGTATGACAACCTTGTGTATCAGATGGTTATTAAAATAACGATGTACAAATGATATATTAAGTAAACAACACAGCCTAATTATGTATGTACTTGTAATTATATATCAGGTGCGTGACGGTACCAATTTACATACAAGATCATTCTAGGTTTTGCGAGATTTTCAGAATTGCTAATTAATCATAAAAATGTATTCCTTATGTTAAAATTGAATATCGCTGCACAGACCACTGCAATTTTATCACAATTGCATGTTTTGTGTCAAAAAGATTTCAGGATCTGATGTTAAAAAAGTCTTCAGAATGACTACAATGTATATTATTTAAAATATAAACCTTTGCAAACTACAACATTAACAAAAAAAAAAGACTTATTTCACGATAATCGTTTCATGATTCTTCACCGTTATCGATAAAATATGTAGGTTATATAAATATTGTTAACTTTTATTTAACTTGGAGCTACCCTTTAAGATTATATGGGTAATACAGTATACTTAACAGCAATAGAATTCAGGCTCAAGATGCCAAACCATAAGCTCTGTCTACTCAGGTCTACACTATCAAACTTTATGTGACAAAAAAATGTGATGTGCCCATGTACAGTGGACACGATGATGTCATATACTATCATATTTGAGCACATCAATAGTTTGATGGTGTCGATAGAGCTTTAGCACAAGTAGTGGTGGTACCCTATACATTCTACATTGATAACTAGGATGTTTATACAAACAAAATATGACATTAATGTAACCGTCATAGCCAGCAAAGTTTTTACGATTGAATGAAAAGGAGCGAGTTTATACCACTTAGCTAAATTTGGCACCGTCACTTTTTTACACAATTTAACAGTTAGTAAAAACTTTCATAAGCAGTTAAAAACACACATCATAACGTTTCCTTCCCAAACAACATTTTTTTATGACTCAAAATAGATTACAAATTTTAAATATGTATAATATATATATATATATGTATTTATAGATCTCTCTAGGATAAAATCTGATATGTTGTAATGCTGATACAATAAGGTACTTTTGTATAGTAAAACCTCTATTAAGGGGACACCTTTAAGAAACAACAAAGTTTCCTTTCAATGTTCCAGTAAATAGTAATGTACTGATCCTATTATGTTTCTCACGGGATAGTGTCCCCTTAAGGAGAGGTTTCACTGTACTTTATCCTCCAATTAAAAACCATATTATCATATCAGCGTTGCAACAAATGTATAAAACACACACACCTTTTCTTAACCTTAAAGCTAACAGCGTTCCCTGCCTTTTATTTTCAATGGAGTGGACAAGCTTAAAATTCAAGTATTAATTTGGATGATTATTTCTATAACTTTTACAATGGTACCTTCTTCAGTGCCGTATCTCTACATTGGCCCAGTATCACAGGAAAATTCCATAAAACACCACCTCATGTGGTGTCTGTGTCATGGAAAATGTTGTTATGGGTTAGGTTAGAATCTTTAATACAGGCGTTACATGTGAAACACATGAGATGCTGTATACAGGATTTGCCAATGATACTGGACACGTTTAGATACACTACCGAGAATCTGCTAGAGTAATAAACCCACAGATACATTTCCTGCAACTCCTCTGAAATTATAACAGAGATGATTGGTGGTTGCTGATTGGTTGAAAACTGGGTGGCCTTTGATGGGTAATGAATATTTATTAGCACACAAATTATTGACTAAATCCATTGTTAGAGTAAAAATTATAACTCATTACTACATTTCAATTTTCCTATTTTAGAATTTATATGTAATACATTTCGTGAAAATAACGACCCTTGGTAGCTGGGTGAAAGTGTCAGATAAAACCTATTTTATAACTTGAATTTCAAGCTAGGACCATCTCCATCTACGCACACACATTAACAGATACTCAGACAAGCTGAGATTTTTTTTTAACAAAACCATCAATTTTCGAACTCATTTTTTTTAAAACAAATTTCTGGCTTTCAGCAAAACTAGCAAACTTTCTTAAAATGGAGATTTGAGAGATACAGATTAAAAGTGTTGAATGGACATTGTGGCAGTATTGGTATCACAACCATTGTAGTACAAAAATACATATTTTATGATCACTTTTTAAAATAGGTACCTGATAGACAACCATCATGATTCATACCAAGCACTATACTGATGTACTTATGGTACCTTATAAGAGTGCCACTACCAGAGAATATGGTAAATACCAAACAACTCTTTCAATTTCATAACTCAGTTCTGTATCTGCAGATGTACATGAAACAGAATTGTAAACCATACCATCTATATTATATATTCTACAAAATGCATGTTTAACATAATCTGTCATTGTTTTGATAATTATGGACTATTATTACAATTATTTAACCATGAAAATCCAAAAGTCAAAATGCAAAGCCTATGATAAAAGTTTGATAAGCAATTATTATGCATTAACATTTTTTAAAACAAAACAAAAAGCAACGTTTTACCTCCAAAATGGCATACAACTAGGACAACTATGACGTAATGTAATTCGGCTACGACAAAAAGGATGGAAAAACACCTATGCTAGTAATTTAACTCAACTGCACAATATAAGCATACATTATTTTCAAATTTTGTGAATTTAATATACAGCATTTATAGAAAGCCAGTATCTAGTAAGGCAATTGTAGCAAAATAAGGCATCAGACATAAAAATCTTATATCAAAAATGTTAAACATGTTCAGGGCCCAACAAAGTGTCCTCTATATGTGTTGGCTTTAAAAACGTTTTTCAAAGGAAAATGTAAGAGATGTACCAAAGGAGGTTTTTTCCACTGTACTTATGTTTCTTACAATAAAATTTCAAACCGAATAATTTCATAACACTGTATAATGGTATTTTACTGATGTAAACAACTTTTTACTGATTTGTAAACAATAATCTGTATCCAAGTAAACGATGTAACAAACATGTTTAATATTATTAGCATATTGTTTTTAAAAAAATGTCTGCATGCCATATAATGATCATATTATTTGTTAGGATATAAGGTTAGCGTTTAAACCAAAGTTGTTAGTTGTTAGAAATTAGCATTTTCTATAATTGATTTTATAGACAATGTAGCAGATTCTTTCTTCACATCTATCACATGTGACAGCTGTATCATACAGTTAAACATACTAAACAAAGCACATGTGACAATGACTGTATTAGAGAATTCTATGATACTGTATGTCAAGTGTACAGTACAAATTAGGTGGACAATGCCAGGTTTTTCCTTTAGCTTTATTAAAATACCATGCATTTTTAAATGGTATCCCACATAACGAAGCCTGCCATTCAAAGGAAACTTATTAACCTAAAATGAGCATAAAACAATTTAAGAAGTCCAATACCAATTACTTGCACATCAAAATATTTAAAGAACTTCAATGGAAAAGCATTTAAAAAGCTTTTTAATTTCATTTTATTAAAGGAAATATATAACAGATTTATATCTATGTAAACAATTCATTTACAACACCTTAAAAACCTAAATGATTATTAATTTCCATGTAGTATATCATAAACATTGCTGTTCTATCTATGTTATTACCTAAGTTTTGTTTAGTACATATTATATAGTGACAAAATACAGTTTGGAAAGGGTTATAAATGTTGATAAAACAGGATTCTATTTTCAGTTCCCAAAAAGGCATACGATACAGTAATGTATACGCACATAAGAAAAGCGAGCGTGGTTTACAAACAAAAACGTAGGATATTGTATTTTTTCGTTTTGAAATAACAAATATAAATATAATATAAAAAAAAATTAATTACAGAGAAGACGACATTAATAATAAGCATTTATAAAGGGCTGTTATACTGATGACTCGCACTGCTAAAAAACCATAAAGAATGATTGAATTATTGTTAATAATATGACCATGATATACCATTTTCCTTCATGATTTTTATACAATAATAGCTATCAATATATGACAATCCACCTACAGCTAACAGTTATACAAATTCTTTTGTAAATTGTATTTTTATCTACACAAGGCATGACCTTGGGGATATCAATACAATAGAAGCTATGATAATACAGTAAGTGTGTTATCAATACAAAACCATAGGGCTATCACATGACCTCTGACCTAAGAATCTCCCTCATGATTCATTGATTTTTTTAAGTTAGGGAAGACCTGAGCTTAGAATTGACGTAATGCTTTCAAAACAAATGGTTTATAATTTACTATAAATAAAATAGATAACATTTTTAACTTTCAGCAACTTATTAACTATTTGCCTATGTCGATTTTTCTCAAGATGACATTTTTGCAAACCTAGCCAAAATAATTGTAATGGGCTACATAATAAAAAGAATACTCTGTAGCCTGGCCTATTTTAATTATGTTCTATCAATTTAATATGCACTGCTGCATTTTAACTGAAATTCCAGGGCTGCTTTTTGATGTTGAGATATGCAAATGTTCTTTTGTATTTTTATTAATTGGTTGTTTGTGTATTTTAGGTAACATAAATTTATTTTTGATGTACCGTAGTACCTGTGACCTCTAAATACCTGATTGATAAATATGCTTTTCAGCATAATAATCAATTCAGCCATATGAAAATCAATACTGTACACAGTAATATATTTAACAAAATAAAAATATTTTAAAATAAATTATTTTAAGGCAAAACATGAAATAAAAATTAGTAAAAAAAATGCATTAAAAAACCACACGGATAAAGCATAATTTTAACAATTACCAACTCTATAATATATCCCTTTTACACTATGTCACAAATTTTGCTAAAGTAGAAGTAGAAGATCGGAAAAGTGTCATAATTTATGGTTCCAATAACAATGTTACACTTTATAAAATTGAACCTCTAAACTCAATGGCAATTCTATTTAGTTTTTCCTATGTTAAGACATGTTGATTACATTTTTAGCTATAATGAATTTAGGTTTATAAATACAAATAAAACTTCAATATTGTTAATAATAGTGTGCTGTACCACAAACCTCACATTCTGCTCAACTCAATATGCAACAAGAATAAAACTGCGACCTCAATTGATTTTTTTAAATGGCAATTAATAAAATGTAGCTACTGTACCAGATTTTGGTCGTTGCAACTCATTATGCATAAAAAATGCAATACCAAATATGTCTTCATTCATCGTGCAATTGTAAATTTAGCGATATGATCAACAGGTTCATGAATGATGTTTTGACGACTTGTCTTTTGTTTATTTACTTCTGCCATTTCTTCATCTTCCTCTTTAACCTCTTCTAATGTCTGGTACGAATGCTTTCCTTTCATCACCCCTGATTTCACTTCTGATCTAGAAGGAATGTTCGATGCCCTAACCCCTTGGGTTGAGTTCCTTGTCGCACCAGAACTAGATACATTAAGAGATTTCAGTTCACTGGCTAGCTTGTTTGGCTTATCTACACCAGAGGATAGATACCTATGATCCACTGGGTTGTCAGTGTCTGTATGGTGTCTTTGTTCATCCATGCTGATCTGATCCTTATGATGTTCAATGTTATCTGGAGGATTTTTCCAATGTTGGACACGCTGTCTTTTATTATCAAGATAATCACTACGATAAGTCCTTTGAACAGCATCAGACTGTTCTTCTTTACGATGCTTAACGCTTTCTTTAGGGGTGAGCGACACACACACATCCCCTACAGCTAGTTTGTGGCACGCAAGATTATAACGTAGAGAAGTTAACTCTGGGTTGACCGATGACCATCCATGACCAAACACATAAAATGGATGTTCCAAACCAGCTTCAACAGTTACCTATACAAAAACAGTGAAAATGTAATAATTATTCTTCAATACAAGGTTACTGAACCTTACACTAGAATGTAGCGAGAGACCCCTCCAAAGAGCAAGTTATTGGTTTTGCAGACAAGGTTTGTAATAAGATTAATTATTATATTACCTGTTCACGCTGATTTCCTACAGAGAAGCTAATAATAGCCATTGACTTCTTTACTACATCCTTTATTCTTACCACTGTACTGGAATCTATCCTAAGACCATCGGTTACCTGTGCACTTTGTATAAAATCTTCGGTGCAAAGGTCTTCTACTCTCTTCAGCTCACCACTTGCCAACTGTATCACAGAGCCACGGGTGAAATATGAAGGGAAAGTGGATGAACCAGGATACTCCGCCTCAGTATTAAGCTTGCGCAGTGGCGTTTGATGGTAAGTCAGTTGTACAGGATCTGTACCATGAGGAGACTCCTTCCTAATTAGAGAATCTTTCATTCGTGAAGAATTTGACGATTCAACAACAGCATCCGGTTGGGCTTTCTGCGCAAGAGTTGCATGTGTAGATGGTCGCACATGTGGTGTAGGACTAAGCTGTAACTGCATATTGGAATATGTAACAGGTGGAGAAACTAGTTGCGGAGGTGAATGCAATGATGTTTGTATTGTTAAGGCATTTGCATATAAAGTTTGTATATTTGCTGAAGGTACTTGGTGTATGTAGCGCTCTTCCCTTGGTACAGGTTGAGGATGAACATGTGCTATCTTTGGTGACTCCTGGTAGACAGCTCTCTCCGGTCCAACATCCATGTGGTATGGAGGTTCCTTAAACCGTACATGTCCTGCTAGCTGCAGGTCTCTTGGTGATGGTCCTCTTGAACTCCTTTCTTCTTCCTGATGTTCATAGAATTTTCTTTCATGAGATTCCCACCTCTCCCGTGCTGGATGAGGATGAGTATGTTCCAAGTCTTTGTCTGCTTGTCTCTGGTCACCGGAAGGATGCCTACTGCTTGAACGACTATCAGGTTGAACACCAACAACATAGATTCCACTTCCAGGAATAAACCCTGGTGCTTGGTATTCCCTTGGTGATGGTAAAGGTGAGCCATCTATTGTACCAAAGGGTGAAACAGTTGTTGGAAGCAAGGAATGAGGTAAAGGTTGCCCTTCTCTCACATGGCTTCCAATATTTGCCAACATTTCGGAGTAAGAGGACTCTTCGTGTGGTGCTGGCCTCATAACTGGTGGATGACCGGGTAAACGAACAAACGGAGAATAATAAGGTGCATATGCTTGTAAGCCAGGTACGGTACTATAATGAACCATAGGTGGCGACGTATATTGTAAAACGGAATGACTGGTGAGGCGTGACGCATTCTTGTCATACATTGCTGAAGGAGGAGGTGAAAAAGTTCTTGGTGGAATGCCCTCTACTGGTGACATCCTTCGGCTTCCAGAGTTTCTACCATTTGATACTTGTGGTGATAGTTGTCCAGAATCTACCACTCTTTCAGATGAAGGGGTGTTGTAAGCCCTACGTAAATCTGGAGCCCATAACCTTTGTACCCTATCATCTTCATCTAATTGCCTTTCTTGTGCTTTTTCACTACTGCTTTCTTGACTTACTCCTTCCTGGAGAAACTCTTTCCTGTGTTCAGATGATGTTAAAAATTGTACGTTTTCAGCTATAGTTTGATTCTGTGATGACACAGTACCCATTGAAGGCAGTCTGCTACCCTGCATTAAGTTGGCGTTGGTGTCTTGGTATCTCAAGGAGTAGCCATGTTGATTCTGCTCGTCTTTCTTGTGGGTGGATGCCTGATGAGTTGACGGGTTGGTTATGTACATTAGAGATACTCACAACCGCTTAAGCTCTGTAAAAGACAAACAAAAGAAAATAATGTAAAATTTTCTACAAACTGTAGTTTTAGTTTGTACGGTATTAACTATTAGTTTCCCAAAAGTGAATATCACTAGTGTTTGTACAATTATTAAAGAGAATGTAACGTTGCTTATAGCTTACGACTCATAATGTATTAACATCACATACTAACAAGGTTTTATTCATGAATTTAAATAATCCTTTGAAATTAATTTCACTGTATAAAAATCATGTTATTTCACAACTTTACTAGTAGCACTGCAGGAAAGAAGGAAGGGCAAAAGGTAAAAAGGGCACACCATACCAAGGCTACAGTTGCTGTGGCTAGTAAAAACATGTTGTCAAACCACAAGAAGTACAGTATGTATGAGAAAAACAAAATACTCTAACAATGAGATACAAACAAAATTAATAATAGAAACAACTGTTATCTTCCTTCAATAAAATAAGAGATGTAAATATTTTAAATATATTAAATATATTTAAAAATTGAGGGAGGGAGTGTGACAATAAAGGTTCTCACCAGCATATCACAAATGGCACTAAAAAGATTCTGAAGTGTCCCACTGCCACTGAGGAGCTATAATACATGGTGTTTTTTCTGTTGCTTTAAATTACATTTTTTCAGGTAAAATAACTATTATATGTGACAATAAAATGACACATTCAAAAACAAATTTGAAATTAAAAATATTTTTTTCAGAGGGACAATATATCTTTAAAACTGTTACATCAATAAGCGAGCAGCGTTTTTTGTAAGAAATATTTCTTGCTTAAAACAAATTTGCTGGCCTAATTGAATGTGTATTTCAGTTACTGAAGTCTCTAAATAGTCAAATTTAAATATCAGTACAATCACATTTTTTGTTTATTTCTTCTTTTTTAAATGAAAATGATTCAAAGTAGAATGGACTGTGTTTGAAAGGAAGGCCTAGGGACCTACAGCTACTGTACAACTGCTACAGGTTACTAAATAATTAACCACAAGCAATACAAAGTCTCATGGGAAACTGATCACAAGGTGTTTGCAATATATAGACTGCAATAACAAGTAATGTGGTTACTTATATAGGTTTTAGGAATATCAGCTGTCTATTGGTCAAGTATTTTTAACTGTACAATTATTATTTTTTCTTATAAATTATATTGATGAAAACTGCAGTAATTTTGTGTAATTTTATACACTCTTTGCTCAGTCAACCTCTAGTAAGTGTTGACGATAGATCTCAGAATGTTAAATGTCTTGGGTAAAAACATCACAGGACATTCTGGCCTTTGGGTAAGGTCAGTTACCATATAAATTATAACTACTAGATGGTACGCTCGCTTCGCTCGCGTACCATCTAAGTCGTGCCAACAGATGGTTCTCGAATACATAATAATTTCAGCGTTAAAAAACTGGCGATTTCAAATGTACGTACCGCAGGACAATAATACATGTCGTTTACAGGAACGAATAAATAGACACTGTGATTTATGTACTGAACTAAAATTAGCACCCTGGGAATTACTTCCGAAAGAGAAACTTGTCACAAAATGAGACCAATTGTTTAAGTCAAATTTAAACAAACTTAATTTGTGTTTTGTATGTAACATTACGGTTGAGGGATGGGAAAGAGGATGGGTGCAAAGAGGAACAATTTTTAAATATATTCTTTATCCATGTAGTAACGAAATATTAATTGTTTTCATGTTTTACAAATAATATACCACTAAACACAGTACAACATTGCGATGTAATACTTTGTTGAAACTATCACCGTCCTAGTCGATTGAAATAGTATAGTACATGTAACGATACATCACTACGACGTGTATAATATGTTTATATAATGTAAAACAATTTGTGAAAACCACCCCTATTCGTGGCAAATCATAAATTCGATTTAATCGTCAATAAATATTAAATCATCTAACTCAACTTAATTAGTAGGCCTAATGGTTTTCAATTGTTTCTTAGAGCCAATTCATACTTAAGTTGGTTCCTACCCTACCCACCAAAGTTGTTCTGCGTTTAGGGCATGTGATGCACCGTTGGCCTATCCTCTACTGGCTTAACAACGCTACTCATGCCAGTGAGGGAAGGGTGATAATGTGGGTGGTTTAACTGCAATAATAAAGATTTGTACATAATATACGGCGACTGAAAACGCTAGCTCATTATCCGTTTAAAAAAATATATATCCAACCTCTGCAGCACAGATTAAAAAAAAATGGATCGAATTTCTGTTATGAGTATACAGTACTTGCCTTTACGACGCCTGAGGGAATAGACACTTGTGGAACAGAGATTGGAATGTTCCATTCATTTCAAATCAATACATTTGCATAAACGTATATTAAATCTATCAAAATAGTATTTTTTAAAGAAAATCGGCCTGTCTTCAACATTATGATACTGTACTCGAGCTGTTCAACCGGTTATCGTAGGAGGAGATAGGAAAATGCGAAGCCTCCTCGCATTTTTGTGGCGGGTATTTTTCAAGATGGACATCCATTAGACAGTGTATACCACGATCGGAAAACACCCCTATTTGGGGCAAATCGTTGAACGTAAATTCGTTTTAATCGTCAATAACTAATTATCTAACTTAAATTAATTAGTAAACAGGGTTACATCAGGTGGTTAAAATCAGTACCGAAAGTACGAACCAACTTGATATACCATCGAGTAAAAATTCTAAAAGTAAAGCGCGATTTACCGAATTTTGCCCTTACGTAAATTTATATATAGATTATGCTTGCTACTGTATTCGTAAAAATAAACCTGATCTGGTTGTTAATGATGATGAATATAACATTTTAAAGTACCCTGTTCATTGATTGGTACCTAGTGTTAGAGGGTGGGGGCATTTATTCAATCAATGGAGGCGCTTATACAAGGGAGGCGTTTAATGTGTTACTGTACAGTATGTCGGTGTACAACAAGGCATACTTTTGAAAAGTAAATTTGACCTCTAAATTGTCTTATTATACACAGTCACCTTTTCACACACACCCTAAAGATTCAAACAAACCGCCTCAATAACTAGGCCTACAGTAGGCCTCCTATAGCCTATAGTACTACTGCTACTACTGTAGGCCCACAGTAGCTACTGTAGTTACTTTAGTTTAGCCTGTCTAATCACGTTCAATCACCACATGGTAAAAAGAGTTTATTGAATAAAGGAAAATTTTAATGCTATGTATCAATTAATATTACAATGATATTCTAACCTGCCAGGCCTCCTCATCCACTGTATTATTAGTACTAGTAACTAGGTCTAATAGTACCTAACACACACTCATGTGCTTGTGTATTTCTAGCTAGCTAGCTAACAGTCCATTAATTATGGTGGTGTCACATTTTAATTACACAATAACTATGTCCCTTGCTCACGGTGGTTTATTTTATTACATCTACGTCAACAATTACTGTACATATTTCTGTTCACATGTACTGTAGGCAATAGTTCATAATGCCGTTTCATTTATGATCAATTCACAATAGAATCCATCATATGATGCAATTACATAGTATGGTGAAACTGTATGTAAAAATTAATTTTCACTCATAATCATATTCACAGTCTGTGTGTACATATAATATTAATATAGGCCTATTGTTTTTTACCAATTGAATTTTATTTTTAATAAGATCTCCCAGCAGACAGTTATTATTAAACAATAAGAAATTCGCAGAGATGTAGCTATACATTACTACTACTGGAGACTCACTGGATACAGACTTACTGTACTGTACATGTGCCTACAGTACACATATGATACTGTACAGCTCTGTAGCTGTACTGTGCAGAATATTTGTCGCCAAAAATCATCTAGGTAGAATTAAATAAAATTCTTATTCCTGATGTGACAAGTACGAAATTATGGTGGTTTTTTTAAGAAGTTTGCCTCTATAGCAAATTGAAAATATTGTATTTTAAAACAAAATGTGTCAACTGTCAGTTATTCTGTAATGTAAGATGAATATTTCCAGGATTTAAATATCTAGATCAGAATGCAACTATCCTATAGTAATAAATGGATTTTCCTACTACAGTATGAAAGGCCACATCCTGAATTAGTTTCACACAACCAGTCATTATGACATAAGTAATTCTTGGTATCCTCATTAGCATGATTACAAATAGGCAACATGCCAGGTATTACAACATACTGTACTGTACACACAAATAACTTTAGTGTTTAAATACTATACTACTGGACTGCATAAGTAGGCCTACAGTACCTGGAAATGTTTGCAGTGCAGTGCAACACAAGCAGCATATCATGGTTACAAACTATCTGTCAGTCAGTGTCAACAAAATATTATTATAATATACAGTAATTAATTTAAAGATAACAAATACACTAATGTTAGTAGTTTTAATATACAGACTGTTGCAATATTTTATCAAGTTCTTATACAATAATATGACTATTCATTTTTATACTTTAAAAATGAAATATTTTATTCAAAATGCATTTGGTTCTTTGTTTGAAAGAGCCCATCCCTGATAGTATGCTGTTTGCCAATAAAGTGTGTATGTTTGGCATTAAGCCATTTTCACAGATCCAGGGACTATATAACAAACAATCACAATAATTTCAGAATACTTTCACATGAGGCCTGCTATTTTCATCATTAACAGTGGGATGTCTAAAAATGATAAATTTCACTATTGTGCCAACCCCCCTGGAAGGATTTAAAAAGACTCTAAGGGCCTGTTTGACCTAAGGAGTAATACTTTTGTATCGTACGCGGCGTACAACTCCATAGGTCTGAACCAGAAAAAGATTAGTGGAAGCGACTTACGACACTGATCTTTCGTTCATAATGACAGCTCAAGGTTAGTGAACGACGCTTACGATAGGAACGAAATTGACCTCCAACCAATCAAATTTTCTCGTGCATACCAGATGTTCGCCCAAATCGGTGACACTTCTGGCCTCTATATCAAAAGCGTTATTTAAGCGTTAAGTTATTTAAACTTTGCTGTTACGACGCTAATTATATGACATTGCTTGCGATACAAAAACATACCCTTAGATACGTAATAATTTGTAGTCTTTATCTCAATAAATCTCTGAAACACTGTACTACTACTAGCCAGTGGCAGATCCAAAATTTTGAAATACTGTAGAGGGGGACGGAAGGTTACTGTAGGTTACGGTCTAGGGTCTAGGGTCTACTCTATATAATTATAAAATAAAGTGCTGAACTTAAGTCCTGTCATTTGCATTAAAATGTCCCCTTAGATCGGCCGTTTGTGGGTTAAGTACCAGTTTGTGAGTGATCACAGTTTATATAAATTTGTATAATAAGCAAGGCTTGGGACGTACTGTATACAGGAGGTCCAGCCAGGATCTACTAACGCAATGGCACAGTATGGTAAATGGGTCAAACGAAAGAGAGTCACAAAAGATAAACGTTTCATACAAACATACTCAGCTACTGTATGTTTACCAAGTTCTTTTCTTTATTGGAGTAAATTATTCTGATAGTAGAAAAAAGAGCATGTAAATTACATTGCGATTTTAGCTTGTTCTACATTTAAACTTCAATTTTAATTTTAAATTTCCACAATATAATAAAATACTGTACATCATAAATGCAATGAAGTGATTATGTGGGGGGGGGGGGGGAGTCATATAGTATAAGTCATAAAGACCCACCACAAGATATAACATTGAATATGAAAAAAAAATATACATAAACTAATATTAAATAATAAATAAAAGAAAACAAAGCTACAATTTCTATTCAAAAAATATATGCCTGACACATCCGATATGCTTCTGATGATTTAAAACACCAAATTTAACATTACAACTGACAACTAAAACTTGATACAATAGTACAGTACCTGTCATGGGTTTTAGAGTAGAGTTGGTACTGTACTGTATCATATGACGAATGTAACTTAAGCTCTGTCTACACTATCAAAATAGTGTACCCCCAAATACAGTATAGCAGGGATGCGACATAATCGTATAATCCATAAACTGTATGGGTACATTACATTTTTGTTACATAAAGACAGAGCTTTAGATAAGATTAAGCGTGCATAGAGCAGACAGAGTGAACACAGTGTGAACACACAGATCATTAAATACAAATATATAGTTTTAATTTAATAATAATATATAGTTATAATATGTAATAACCAGCAAGGTAACAATATCATTGATAACAATGCTTGGATTAGAACCATCCATTTTAATTGTAGGTACATACAAAAACCAATTCAAAAATAATTATTCAAACATTGTGACAATGAACATTGCAATCATTTGTATAGCATTAATAGGAAGTTCAGCATTGACATTTTCTAAGCAGTATAGGTAGTGTACACATGTAGCATTGACACAAACCCACAAACATTTCTGCTGTAGTATTTTATTTTGAATGAGACAAATAGGCTATTGTAGTAATTGTTACAATCCAGATGGACTAGACAGGCTTCAAGGTCTCACTGGCACCTGGCCAATTGTAATAAGCTGACATAAACAAAATGCAAAAGAGGCCTCTCAACATTAGGCTTCACTTACTATAAAACCCATTCGCAAATCGAGGATTGAAATCCAATGGATCTTTTTCTAAAACACTAAACATGCAATAAGGATGTAAGACTTGACTGAAAAATGCTTTATTTTATAGATTGACAGAAAATGTCTTGTTTTCCTACCAAGTTGGCCAAAACTCTGATCGTTTGAAGGTTAGGTGTAGTGTCTTAAGCCCAGCGCACACTATAGCTATCGGCTGAGCCAACTGGCACGAGTAACACTTTGCTCACTAAAAAATTTGCCGCAAACTGTGATCGTGTTCTATCAGATGCCTTCAGTACGCAATTTTCTGATACTTACTTACTACACTATACGAAGCACGCTGACATATTATAATAAATTATATATCATGGGCAGTGGAATTTTTTAGTGAGCTATTAGCTCACGTTCGGCACACACAAAATGACACAATATGCTAAAAAATATTAAACCGGATAGATATTTTCCTCAGCGCCATGAGTGGCCGATTCCTCACGAATTCTCCAGCGCACACTGTGAGCCAAGTGTTACTCGTGCCAGTTGGCTCAGCCTATAGCTATGTGTGCAACGATCAGACTTTTGGATCCAATCAGGGGGTCTAGCAAACAGGGTTTTAATTCTATGCATTGCCACCAGTGACTGGTCCTCCTCACGGCCGTAAAAATTGCCAGATAGCCTACCCAAGGAAAATCCCTCAATTCTCATTGGTGAGCAAAATTAAGAAGCTTACCGTTGTTCTTTAAATTAATAAAAAAAAATGGGTTATTTTAAGACATCAGCAAACACATGCATTTTCTATTCTACTAAATATAGCCAGATAGGCCTAGAATTTATCTGCTATCCATTAAAAAGATCAAATTAATTAATGTAATAATAATATTGTTTTATTTATCATGAATACTTCTACTGCAAATTTTATCATAATTGAGCTATAATATAGCCTTGGCCTATTTCTTGAACTACAAAACTCAATAACAACTTTGCCTGAAGAATGAACCCAGATTGATCATATTCATTTATTAATACATTAGGATTAGGCTAGGCCTGGGAAGTCGTTGTTTATGTATGGTACAATAGTTAATGGTATTGTACAATATATAAGCCTAGTATTACTATACTGTGAGTTAGCAGTAATTGTAATGCGTAAGACCTAGAGAAGTACAGTAGTAGTACAGTAAAGGTAGGCCTAGGGCATAGACGGGAATTACCGGGTTGTTACGGCCAAAAATCTATTGTTTGACACAACCAAAGGATGATAGTTCGCGCGCCACACATCCTGATAAAATATACGACGAGCCTAGCCTTAGCAAACTACGACAAATATGAAATGTCATTTTTACACGTTAAGACATAATATACATTATTAATTTAAGAAACAAGTCCTCACCATTTGCAACCATTCAGATGTTTACTTCCGGTGAGATTTCAAAACAATTTCTTAGCCGAAGCCCTTCGTGTTCTCGATCGCCTGCGATCAGCTGGGCTATGGCTGAAAATTCGTCAGATGATTTGCATATCTCTCCAGACATGTCATGTCAATGACACAAGAGATCGATGAGTACATTGGTCAATTGTTAACCCTGGGAATACAATAGACCAATCATGTTTCATCATCGATACCCACCAGCGGCGTGCAAATGATTTATTATAAATTAACTGATACCGTATTTATTCGAATAAACGCCCTGGGCGTTTATTGTTCAGAAGAGTTTTGAGGGGACGTTTATTCGGGGGAGGCGTTTATTTTTGGTTATCCGCAACGAAGTTGCAGGATAACCTCTTGTGATTGTACGAAATCATTCTGTATGATTTTTGTGTAACGCTTTTCTCTAAAACTCGCAAACATAACATTTCGGTAACTATCTTAACATATTGACATTTACGTAACGTCGTCAAGCGAAGCTTTTCATGACGTTTACAATTGCGCAACGTGACTTACGCGCGATTTAACGATTTTGTCGTATTTAACATAGCTCGACAACCAAATAACATTTCAACTTGAAACTTTGCAAAAGTTTAATTTATATCGTGCGCTAACTTTCTGTTGAAAAAAAATTCCGTGTTTTACACAAAGTTAGGCGCGCACGCGCATTTAAAATTTCAAAATGCGCAAAATTAATTTCTAATCAACTTTCTACGCGTTTCATGTCGTTTTAAGCATGTCAAAAATTCCCACGCGTGCGCACATTTTTACGTGTGCGGTGCGCACGTAGCATTGAAAACGTATTTTTTTCGCGTGATTTATGTTTTTCCAGCCTTTTCTAGTAATTTTACAAAATGTTAAACAATTTCGACTTAAAGATACGTCATACGAGCACGTCGAATTGGACAATTTGCGCGCGTTTCTTATGAAAAGGTTAAAAAATTCGTTTAAAATATGCCTTTTTTTAAACAGTCGTAATTTCTAAACTAGACGGTCAACTTTTTATGGATGGCATATTCTGGAAGTAGATGAGTTGTAGATATCGGATCAGGTATTAATATGGCTAACCAGACATTGTGACGTCATCGTATGGCCACGCGAATATAAAATTTAGGATTTTTGTATCTTTCGTCATAGCTCATCACATTGAATAGAGCGCATCTCCACTTATCCGTTTTTCATTTTCACCCCGATTTTGATATTGTCTGGGTCAATCAACTATCTTTCGCATGAGTAAAAAATATTTTAATTTTTTTGACGTCATCATGCCTAAAAATTTAAATCACGTGTGGCATCAATTTCATCTTTACAGTAAATTTTAATCTGTTATAGCTCGTAAGAATAAAAAATGTGATAATCACGATTAAAACTTTTTCTGGAAGCTATTGGATTGTAGATACGACATTATGTAAAAATGTTGCCAATCGGATGTTGTGACGTCATCATATGGCCAGTTAAATAAAAAAGGTCGTATTTTCATCTTTTGCGTCATAATTCATTACATTTAAAAGAGCGCGCATCAATATTTCACGTATTCAAATTTCTTCTACACGCTAATACGTTGTTGCTGAGATAATTTCCTTTCGGAATTGCTACCTTCGCGTTTCATTTTAAAACCGTCAACATGTTAAAAATTGCAATAAATAGCGGGTCCCGTAATTTCACCTATTCTACACTGTATGTGATATGGATACAGATTATACTGTGTATACTATATATGAATTTAAATAATGAAATTCAGCAATAACAACATATCATATTCTTCAGTTCAGGTCATAATGCCAACGTGAACACTTCCTTTTGTCCTCAACCTATCCCCTTAATGTTAATGTTGCACCACTTGCGCGGCGGATAACCAAACTCGTCAAAGTGACGAGTTACATGTCTAGTTTTTAATGTAATATGTTAACAACTGTAATAAAATAAACACCCCCTAGATATGACAAAATACAACACAATTAATATCTAGAAGTAATAAAATACAGTAAAAATGTTATCGAAATGCTTGATAAATTGTAGATCATGTCAATCAATGAATTCTACTACAGAAATGTGTAGTAATACAATACGGTAGGCCTATTGTGTATAATACATGTGGCGGGCGTTTATTCGAGGAAATACATTATTAATATTATTGTTAGGCCTACAGCATACCAGAGGGCAGAGAGTAATCTCACCCTTACCTATAAATAAAAGTATGAAAAATAAAAAGAGAGGATGAAAAAGGATGACTTCTAGACATACCTATATTCTTTAATAAGCATAATCTAATACTACCGGCCGGTCCTCTTTCTCCATACCTCTCTATTTATTGCTTCTTATTTTATAATGTAGGCCACTACATATGCTATTTCGTGTCATTTTTTTAAAGCAAAATTCCAGCTGATTTAGTGTCTTTAGGATGTAAAGTAATAAAAAAAATATGTTTCCATTTTTTTAAAACGCTTGAGGGTGTCAAATCTAAGATGGCCACCAATACGTAAAATATCCAATAAATGTACCATATTGGGCAAAGTAACACCCATTATGAATAATATTTTAAGTTAAAGTTAATGCAATATGGGTTTTCTGCTATATAAGAGTTATAATAAACATATATTCATCAGTATTCGCCATTTTAATAAAAAAGGAATTAAATTTCTTATTAAAACATGTGCAAATTATGACGTTGACAAAATGGTGATTAACAAACAATTTTTGAATTTCAAAATTAGCGCGATTCCAACAAACTTGTTCAGAAACAAATCAGCAAAGCACTGCAATACCTCATTTTACCGCCAAATAGCCTACTGTACCGGCTGACTATATGTGATACGGCAAAGAATCTCTACAGGAGTCCTCTTTTACTGTGATACGTTTGTCACCTGTGTACTCGCCGTCATATATATTTTTTGCCAATATTCGTCCTTTTCTTAGGATCTCATATAGATAGTTTGCCCTTCACAAGACTTTTACTAATGCCTCAAACATTTTGTGTCCAATGGCATCATGCCATGGCCAACAAACACCTCTGTGAGAATTGCAGCATTCTTCATTAATCGGGATAGCATCTCTCTTTAAATGTTGGCTTTCCAACTCATCAACAAGATTTGCCAGCTCTGATTATATCGTTTATTTGTGTTATTCTAATGATACCACGCTCAATGACCTTTATAAATTAATGAAAATCCAGCAAGGCCCTTTGTCACACATACATGTCCTCTCATAAACTCCAATTGGCAAATACAAGTTCAGTTTCAACAAAAGCACTGGCCTCAACACTATTTTCACAATGCTACATGTCTAAAAGCTGGTTCGAAATAAGAATTGCTTCTTTATGTCATCTCTGTTCACCTCCACTCATCTCGGACAAAAGTCATCACCAGGCATTATCTTGTCTTTCCCTAATATAAACATGAGTTTTTAAACCACAACCATGTAAACTCATCAAACCAGTGTATAATTGGTGGTCCATCTGTAGGGTGTACTTATCTAATGAAATCGGTTGAGATTGTAGAAGATGAGAAGTGGGAGTTAATGCTGCCTATGAATCCCGCTATGAATCTTGTGAATGAGCTGTATCTTTATTTCCTTCAAGCTTCTGCCAAAAGATGACATGTCGAAAACTTACCAACAATACTGGTGACTATGACCCTGATGGTTTAGACATTGAATTACATGGCAATAGGCCTACCGTATTTATTATTTTACATCATATTTATACAGGATTTCACAATAAGGTATAAATACACTTGTTTTTTTTATTGTGGTCCTGTCTGAGATACAAAAAAAAAAAAAGTTTCAGTTTATGAAAAGAAATTAGATCTATAATTTAGAATTAGAAGTAATTGTTGTTGAATATTTGATATCAATTAGTAAGTTGTTCCATACTTTCGCAACTTCAACTTTGAACGATTAGTTAATTTAAAGATGTATTGTCCCTTTGAGTAATTTAAAAAAAAAATTTTTTTTAATATTTCTAAGAAAAGTGGGTCATTTTGAAGTATTATGATAGTTATTAACTTTCACCAAAAATTAGTCGAAAAAAAAATAATTTAACCGAAATACGGACGTTTTTTGGTTCAAAAAATAACTTTGACTTCCAGTCAAAGTTTTCGATCAAAACATATTCATAATGCAACACGCTTATTTAGCTACTCTGTATGTATTATAATCATAAAACTTCCTCGCGATCTGTGTGAAAACACCTTCTCAACCGAGACGAGTTGTAAACAATCCTAATTAGCATCATGCATAATGCATACTCGTGGTTTGAAATCTTTGTTTACTTTCGCTTGTGAGATTTTCCAGATGAAATGTAATCAAATTAATTTAACTGTTAATTACGTAAACTTGTTGCTTTTGCCTCGAATTTTCGACTTAAAGTGAATAACTTTAATATTACTTTGATATGGCCAATTTAAATTTAGAATATTTTGACTGTCATTCTTTGTGTTTCAAGGGACAATACATCTTTAAGAGTCATAGTGTGTTATTATATATCTATATTCCTCCAGCACTACCACATATCAAAGGCTTAAATCTTGCGTATTTTTGTTAATGTCCATGCTTCATATTCATATAATAATTAATTATTGAGTTTATTTTGTACATTTGTAGTGAAAGAATGTTTTACTATAATATATGCACATTACTTTGTTTCAAAAAAGCGTTTTCCAAATAAATCACTAGGTCAATGTGTAATTGTTTTGTATAGTTCTGTAAAGAGTTTTTTTAAAAAATTATTATGTTATAATTGTTATATGTTAAGGATTACTCATTTTTAGTATTTAACTGATTGTGGCTTCACATAAAGTTTCTTCATCCTTCTGTGGCATAATTTTACAGAGTAACGCATTTCTATCTTGTGCGCACACTTTATACGCGCGCGCTTGTGCCAAGGTAACGATGGTCCCAAGAGGAACTGCATGACAACTAAACAAAACATAACTTGGATGAATTTTCAAGAGTGCACACGCAATCTACAAAGCTCAGTAAGTTTCTACTTATTGTTTTACTATAATAATTATAAAGTATAAAAATAATAATTTAAATTTTAAAAACTTTAAATCGTTTAGATATGAATCAGTTTGAAGATTATAACCACCAAGATCCCTACTACTAACAAAGAATCAAAAACCAAAAAAATCAAAAATAGATTTTACAAGCAGTAATAACTAATATGGCCGGCCGAAGTTGAGTTCGCATTTTGAGCGAGATCCTGGATTCCGGAAGACATCATCTGAACTTTCATTTTTGTTTGCTTCTGATTTTGGTTGAGATTTCTTCTATTAACAGCTAATGCGATAGCCAGTTCGGTATACCGTCACTTCGACAGGCTTATTTGTAATTCTTCAAAAGGATAGAAATGAAAACAATCATGAATTAAAATACAATTTTTGCAACAGTTATAACAATAGGCCTATAAACTATTCAATTTGATATGAATAAGTGCGGTGTTTATTATGTATAAGCAGCCGCTCTGTCGGCGTATGTTATTATGTAAGTAATTGGTCAATCAAGCCCGTCGGTTTGTCGGTTGGGCAGTTTTATTGCCATTCGTCAATACCACACAGTCAGTGGCAGCCATGACTTTCGGTAATCTGTCAACACGCCAGTTAGTCTATAAATTACCTATATTTAGTGCAAATTCTAAATCCGAACGTTCCACAAGGGCCCTGGTATTTCTCCAGCTTGTAAACCCGTTTAAATTGTTTCACGCTCTGTTGGTAAGTCTGAAGCGGACATGTCCTAAATTATAATAATACAAAATTAAATCAAAATATATTAGCTGTAATGTATGATCTATAATGATCCACCATCCTACAAATAACTTAAAACACCGTTTTCCACCAGCCCATCCCAAAATAAAATTAGACAGCAGACGAACTATTTTTGTTAAGCCTATTCATGAACCATAAAACTATACATTTTGGTCAATATTTCTTGAATACACACTATCTTCTCTTTCATCATCAAAGGCATTCACCAACTGGCCTTATAATATTAAACTAACCTTATTTCGCATCTGTGGCCCGTAGTCCCCGCAGTACATTCACATTTATTACCGGGACGACATACACCCATCTGCCGACAGGATGGTTTGCATGCCTTTACTTCAACTGAACAAGGCAATACAAAGAGAGAGTTATTTTGTTTTACATACAACAAGAATAATGTTTAACACAGTGGTACACCTTCACTACGAACCCAAGATGCAGTAAGACTGTCGTCTTTTTCTTTCTTGTCATAAGACAACGTTAACTTAGTACAATACTAACGCTAAAGACTACTGGTTGTAGTCCTTTTGCTAGGTCCCCTCAAACAATAAAGCGCACCTACACTACAAAAAGTTTAGAAAAAAACCACTACCTTACTTCATGATATGAACATACATTATATTATTTTATAGAAAGTTATGTGTCAATAAAATATGTTGTGTTTTAAAGATAAAATAATGTTTTTCATTTTTTCATAGCTCTGTGATTTTACTGAATGTGCTGGAAAAAAATTAATAAAGTAGAGAAAAAGAAAAGTGTGTCGCATATGTCATTATACACTTTATTCACGAATCTGACTTACAAATTTAAAGCTATTATGTCTAACTTTTAAGACAGCCAGAGCCATATATTGAAATATTATTAAATATTATTCCTCCAATAAATCTCTAAAGCAGAGAGCCAATAAATTATACATCAGCGTTTCGCCGCCTCTGTTTCTTGTGCGCACAGTTCCATACGCACGCGCGTGTCAGGGTAACGATAGTTACAAGGGGAACTACATGACAACTAAACAAAACATAACTTGGATGAATTTTCAAGAGTGCACACGGAATCTTCAAATCTCAGTAAGTTTGTTTATTGTTAGCCTACGTTATTAGAAGTTTCCATAAAAAAAACCATAAAATTAGGAATAGTTATCTACTAGGCCAAGTACAAAGAACGTCGGTACACTTGGAATACACGAAAAATAATTTGTCTAATCTGGATTGTTTTTATATTAATAGTTTGAATACTTTCAAACACACTTGTTTTTTCTCTTAAACCTCCAGAGAGGTAACCAATATGTATATTATATTTATTATAATAAAGAATCGGTTGTTTTTTAAGGAACAGAAGTAATTTTTTAAATATTTTCTTACTAGTCAATGTTTGTTAATTCAATCATGTGAATTAATATTATGTGCTTCCTAACGCTGATAAACTAATTTCTCTCTCGTAACTTGAATTTAGGTCCATTAAATTACTTAATATTATGTGTTCCTTTTGTTTTACCTAGAAGGTCATGGAAAAACATCATAAAAGGCTGGAAACCAAGCAGATGCTTTAGTAAAAGGTAAGTTATAATTTGTTCAGCAGAGAAAAAATAGTAAAACAAGTAATTATTTGTTCAATATTCAGCCGGTCAGATATTTCAGACTTCTTTAGAAAGTACGTCCTGTGTTTTTTCCATAATGTCAAAGAAGAGGAAAATACGAAAAATGATTCTGACGATGAGAAATATTCAAATAATATATGGAATTGCAATCAGATACGATAATCAATAATTGCCATTTGACATTGGCAATGGCATAATAAGGGGATTTGCATCCTTATTCAGGATGAACGCATCTTTGGACGTAGAATCGGCGAGCCTGACACAATAAGAAAATTGTGCTTCCTGGACGTTATCAACAATGTAACGGCGATTGGAAATACACCAGACGGAAATGACATCAACATCCTTACTACCAATGGACATTACTCAAGTATGTCTTGCCCAATTATCACTTCACTGACCTCCTATGATCAATCACCAAGATGTAGCAATGAACTATACTAGGAGTATAGTTCATTGATGATAGTGATTTTTAAATTTGGTTCTCACTAGGACGCAACGCAATGACGTAAGCATAACGCAAACAATTTGACCAAAACGACGCAATCTTTATAGTCTTGCTCATACTTACGTATTTGACATCTGGATCCGCTAGTACCGGCACGACATCTACATTTATTCCTGCCTACACACCTTCCGCCATTTAAACACGGTGTTGAACAAGAGGGTATTTCTAAAGATCAATACAAAATCTACATCATATACGACAAAAACGAAACTATCTATAAATATGGTAAATACGCCAAACGATGACAACATAGCACCCCATTCTGGCGAAAACAAACACCCCAGAATGTTCTTGTCTGCTGAAAACAACTTTGAACTTTTCAATGAAAGACGTGTGATATATCATCAGACGTATTTTCAAGATCGTTAAGCTTGGTTCCCACTAGAACGTAACGCAAGGACGTAAACGCAATGCAAGCGTTTTAATCAATGACAAGCGAAGTTATATAGACAGTTAACAATCACAAGCGAATAAGCCATCGCTTGTGATTGGTCAATTCACTTGCGTTGCGTTACGTCCTTGTGTTGCGTCGCTAGTGGGAACCACGCTTTAAGGAGCTGAAACTTGAACATGTTTCAAGATATAAAGGTACCGAATAATTTGATTTGCGAATTGTTTTATTGAAAGGAGACGAAATTAAAACAAACCAACCGTATTGGCACCGTGTTCCGGTGAATCCCGTGAGACAAATACAATTGTTTTCATTGTAACAAATTCCGTTGTTCTGGCAGCTAGGCACACATGCCGCTAGTAAAACAAAAAAAATAAAAAAAATGAGCGAGTTACGCTCAGCTCGCTCAGAATATCGAAAGAGTTTCCAATATGCTTTCATTTTTTAACAACCTTAAAAAATGATCTACGTTGACCTTACTAACTACAACCTGAACTAGGAACATGTTGAGACGAAAACGACCTCAGTTAGTAGCGTCATGAGACAAATCCAGTGTGCGACTGGCAATGGTTCATGACTCAACTTGGTTTGGTCTTGGTTTTCGTTTGTGTTTCAACGTAGGCAGAATTGTTCCTACTTTCTAGGATTTTTATCAGATAATCTATATTCTTTTGAATATTCTTGTTACATGACCACAGTGCTGATTTTGCCATTTTTCCTCTAACTGTAGGGAATAAACTTTATATTGCAACGTAACTGAGATGAATTGCGCACATGTGACGACACGTATAGCTACTTTTAATTCGGTCCATGACAGGGACTGAGATATATCAGTACAGTACGCCCCTAACTCTTCAGATATATACACTATTGGTGATTCTCTAAATTGCACAATTGGTTCTTATTTACCCTTCTGACAATAGCTGCCCGTGTATCCCGATGGGCACTGGCACGTGTCTGGTCCCACACAAACGCCTCCATTTCGGCATGTGATTCGGCAGACCGCTGTTGGTGAAAAAGGTAGTTTTATATATCATAATGTATAGACCAAACAGTATTTTTGTCATTCATTTTCTTTTCAAAAATATCTTGTTTCTACTTGTCATGTACCGAAAACATGAAAACAAATACTATTAAATTCACACTTTTTGAAGTACGCACAAAATGATGTTAAGATACCCATGTTGTCGGTCAATAAGATTCTTACAACAAGTAAAACATAAGTAATTAACGTCACGAAACTAGGAAGATAGATTGTGGTTAAAACAAGTGGAGGAGAACCAATGACAATGTTGATACAAATTAATAACTTACGTTTCTGACAGCCAGTGCCGGAATAACCATTAACGCACCTGCACATGTTGTTACGTATGCATTGTCCTCCATGTGCGCAATGAGGTTCACAATGGGCTGAAATTATGATGGTATTATTTACTGGAATCTACAGAAGTTATGCAGTCTGGCAGAATACAGTAGACCAATAGCCATGTCTCGGGACCATTTCAATAGTCACCACCCGATAGACTTTCTACATCAAGGTTTCTATGAATGGGACGGGCCAAACCCAGTATCTTTTTTTAAAATTTCATGATCATTCGGGAAATTACCCCATGGCGGTCTGTCAAAACAGGGTGTCAAATAGGTATGAGACAAAATCAAGAAGGATGAGCATGCAGTCAGTCTGTCAGAAAAGTAAGCATAGAGTAAGAATGAGGAAACAAACATGAGTCGTCCGTTTCATTTAAGCAAAGCTACGCAAGTCAGCAGTCGATAGGTCGGACATGCGCAAACGTTTACTTTGGACTCACGGGTTGAGCATGTATCTCCTGCATAGCCTCGAGTACATAAACAGCGATTAGGTCCCGTGCACACGCCACCATTCATACACGGGGGAACGCACATTACTGAAATGTAAACAAAAAATCAGTAGGATGTATCACAGCTCAATAATTACCGTGTGCACCAATACAAAACTAATTGCCATACGTATGCCTATAATATGTCGAAGACAGTTGGAAACACTTTCTCACCAAACATATTATTGGGTACTAATTCGCATTCAATTTAAATAAAATCGCCATTTTATCGGGAGTATTCGAAAATATGAATCAGGGAAATTCACTCTTCCCTGGTTAAAATCATCATAACCCGTTGACTCTAATTTGCCTATGCCTATTAGTGGGATATTATCATAATGCCACATTATGTTTATCTTCTGATTCATCAAATTATTCTAGACGTCTGCACAGTTTTTTTAGAATGTTAATGACGATTATATTATTAAGAATTTGAAACATTATTACGTTAAAAACGGTGCGTGTCATGGATTAGAGAAGTGACTATAACTTAAATCATATTGATAGTAATAATAATATTAATGTAGATGTTATTGATTACCTTCACATTCGTGATCTAACCTGATCTTGACCCTGTAACCAGGCTTGCATTCGCATTCATAACTTCCAACCGAGTTAACACATTTCTGTTCACAACCCCCGTTTGCGTCTGCGCATTCATTTATATCTACATGATAACCATATATTAACACGTTATCACGATAACCATCAAGTAACTAGTTAAAACTACATTGGGACAAACAGATAACGTTTAAATCACTTTTATGTATTATCTTTCGATGTGTATGCATATTACAGTTCAAGGAAAATACAGATATAGGTTGCTAGTTTCAGCAACAACTTACCATCGCAACTGACCAAATCCGCATTAAGTACGTAGCCTTTCCGACAACTACACTTTAACCCTCGTTGACCGAACTTACAAATGTGTTTACACCCTCCATTCTTGATGCTGCATGACGTTATTACTGTAATAATAATAATCATCATAAATATATATAGATACATATAGAACTGGAACATATTTAGCTGAAAACAAATGTCAATAATGTTGTTGCTATAAAATTGTTATCACGATAAATATATATAGATATAGGGAACTTTCGTTTTGCGACGACCACCAGACTATGTAATGTTAAATCATTGTGCGTATGCGGGATATTGAGAGTGTTTTCTTGTTCCTTTTCTCTACAGCGTTTGAATGGTGTCTAGGTCCAGGCGACAGCCAACTACACGCTTATTTATCTGACCGGTCATCGCATATCGCAAGCTCCCTAATAAGTACTATAATACCATCGCATGTCCGACCGTCTGACCCAAGATAAAATGAGTCGCCACAATCACACTTCCAACTTCCCGGTGTATTAATACATGTTTGTTGGCATCCACCGTTTTTGATTAAACATTCATCGTAATCTAAGAACAAAGTTGAAAACAAAATACATTAGATCAGTAGAAAACATCCTAACCAATAGTATAGTACCAGTAATGGAACTAGCTATCATAAACATTAATACTACTTGTTTTATAATAAATTGCTAACCATTAAATTACCATCAATAACTGACGGACTTCAATACTGTAAGCCTATTATTATTGGAGGTTCGTTCTAGGACATTATATTAGGGAGGTAGAAGAAAGGCCGTTAACGGTTTGTATTCAAAGAATAATGTTATAATAATATATGGTTTATTTTGTCTTTTGAAATTATTAGTGGGGCACACCTAAAACATTAGATCTGGCTAAACCGGATACATGCAAATACTAATGTATTCGGCCTAACTCACCAGTACAGTCACGACGATTAACACTAAGTTGAAATCCATCGTTACACCTGCATTCATATGAGCCTTCTGTGTTGACACAAGTCTGATTGCACAAGTTATCATATACGAGACATTCGTCTATATCTATAATAAACAAGGGGAAAAGTTACTATACAGATATCTTCATAATAATTTTAGTAATATGGCCAACAATAATTATAATGTACCTTTGGAAATTACCTTTTTTCTATATGACGATATGTAAGTCACCCTGATAATAGTTACTATACAACTATCTTCATTTTATTTGGGTTGTCACGTACAAAAACACAATGGAGCCAGTCTATGTGACGATATAGAGGGCGCCATTTAATTGATATAGTTACTCTATCTTAATTTGGGTTATCCTAAGTATAAGATACAATGGAACCAGTTTGTGTGACGATATAGAGGGCGCAATTTAATTGATAACAGGTACTCTATCTTCACTTGGGGTTATCCAAAGTATAACATACATTGAAACCAGTTTGTGTGACGATATAGAGGGCGCCATTTAATTGACAACAGTTTATCTTCATTTTGGTTATCCTTCTATATTGTATAAACTACATGCAATGGAACTAGTTTCTGCGACGACATAGGGGGCACCATTTAATTGATCATATTAATGTTGTTTTCTGTAAAGAAAACATTATATCTGGTTTCTGTGAATATAAGTTAATAGATATTTAGTATTTCATATAAACCAGTAAACTTAATTTTAACTTAACGAAGTATTGGTATATTTATGAAGTATTCATCGTCTAGTATTCCGCAATCTATAGCCGACTAGTAATCTTATGAATATGAATCAATCCACCTATTTTCTTTTGTACTCTGTAGAAGTTTCGATATACCAAATTATAGAGTTAGTTTAGCTACCCATTGAATGATTCATCGGTGAACTAATGCTATAGGCCAATATATCTCAACGAATTTACCTTCACAAACGGCGGTGTCTGAGTTCATTCTATATCCGATTTGACACCTGCATACATAGCTACCTGGAATGTTGATACACACCTGGTCACAACCACCATTTCCAACAGTGCATTCGTCTGAATCTAATGTAATACGAAATAATTATTTTTAACGATCATTACCGAGTTAAATATTTTCTAGTTTAATATTTACAAATATTATAACATAGGCCTACTTAATTCTATAATAATTATATAATATAATACTCTTATGTTTGAGTTAATATGTAACAAATAATTATAAAGATCTAAATACTGTATACACATATAAAATATTTACCAATGCAATTCCTGCCGTCGCCATGGAAACCTGTTATACATTGACAGATATACGAGCCTTCTACGTTGTAGCAACGGGCATAATAATGGCAGTCATGTGACAGGTTACATTCGTTTATATCTGTGGTAACGCAGAACACATTATTACAATATAATACAATATTGATCCTTTTACCATCGTTCGTTGTCGTCCCTCATTATCATCAAACATCTGGTGGTTACGGTGTAGTAAATAGTCGATTAAGATATTATGAATTATTCATTATTTATTGCTCTACCTCATAAAATATGCGTGACGTTTTTTGACCTATTTTTAGCACAATTTTTCTAATGTAAACACTTTCCATCGAGTCTTAACTGTGTGCTTTGTATATCGTTTTCATAGTGTTAGAAGTTATTCAGAGAGTTAGCTGAGTCAGTAGACCTACAGAACTTGGATTATGTCCATAGTCGGATTAAATAATGAATAATTCATGATTTCTTCATCGCGTATTTACGAAAAAATTGAAACTATTAATCTGTTTACGGAAAGATCTAACAGGCTGCTGAGGTAATGTTATAACCCAGACGCCTCTGGTTGATTCTGACCTAAACCTAAAGGGTACATAGGTATATTACCTGTACAGAATGTACCGTTTCCTGAATAACCAACAGGACAGACGCATTCATATGATCCAGGCACGTTTTTGCAGAGACTAACCCCTGGGCACAATAAAGAATCAGCACTCATACATTCATCTATATCTGTTGAAATAAAACGTATGGTCTATAGCACGACGACTGTAGGCATATTATCTTGTTTTGAGAGCTCAAAACATAATATAATCAAAGGGACTTCTTCTTAAAGAAATTTAGAAAGCTTCCACAAACAATGTGATTACTAACACCGCAATGCAAGACCGTAAATAAAGTGTACGGTACTGTACTTCTTTTTTAAAAATAAAATGTATAAATATCATACAGATGTAGGCCCTCTATAGACTGAAAACTTCTAACATCATTTAACAATTTATGTAGTGGAATATTTGAATAATCTCTACGTTGCGTGTATTACAAAAGCATTATCGTATGCTAAAAAAAGAGCTTGTTTAAAAATCAATTTATTAATTGTTTGCTAATGATAATGTTAATAGTCTAAAGTAATATTTGACAAATTTTGACAAACAATGTTAGGGTATATGTTCACACTCATTATGTTCACAAGCACTAAGTATGAATTTAGAACAGTATACGTCTGTCCCTTCATTTTAATAGTGTGTGAAAGCCTTTGGGACGTGTGTTATACAGTATGATACAGTACTGTAATTGAATCTTTACCTTGACAGCCTGTAAGAGTCTCTCTGTAACCCTCATTACACACGCAGTCAAAGCTACCGTATGTATTGAGACAAGTCGAGTTGGAGCCACACGACACGTCAGAACTTACTGCGCATTCATCAATATCTAAAACCGAGAATAATTTAATTAATGTACATCTTAGGTGGTTACAATTCACTTATAGTATGTGTAATATTTACGAAGGCATGTTTATTTTTGTGCAAAGTACAAATGGTTATACTGTAATTCTATTTTATATACAGTAACGGTACCTTGACAAAGTCCTCCATTTGAGACGAATCCATCAACACAATTACATATGTAAGAGCCAGGTGAATTTTCACACGTTGAATGCTCACCACAAAGATAGATCAGCAGGTTAGCAAATTGACATTCATTGACATCTCAGAGAGGAAAAAAATACATTTTACAAAACCACCTAATTCATGATGTCCGTTGTGGTGACGACATATTGGAATAGTTATTATTTTTATCTATGAAGGTGGTGGCATAATAAAATTCATCTATTATGACCGTAGTCTAATTCATATAAAAATAAAATTCAGAAAATCTTTGTTAATCAGTTTAAAATACATGAAACATTTTTAAAAGAATAGAAAAGTACAGACAATATTTAGACAATATCGAAACATAAATCTAAAGATAAAAAATTTGGATGTGGCAATAAAACCGACAAACAAACAAAAATAACTTAGCAACATTGTACTGGAATTAATTAATTTAATTTTGATTATCAAAAGTGGTGGTTTGCGTTTTTTTGTTTCCAGCAAATTCGGATCCGCTGGAAACGAACCAAAAGACCGTCTTTTGCAGCAGCGCTTACTGCTGAATTGCCATTTTCATACCAGGGAAAAGTAAATAGTATCAGTGTTCTCCGTACATAATATCTACCCGACAACTATGTGTGTTTTTTTCTCTTTAATCCACACACTAATGTTACCTTCGCACTTATTCCCGTTTTCGTCAGCAATGAATCCTGAGTTACACAGACAAACATAAGATCCAAGTGTGTTGCGGCACGATGAATGAGCTCGGCAGATAGAGGGATCTGTACATTCGTCAACATCTAAGAAATACCACAAAAACACATAATAATCAATGTTGAATACATACTAAAACGACATCGAAATTTTGATATACGAGACGTTCTTCCTAACGTGTCAACCCCATGACTAATAGCAACATGGCTTAACACCGCGAACGAAAAATGGTTTCTTCAAACAGCAGCTAGTGGCTTATGTTAAACTGAGCTTCAACCTTAGTCATTGCACCTGGTGCCTAGCCATCGATGTCATGCGTTAAAGAATTATGTTTAGTTGCCCGGGTTACCTTGGCATGCTCCGTCGTATCTTCTATTGAAACCCTCTGGACAATGGCATTGGTATGAACCAGGTGTGTTATGACATACCTCATCTACATTGCACGATGCGACGAGCTCAACGCATTCGTCAATATCTAAAATAAAATACGTATATATAATAGTCCTTACTGTCCATTATACGGACCATACATATTGTTATTGCATGTATTCATGCACATGTGTATTGAAATGACCACAACTGTGACTGGAAACTACATTTAACCGCCCTATGGTGTTTTCCCAGTGCCTTTATTCCAAAATATAATATACGCCTACATATTTTAGTCTAAGATCTAGGATTTTGAAATAGGGAACAAGGACGGCAAAAACAGTAAATGAAGTTTCTTTATAATAATATATTATATATTATTTATATAGTGTATCATTTTTTCTTCTGAAATTTGAAAGACCCTCAGACCTTGAATGTGAAATGAATTTTGAAACAAAATATCGAGAAAGTAAAGAGTTTGCGTAGAATAGTATAACAGAAAAATTCTCTCCCATCATTCCCAGACCTGCTTCAGCTTACCTTCACACGTCTTTTCATCTAAGCCAAGTTTGAATCCATCTGCTTGGCATTCACATTGTATGGTGGACATACCTGGCAGTGCTAAACATACATCACTACATCCGCCATTGTCGATCAAACATTGATCTTAAGTTTATTAGCATAAAAAGCACGTTTGATAGATAAGTAAATATAAATAAATAACAATAAATAAATACATAAAGCCCTCACAACTAACTAAAAGAATTGAGATAAATGCAAGGCAAATGTGTATCCTGCTCCTTTGTTTGGTAACCTATAAAAATCCTGTTATTATATTATATATTATATTATAAACACGATATAAGTTGAACTTGAATTATAAACGAAGGGTGACAAAACATATTTTGTTAAAATGAAGGAAACCTACAAGAATGATTGAGTAACGGCAGTGCATTGTAAAATATGAAAGCTTCATGTGTATACATTCTTTATTTATTTATGATACGTTTTAAATATACCGACAATCAGAATGACAAGATACAAAAGGTAAAAACAAAGCAAAACAACAAAATATATGACTTTTCATGAAAAAAGACTTTATAGTTGTTAAACATAAATTGAAGCTTACCGTTTTTCAATCATTTTTAAACATTGAAAAATTATAGTAATATGTGATTTACTTTACTTTTGATTTACTAACCCGATGTAGTGTACATCTTGATTTGTGATTCTGCCATTGTCACTAAATCTGGACTTTCTGTTCCAGTTCCACTTGCATATTCCTGTAAAATTATGATTTCATCAGGCTGATTTTAAAATAAATTATTAATTGACGTTTATTAGTTAATTTATTTCAATCCATTCAACAGCGAATCATCGACACTAACAGGCTTAACAGGAGTTTAGAAAAAATTTTCACAATTACAGTAAATAATAATCTTTATATCTTCATCTACATACTTTTCACCAATATTATTACTAATCGCCGACTTGTCTTAGCTGTCTACACTATCAAACTACTTTGACAAAAAAAGGTGTGATGTGCCCAAATAATGGTAGTGTAGACAGAGCCTTTGAATATGGTAGTGATATGGAGTCATCGCACAACACATCACATTTTTTTGTCACATAAAGGTTGATAGTGTAGACAGGGGTTAAATATACTCTTCGACATCTTCCTATAATCATTACCTTTTCGTCTGAAATAGTCTCTTCGTATCGAGCTGTCAACATTATTGTCTCTTCTAGTTCTTCACTGTAGCTTGTCGACATTAATGTACATAGAGTAAGTAATGTCTTTAGAAACTCCATGTTAGTTGGATTTTAAATTGATGGAATGCGGCAACTAAAGGACAAAATATAAATCGACTTAAATTGTTGAAAGTCTCCTTAAAAGTAATTTAAAAAAGGAACAACACGATGATGACAATGATACTTCGGATAGATAGTATGTGGAGATACAACGGCACTGGGAATCGGGTGAAATGACCATGTTACTGTGTAAATTACTGTACTTTTGAAAAGGATCGACGCAAAACAATTGTTGGTTGTCGAAGGGTTATGAAAGTCATATTACCAAATGCACCAACAAATCTTTTTGTAACAAAAAACGAATTATAAAGAATTATATGAATCATCCTACCCATTTGATTAAAAAGACCTAGAAATGTCTAAAAACTTTGATGATAATTGAAAAATTCATTAACATACATAACTCGCTACAAAGTGACAACTTAATAACCATTATGAAATTAAATTATACATTATTTCACAGTTTATAAAATAACAATTAATAAAGAGCATTACCAAGTAAGGTGTTGAATGATTACCCTGATAAAAGGCTAATCGCGAAGTCAAGTAATTTGTGTTACAGCCAATACTTTTGAAAAAAAAGTTACTGCTCTGACATTAGTCTAGGAAACAGACGGCGGTTCTGCTTAATATATACCAAAACCTTTTGTTACACATAGAGTTTCATACGTAGAATACAGTTAAGCAAACTTTTGCTAGTGTGACTTCTGCAAACTGCAGAAAACAAGTTTGCAGAAGGCACACCTCTGCAAACTGGTCTAGGCCTACACTAACAAACTTTGGAAAATGTTTCTTGACAAACCAAGAGTATTGCAAGTTAGAGTTTGTTAGTGTAGACACCTATAGAGGTAAGAAAAGACAGATAACTAGCGACTTTAATCAAATCTACACCAAATTACACTATTTACGCATTGTGTTTGTCGGTTGTTTAATAATTGAGACAAACATCAAAGCACACGTCACAAACTAACATTTAAAGGGACTAGTATAATAGTTACTGTATGTCCAATTTCATTTTGATGTGGACTGTACTGTCTGTGTTTTCGAGTACAGTAATAAAGTGTGAAAAATACGCAGGCTTACACTTTTCCAGCATCACTATAAGCTAAAGTTGTAGTATATAGAGCGAGGGATCATTCGAGTAATCAAATCAATCTATATAGAGATGATTGATGAGCAAACATTCAACATATTTTAGTACTTTAACTAACTTCCTCTATATGAATCACATGCATTGTGATATTGTAATTACTACTATAATAAAACCAAATGTGGAACGCGTGTAAATTGAAAGCATTTTTTTTGTTTTAGTAAAGCACTCACAGAACATCCAAATGAAGCCAGATGGTAATTTGTTTTTTGTTTGTTTCAGTTTATAAATTGTCTTTCTTATCTCTATTGTTGACATTTACAATATCACCAACAGCTTTATGAATTAGCTTAAATCAGTGTTGAGCTTTTAAAACACTTCGGGATGAAATCATTGAATAGAAAAATTTAATAATCACAATTTATGATAATTATATTTTTCTATTCAACGATTTCATCTCAAATATCTTAATTTCTTAATGTAAGCGCATATTCGTGTATTTTAAAGTTAAAATTAATCTAAATAATTATTATGTGTGTCTACCTCTTATGTTGCCACTAGGCTATTGGTAATTTCAATAGTTAAATTCTTATGTATATTAATATAGCTACTGTACAACGTATTATTTTACAATTTTTAGACAGTTTAATATCAAATAGTTATAGATCAAGGTTAAACGTCACACGCAGGTCATGTAGCAATTTGTATAAGTCAATAAACATGACGGCTCGTTAACCGTCTCCTGGGGTTAAACCTGCTGTTTTCGTGACACGCATGGGTGTAGTCGTGTGTACTTTTTAAACATCTTTATACTGTATATACAGTACTGTGTAGGCCTACTGATATATATTAGGACATCTAAGAGCTATAGAGCTTCATTGACTATACTGAGACCCTGAAGTTTTTTGTATATTAAAACAATAAAATGTCGAAACGTAAACTTTTGAAATTAAAGATAATACAATGATAATTACCGGTCGTTATTTATTAAAGTATATCCGGGATATAATACTCAGCATCCTAGGCCAGGTTACAATTCCGGAGGTGGTGTTACTGTTACACTCAAGACGCGAAATTGCTATTTTTTATTATTTAAAAAAATGACATTTTTGAACTAAAATCCCCAAAAAACGTGATGAGGTTTCAACAATAACACAAGGAAATAAAACAATTATCACAAACAATTATTAAGAAAAGAATAGAAAATGTACCCGTTCTAGATTGTATATACGATAGTGAAAAGAACATATTCCATGTCATGTATGACTTGGTCTATCTATAACAGTTTTTTTTTTCTCCTTTGTGGCGCAAACACCACTTTTATTCACATTCATATTATCTCATATTACATAAAATCGTATTATTTAACTTGTAACATTTTTACATATATGAATTCTGTATTACTCATTTTTTCATTAATTTTCTTATATTTTGTTATACACTTGACAGGATCATCATTATCATCTATCCCGTTTTAAAATAGTTCACACATTTTCATTGGTTTGTTTTCATTTTACAACCCGGATTATACAATATATTTATATACATGATAAAAAAAAAACTATAACAGTTATAGGTTAAAAATAATAACGATTCGAATGTAGTAGTCCTGCAGCCGTTACTTTATACATGACTGTTGAAATACAAATATAGCCTGCAACTGCAAACAATAAAACATACCTTAAAGTGTACAGAGCTACCAAATTCTTCTTTCGTCAGCAGCAAGTAATCTAAAACGCAAGTGTTTGAAAATAAAAACAATTTACGTACAATATAAGCCTTGTTTCTTTATCAAGAAATTCTGAACTGAGCTTAAAGAGCAGAGAAGAATGTTGCGATGTGTTCTTCGCTAAACTTACCTATTTAAACTTTTGGCCTACAATACCGATCGATCGTAACTGCCACCCACTAAAACACACTGATTGTGTTACACGCTTCCAATTACAAGTTCGAGGACAGTCAACATGACTATCTTACGTAGGTAACCAAAAAGTCACATGTCTTCAATAATATATAGTAGGCATAACGGCATTTTAACCGACCATGTATTATAATCAATATAATTTATTGATAATATGTATTTCATGGGCTTGTAGTAGCTGCTAACATATAACCACTCTCCCTAATTTGGTTTGTTTGGTTTGCAAATTACCGAACCAGATGCTTACATAAATATACTGTAATTGCAAAAAGATTTCACTTGTGTACACCTTTACATTTCATTCAAGCTAAGTTATAGGCTGTTTTTTATTTTCATTTAGACCTAGTGCAAATGGTTAATTGTTATGGTAATTACTCTTACTACGCTAAACGTCTTCCGTATACTACGGTTGTAATAGGCACCGCCGATACACTTTCCACCCGCATCAAGCAAACAGTGCGAGTTTTTACTTTATACTGTACCAGGTTTATTTTATTTATAAAATTAATAAACACATTTTTATATACAAATATTGTCATACTAGTCGTTTTAGGCCATTTCTTTCATTCAGCATTATCGTTCTATTTCTGTTAAAAGTAAAGTAACATCCGATTCGTGAGGTGTTAAAATACTTCATACACCTGACTCGAATCCAGATGACTGTCAACAGTCAGATAATATCTACATAATAACGGCTGAATAATTAAAATGACTGCCAAACATGGGGATCTGTTAAATGAGAAATGGCGTTTATCAAGCACCATCCACCACTCTCTGACATAAAACGTTTTTATCACCCGCTCAAGATATCTCCACTCTACATTTATTAATATACTTCATTTTCACTTTCTTCCTTCCTGAGATTTGTTATTATTAATTATTTCATGGATTTTAAGACATATATTGATGTGTTTATTTATAACATAATATGCTACTAAGAGTGCAGATTAATGCTTATGTACTTGCATGCATGCATTAAAACATATTTACTTTAATTCAAATTACTAAAATAAAAATAAATACAAATATGTAATTTTACACTTTTCTAAAATATGAAAACAATAGGCCTCTAACCAGACTACAATAAAAACATCTCCTGGAACATTATATTTATTTTGAAAAATGTTTCATTCAGTAAATTTATGTTCTTCAATCATCGATTGGCTTATTATGTTATTTTATTATTATTATATTTTTTAGGCCTAACCAAAAATGTCTTTATTAATCATGTACGAAAATGCTTGGTCCTGTTTAAAAAAAACCTGTCAAAAGCTCAACTTAGACGAGTAATAATGTACAAATAACACAATTGTTTCTGATTATTAAATGCGCTAGGTCAATACCAAAAACTACCAACGACGGAACATATACTTTCACCAAGTCTCTAGTTATTGGTTTTCATGATTTTACTGGTTATTGTCGTTTGCATGTTATGTACATTCCTTTACGATCGCCAACAAAACTTGTCCAGGAAATATATGTGCAAAACTTAAAAAAAAAATGTATTTATTCATTTTATATTAAGATGTGGTAAAAACATTTTGGCACACATGGCCTGTTATATGTTTTGGAATAGTTTGGATAGCGCTCGTAAAGGTATGAAATAGCCGTCTAGAAATATACACATAGGCCTACAGTACAACGAAGACAACAAACGTTACAAAGTCAATGCCACACACTAGCCAAGTTTCTACATCAGATTAAGTTCTGTGTCTCTAAGATCGTTTTCGGTTTTAACAAGTCTATAACCCAGCTGTTTCATGACGGGTTCACATACAGCTTGAACATCAAGAACATCCTGTAGATTCATGGTCTGTCTCCAAGCAAACGGTACCGTTTTCGAATCTTTAGCAACAACCATCGAACCATTGGAAAAATTAGTTACGTTCGTATTTTTTCCAATCCACGTTACAATTTCATTCGGCAAATTGAAACCAATAAAGTCGTATATTTGTTTAGATATTTTGAGTGGATTTAAAGATAAATCTTCATATTTTAACTCCATGTACCGGCTTCCACCATTCCATATAGATTTATCCTTCACTCGTTGCCGAGTTGTGGCAATAAAATTACAAAGATCACGTGATAAAGATGTGATGTTTGAAACACTTGTCCGAAAGTGACGCTTATTTGAGTTAATTGTTCCTCTTGGATCACGAACAAGATGTATGACTTTTAAATTTGTTCCTGGCGTTACTGCAAAACGTTCAAGGTGTTTTATTTTGAATAATCGTATCGTTTTTATGGCGACAAAATCTGATTGTTTACATCTGTTATTCATCTCTCTATAGATAGCAGAAATAGGCTGACGAGTAGAAGAACAAAACGAAGTATTACGCAGAACGCTGCCATAATAACACATGTAATCTGGAAAGTCGTGATACCAAATAGTATGAAACGGCAATTTAGTGAACTGACACGATAAAATTGCCTCTAATGTTGAACGACTGACATTTTTAATGTAGCCAGGGTCCACAGGTCTTTTATTAAAGAAGCGCAAAAAGTGAAGCGGTTCAAACAAGTAAAAAGATCTCATATTGTTTCCAAAGAGCTCTCCAGTAAATGTTGATCCTGATCTCCTGAAGGTCATTAATACAACTTGTGCTCTTTTCTTTTCCACTAAATAATGCGACTCCAATAGAGGCTCTTGGTGTTGTGTTACTTGTCCGCTATTTAATATAGGTCCGTCTAAACGTTAAATAATAAAACCTTTCAAATAGTATACAAACAAAAATTAGATATTTTTAGAAAAGCAATCCAGCCGATATGTCTATCAATTGATCTATTTATAGTTTCATGACGTAATTTAGTGTAACACACAAATAACCACATGATCATGACAATGTTCTATGGGAATTTTTTTACACATACATACTGACAAATAAAAGAATAATTATTCTATACTTACATAGAAACATTGTTGACATAAAAGATAGAAGTACTATCATACAAAGTAGTATAAATAAACGTTTTATTTTCATTGCGTTTGAATTGGGACATCAACGTTGTGACGTCACTCTGTACCAGTATCTGAAAATAAGAAATATAATAAGAGAAATGAGAGAAATGTTTCTTTCAGGTCTAACCTATGTTTTGTTTATTGGCCCTTGTATAACCTACAACTAAAATAAAATCATCAATTGCATTGTTTACAAAATATCATACTTATTACGTGTATGCCATTCTATATTGATTATGATATTTTGTAACAAACCTTTTTTGAAATAACTCTAGTCGATTCTGTAATAACTTTAGCTCTCTTGTTTTGTAATAAAGTATATTTTGTATTAAAAAATACGACGTAATCAAACGCGACTTTATAGAAAATGTAAGGTAGGCATATTACTTACTTTTTATATCGTCTTCTGTCGACGAAGCTGAACTGCGAAACTTCCACGCAATACTAAAATGAAATAAAATAAAATCGCTCAGAAATCTAAATAGTACATTTAAATTATTATTTCCGTCTATAGATTAATGTCAAGTTCATAGTTAACCAGAAGCAGACAGGACTACGTATGCCTACTTTAACAATTACTCATGAACTGCAGTTTACATTATCAAAATAAGATCTAAATAAATCAAATTGGTTTTAAGCATCTATTTTATTTTAAAATAAAGCACAAACATTGTTATTCTATAACGTTGGATTACCGCCAGATCAGACAATTGCCTGTCTCGTAAAAAAAAACGTGACAGGCAAAATATACCAAATTTGTATACTTAACCAACCTTTTAATATACTTCACGTCATTTTCTTCGGGCTGTTTCCAAGTTCTGTTCAGGCCTACATGTGTTTGGACCAGTATCTGATCAGGCTAAACATTCATTGTCTAGGCAGTGTCTTGTTAAGGCTAGCCAGTACCGTCCTTCTATTTTATTTTGTATACATTCAATAATTTAATTATCGTTCAGGAAGTTGACTAATATGTTTCCTCGTTGAGTTCTATAGGACGTGTATCCTGGCCAATAGGAGCGGCCTATTTTCTGGTTGAATTACTATTTATAAATATCTGACATTTCCAATTTTTGAATTATGAATACGATTAACAAATCCTGTGTGGATATTTCGTTTTCCAGTCTCATCGAAAACACCGAGCATGATAAGCAGATTCAACTCACTCTAGAGAGAACTTTGTTCAATTCAATTCAAATTGGAGCTACTCTCGGGAATACAATTCTGTAGCCGAAATATTCCTTATTATATGGTGTACATTTCAGAGAATGATCGGGTACACACTTTTTTATTATCAATAGGCCTCCAGAATGTATCATTTATAAATGTGAGTGTTTTGATCGGGTATAAATATTGTATCGAAAAAGTCTGTAGAGATTATTTAAATACACTATTTTACAAAAAGAGAAACATTGTCATTACGAGTTTGAAATATTACCACCATCTAAGTCTATCAAGTATGTTTTTTGCAGCACTTATGTATTCCTTTTGTCTTAAAGTGTATACAACTGGATTTACAGTAGAGTTACAGAGAACGACAAACCAGACGGTACCAAAAGACCAGCGATAATCAGTCCAATCGGCGCAAGATATAACAGATATATAAAACAGTATAAGAGGAGTGGAAAACAATATATAAGCACCAAGCACGATAATCGTGGTCTTTGTTGCTTTAAGCTCAATTTTCAAAGTTTGTTTCTGTTCTTGTTGTATCCGGATTGAACTTATTTCCGATTGGATACGTAAGTGATGACGTCTAGCAATACAATATATCAACATATATAAAGCAACTGTAATACATAATTCAACTAACATTATCACAAATGCAATAAATTCTAAAAGTAACATTTTAACATTTTGATCGTGAGTACAAGTGTAAAATGTAGTTGGAGGAATGAAATACATACACAGTGCATTAGGTAGAATGAATAACCAAACGGTGGCAATAGATGCTCTGGTAACTATGTCCCTGCTGCTATATGACTGATATAGATAAGGTCTTGAAACTGCTATGTACCGGTCTATACTTAGAAAGAAGATATGATTCAACGAAATCATAGCAAATGTCTCGCGTAGAATCCCTGATGTTGTATGCAATTCAGGTAGGCCTATAAACAATACAATTGCGCTGAAGATCATTGTAAAACCAGTCAAAGTATCTACCACTGCTAGGCTAAAAATAAAATAATTACTAAGACAATGCATGTGCTTTGTTTTGCGGATCACAAATATGACAAATAAATTGCTGATAACTGCTGCAGATCCAATAACAGGGTATCCAATTGAATATAAGTAACTTTGATACGCCATACCACCAAAACGCTGGAAACAGAATGAGCTGGTGGGTTCGAGATTGCTGACTTATATGCACAGGTACACTCATCGTGAATCTAATTCCAGTTTGTTTCTTTAAAAAAGCAATTTAGACAACATGTAATTTGAACCAACAACAGCTTCTTAAATAACAATCAATACTCCTATATATATTTATTTTTGTTGTAAAAATACATTATCAAATTCTTTTGAAGTTAATTGCAAGCGAACAAAACAATAATCAACTGTAGAAACGAAAAGCGATCGAAACTCTTTATTAATTAACATTCAATTATAAAGTTTTTCTTTGTAGAAATTTGATATCGGATCACACACAAAAATAAAATATATATTTTTCTGAAAAACACATGTAATTTAAAGCAAAATTAAATTGGGTGCTAGCCAATGGGTTTTTAATTCAATCGTTTCTTTTGTCTTTTTGTAAGTTAAATTAGTTTTGGTTTTTTTAATGGAAGTGATTACATTTATTAAAAATTAAAAAATGGCCTATTCAAATTATGATGTTATTAATCTTCATTTACTTCCACCAGCGATAATCAGCGCAAGATATAACACCTATATAAAACAGTATAAGAAGAGTAGACATATAAGCACCAACCACGATAATCGTGGTCTTTGTTGCTTTAAACTCAATTTTCAAAATTTGTTTCTGTTTTTGTTGTAGCCACACAAGACAATGCATATGCTTTGTTTTGCGAATCACAGATACGACAAATAATTGCTGATAACTGCTGAAGATCCAATAATATGGTATCCGATTGAATATATGTAACTTTGATACGCCGTACCGCCAAAACGTTGGAAACAGAATGTGCTGGTGGGTTCGAGATTGTTGACTTAAATAATCTAATTCCAGTTTGTTTCTTAAAGGCAATTTAGACAACATGTAATTTGAACCAACAGCTTCTTAAACAACAATCAATGCTTTGCTAAAATCTTAGAAAAATAACTTTAGATTTGTTGGTAGATTCAAAGGTTGAAGTTGCTGACCTAAATACACATACACGAATCTAATTCTAATTTGTTAATCTTAAAAGTATTAAACACGTCATGTAATTTGAATCAAAAACCTCTCCGTATATAAACCAATACTGTCAATTTAATATAGCATTTTCTTGAGGTTAATTAGAAGTATACAAACCGAGTTTCAACTACAGATACGAACAGCTTTTTAAATAAGAGAGGATATTTGTTTGTAGATATTTGATATCGGATTACTTTCAAAGTTAATTCAGACGTGAATGAGCAGCCACTTAATAAGAACTGAACCTAAATAATGTTTTTTAACTGAGTTCACACATACAATAAATAATATAACACAGCTCTGAGTGGAATCTTCTCATTTTGAACGATTGTGGTCACATGATTTTCAATAATTATTCCATTGAACTCTTACGTCATCAAAATTGCAATTTCGTTATGCGAGTGCAATTTTGTTATAGGCGAATACAATTTCGGAGACCCATGATAGTCAGTTGGCTTAACAACGCATTTTGAGGAAATTTTTACATGGTGGACAAAAACGCCAAATTTTGTTTGACTGAATAGTTTTCGAAAAATCATCCTGTAGTGTGCGCTGCCTTTTTCAAATGGTGTAGGCCATGGTCTAGCCTTTCGGTGAAAGTTGGCGTATTAAAAATGAATGTCTTATATTCGTGAAATACAAATACAAAACAGGTGCGTCGATGCAAGTCATGCTGTTTTACTAATAACCAATGAATATTAACATTATATTTATTTTTTATAATTATATTTCTCTCTGTTTCAATATAATTTATTTATTTGACCAACAAACCATAATATAAAATATATAGAGATTGGTCAGAGACTGTTAATAAGATTAAATCAGAGTCAGCAGTCCAAAGAATTAAAATGTAGACGTGTATACACAAACAATTATTATATACAAACAAAACAAAATATTAAAACACAGAGCATTCTACTATTTACTCTAGTAGCTAGATCAACTTTCGTATGCACTTTGAGGTCCAGAGAATTTGACTTCAGAAATTGGTTTAGGGTGGTCAAACAATCATTTTTAGCTTGGTTACACATTTTGAAAATGTGGCGAAAGGTCAAAAGGTCAGGGTGAAAGGTCATAAGACCAAACACCAATATGTCCTTAAATCTCAACAACCACTGGTCACAGCGAATTGGTCTCAAATTGATCAGAAGGTATACATTTATATTCAGTCTAATGGAACATTTTAGTCAAAAATGACCGGAAATGCCATTTCTGACCTTTGACCCACACCCCAGGGCATGTATGTATCTCCGTAACTACTGATCGTAGACACTTGAATTTGGTCTTACATTGTTGAAATAAACATTTTGTTATTTGTTGCACATTTTTAAAAATGTTACAAAAGGTCAAAGGGTCAGGGTCAAGGGTTATATGAACAAATATAAATAGATACTTCTATCTCGGCAACCACTGGTCGCAGCAAGTCAATTTTGGTCTTAAAATGTTCAGAAGGCATGCTTTCATATTCAATCTAATGGGACATTTTAGTCAAAAATTATCAGAAATGCTATTTTTGACCTTTGACCCCCATATCATGGCATCTTCATATCTCTGTAAGTACTGGTCGTAGAAACTTAAATTTGGTATCAAATTGTTCGAAATATACATATTTACATTCATTGTAATAGAAAATGTGGTTAAAAGATGAACAGAAATACTATCACTAATGTTTCAAACAAAAAACATATGTCTACATAACTTATCCTTAAGCGTGGTTCCCACTAGCGACGCAACGCAAGGACGTAACGCAACGCAAGTGAATTGACCAATCACAAGCGATGGCTTATTCGCTTGTGATTGCTAACTGTCTATAACTTCGCTTGTCATTGGTTAAAACGCTTGCGTTGCGTTTACGTCCTTGCGTTACGTTCTAGTGGGAACCAAGCTTTAGACAGTAATGTAATGCAATAACTGATACTTTAAATTGTTTCAATTTCAAGTACTTATTGCCGTCCCCAAGAACATTTTGATAGAAACGTCAAGTTCAACAGTTCTTTTCAGAATGCTAGAAGTAACTTGCCATGTGTATCCGATTAACCGGGCATTTATTGTTCAAAAGGGTTTTGAGGGGGAGGGGAGGCATCTTTATTTGGGGTATAATATGGTAATACACTATGTATAATCAAATAAATACCACCTAGATGTAAAAAAAATACAGCACAATTAATATCAAAAAGTGAAAAAAATGCTTGGTAAATTGTAGATTATGGTAGTTAATGTAATGTGTTGTGATACAATGGTATTGTGTAAATGCATGTGGCGGGTGTATTCCACATGAAGGGAATGGTGGCGTTTATTTGAGGGAGGCTTTTATTCAAAGCGGGTGTTAATTCGAATAAATACTGTAATTTTAATAATTATAATTCGTTTCTCAACTGATAAGAGGTACTTTACATGATTCGTTTTCTTTCTTTTTTCTTCTTGTTTCTGTCTTTTAGAATAAAAGTGACACTGTCATAGATAACATTACTTGTTTACTTACTTACTTGTTTACTTGTTTCCGGAGCTCAGCAATGCTGGGTCCGGAGTCGAGGCTAGGCTATGCCTATAAGCCCCTCTTGATAATTACATCAACTCTTGAATATGGCGCAAATTTAAGAGGGTGGTTGGACCATGCCCGTTCAAGACCGGACTTAAATTGATTGGTTGATCTTGAAGCTACTACATCCTCCGATAACGAATTCCATAATACAATAGCTTTTCGACCAAATGAGTCCCTCATCCAATTTGTGCGTGAGAACTTAAATTTTAATTTAAAAGAATGACCACGTGTTCTAACATCTTCATCACGCTCAAAAAAAGAATCAGCAAAAATACTATACATTAAATGGATCTTCTCCTCCAGGTGCAGTATAATGATATAAAACATTATCCTGACACGATTGCACTCACAATGGATCTTCATTCTATCATCTGTTTGTTTGTGACTACAATTTGACAACAATCTTTTGCATATTTTTAAATGCCGATACATAGTTTCATTACTATTGTACAATATGTCCAGCTTTCCTGAAAACACCCTTGTGTACTGTAGTACAGTGTTGTAGTATGATTTTATCATGATAACTTCTGATGCTTTTATTTACCTCCGCCAAGGAGGTATATGTAATCGATCGCGTGTGTTTGTTTGTCTGTCTGTTTGTCTGTTTGTTTGTTAGCAGGATTACTCAAAAAGTAATTACAAGGTCTTTACCAAAATGAATCTACAGATAGATATGTGGTCCATTCCATTAAATTTTGGGACCATTTCGGACCACGGTCCCAATTCTGGACCACTTTTTAGTATACTTTTCAGACCTGCTAGTGTTAAAAAGATAGGACAGAATTTTTCAAAAGCCGGCGAGCAGTCTTAAAGTAACAAGTAAACTCAAATTGAATTTTCTCGAGAACTACTTGTCCAAAAAACTTCATTTTTTTGTACAAGGGCAAGAGTTTTTAAAACATAATTTTATTTAATGTGCACGTTTTTTTATGGGAGTAGTTTACAAAACCTATTTCTTTTCAAATTCACTCGTTTGATTTTCGCGTTGCTGTTCTATTGTTAGTCAACTGAAGCTATTGTTAATTGAAAGGCTTGTTACAAACCATTACACCAAACTCGCATACACAAGCTTGTAGTGAAATTAGCGTAAATCACAAACAAATATATATATATTTTTTTACCGGAGAAATCTGATGTAGGAGAATTTTTTTCTCGGAGTGGCTTTCTAGTTGTCAATGCATTCAGTACCTAAAACATGTCAAAGTTTCTAGTGGTATTGATAATAAATCTCCAGAAACATATATTGTTTTTTTATCTACACTGGGAACAGACGTGTATAATATACACCGACAAAACTTATACATATTATGTATAAGTTTTGTCGGTAACATTCAAAAATATTATGCAACAGTGTTACGGAATAATGACAATGAATTGGTCTATTAGGCCTATAATTGTCTCTGATACCTTTTATTACATGATTGTACTTGCACCAGAATAGAATGAGGTTTAATCCAGTTATTATTCTTATTATATTAATTTTTTTTTTTTTTTAACTGGGGTGTATTTATTTGATTATACATGTTACCATTATTACACCCAAACAAAATAAACGCCTTCCCTGAATAAATAAATGCCCGGGCCTTTTATTCGGGTAACTATGGTATGTTACTTCTAGCATTCTTTACTGTTGAGCTCGAGTATTTATTCGAATTAACACCCGCTTTGAATAAAAGCCTCCCTCAAATAAACGCCACCATTCCCTCCAATAGAACATCATGTTAATACCATATTATACCCCAAATAAAGATGCCTCCCCTCCCACTAAAAACCCTTTTGAACAATAAATGCCCGGGGCGTTTAATCGGATACACATGGCAAGTTACTTCTAGCATTCTGAAAAAACTGTTGAGCTTGACGTTTATATCAAAATGTTCTCATGGACAGCAATAACTAGTACTTGAAATTGAAACAATTTAAAGTATCACTATCAGTTATTGTATAAAATTACTGTCCAAGAATAAGTTGTGTAGAGATATGTTTTTTGTTTGAAACATTTAATAGTAATAGTATTTTCTGTTCATCTTTTAACCACATTTTCTATTACAATGAATGTAAATATGTATATTTTGAACAATTTGATACCAAATTTAAGTTTCTACGACCAGTACTTACAGAGATATGAAGATGCCCTGGTATGTGGGTCAAAGGTCAGAAATGGCATTTCTGATCATTTTTTTACTAAAATGTCCCATTAGATTGAATATGAAAGCATGCCTTCTGAACATTTTAAGACCAAAATTGACTTGCTGCGACCAGTGGTTGCCGAGATACGAGTACCTTTATTTATTTGTTCATATAACCCTTGACCCTGACCCTTTGACCTTTTGTAAAATTTTTCAAAATGTGTAACAAATAACAAAATATATATTTCGAACAATTTAAAACCAAATTCAAGTGTCTACGACCAGTAGTTACGGAGATAAATACATGCCCTGGGTTGTGGGTCAAAGGTCATAAATGGCATTTCCGGTCATTTTTAACTAAAATGTCCCATTAGACTGAATATAAATGTATACCTTCTGATAAATTTGAAACCAAAATTACTTCGCTGTGACCAGTGGTTGTTGAGATTTAAGGACATATTGGTGTTTGGTCTTATGACCTTTCACCATGACCTTTTGACCTTTCGCCACATTTTCAAAATGTGTAACCAAGCCAAAAATGATTGTTTGACCACCCTAAACCAATTCTCTGGACCTCAAAGTGCATACGAAATTTGATCTAGCTACTAGAGTAATTCACGTATGCATTCCTTACAAACATATTTTTGATCCAACTCTTATGAACTTCAATGTACATTACTGTTTTTGTACATGGCAATTTACTAATAATCCAAAAATTAGATGGATTTATTGAAAATGAAATGTACAGTAATAACAGATAATTGTATAAAGAAACGTATGCAAGTATAACAAAATATGCAGATAGATTAAAAAAAACCCAAAAAACACTATGTTAAAAAAAAGTGTTAATGGAAATGTGTTAAATTGATTTTTAACAGAATACAGTAGAATATATGTATAAGTAGGCCTATGATATATTAAAGAGGATACAAGTAAAAGATGTATAAAAAAAATATATGACATTGAATGAATAAAGGTGGTGGTTAACCACGAAAGAAAAAAAAAGTAATACATACATTATCGGATGCTTTTGTTTAATATATCAACAATCGGAAGACATTATATTTTAGTGATATAATTCGAAGTATCTGGAAACTCCCATTATTTTCGCGAGATTTTGGAGGTCTGTATTTTAATAGCATAAATGTTCATTTCAATTTATTATCCTAAGAATTTTTGACTAGTAATCGATCATCCGATGACAGTGCTAACTCATTTGGTAAGAGTTCAATTCCATGCTTGTGAGTAAAAGGTAATCACTGTGATCGATCGATTTATAAAATCATTTAGTGAACTGTGTTTGTATAGCTTATTAACAAAAATTAAAGTTGTCAATCATTTTGTAACTTATTCAAAAGAACTTTATCTAATAGCTGTACTGTGTGTGCATAGTGTTAACCTACAAAACGGTCACATACAGTTTATAGCAATGTTATTATGTTCGTGAATCAGTATTTTTTGTCAAACATGAACTGGTCATCCTCTGATACCGCTTTGATGAATGTAAACATATCACGTGATAAGCCAGGTGACTTAGAATATCGGCATTATTTATACCTGATAGGATATACAATATTTGGAATTTTTGCCATTATTGGCAATACATTTGTGATATATGTGATACGTTCCACCGGGCATATGTATTGTCTCAGCAATCATTTAATATGCAGCCTGGCGTCAGTTGATGTTATGACTGGTCTGATTATGGTATTTAATGCAGTTGCGTATTCAATTGAAGATTTGCAAATTGCTGTGTGGATAGTAACTGTTTTGAGAGAAATATTGGGTATCATTTCTCTCAACCATATTTTCTTTTTGAGTATAGACCGATATATAGCAGTTTCTCGACCGTACTGGTATCAAAAACACAGCCACAAAACGGGAATAACGCGAACAGTTCTTATCTCTGTTTGGTTAATTCTTATACCTTTTTCGCTAGGTCTGTATGTCGTTCCTAGTGATACGTTTGTCGCTTGTCCGCATTCACCATTCGGCGATTTCGTACTTGTCGAATTTGTGACATACATGATGATGCTAGTTGAGATATTCATAACGGTTATTTTACACATTTTAATATTTTGCATTGCTAAACGTCATCAAAGACGTATCACAACAGAACTGAATGCAATTGAACTTAACACAAGACAGTTATTTAAGATCGAATTGAAAGCTTTCAAAACAACGATTATCGTGGTTGGGGCGTACTTATTGTTTAGTACTCCACTAATGGCTTTTTACGCGTTTGATATATTTTGCGCAGATTGGACTGATTACTATTTGTCGTTTGATGTTGTTTGGTTTGTTCTTCTTTGTAACTCTTCTGTAAATCCTGTTGTTTACACTTTGCGACAAAGTGAATACAGGACCAAATCAAGGTTAATACTACGTGACTTTAAATTGTCAATGCTACTGAAAATGTTTCCAAAAATATTTTAGTCTATTTACACGCGCGCAACAATATCTATCTACTCCTGTCACGTGAAACATATTGCAAGTACTGTACGGGGGTTTGTAAACACATAATCTACTTTATTCAACTTTCTACCTAGTTGTTTCAAATGACACGATAGACTTGTTTCCAGCTTATATTATCATACTGTTAAAAAAAGAGGCTCTTGACTAGTGTTACAGGTATTACAACATTGGCCTTCGTCATCTAGGTTAAACCAATCAAAAATTCATTGGCCCGTGAAAACCGACCAACCAAAAACTTTCAATAAAGTCATAAAAAGTAAAACATGAGAAAGAAGCAGACTATAACCACAAATAAAATAAATATGAATAAAAACACATCGATTTCTATTATGAATTTGTACATTATGCTTTGAATAAATATAATAACGAAATATAAACATTGTCAATGATGAAATAAATGAGTTTACCTAAAGCTGTTATATTAAGGCATAAAGGGCCTTTCACACCTGTTCCGGCACGGTTCCGGTCCGGCGAATCGAACGCCAATGTTTCGTTTTCACGACGCTCCACGCGGCCAAGCACCAATCGATATGCGCGTAGCCGCGTAAAAACGAAACATTGACGTTCTATTGGATTTGCCGTCGCCGGACCGGAACCGTGCCGGAACAGGTGTGAAAGGCCCTTAATACAGTATTTACTATTACTTTTAGTAGGTAAGCGATGCAGAACAACATGAATACATTAGTTATTCACTATTTTATTTAATAATGCACTAGGTGTGATGCTAGCGGGAAATGCTTTGCATAATATCAACAAGGGCGCATATTCGACCGACCCCACAGGGGAGTGCCACACTGGAGGTGCTGACCGGTCGTGGGCGACCAATGTTTTTTACTTTTTGTATGTACATAATTATTGTATGTCGTATGTATGTATGTAGATGCATTTAAATAATAGTTACCAAACTGGCAAGAACTCGCTTCTTTTTGGTGTACTGTTGGATGTAAAATGTAAACAAAATTATAAATTGTAAATAATTACGGTAAAATATACTTCACTATACCGCATCCCATTGTATTCGGCTTTGAAGAGAACATATAGTATTTACTTATTGCCATAATTAAATGTATTACTGCTTTTATTTTATTTACCTGTATAACATTGTAATGAATAGATCGCCTCTCAATAATACGATAAACTACAATAGCACATTTTCCAGATGTTATAATTCACACAAATCTTCGCATATTGCAATTGTTTTCAAATTAATATAACCAGTTATCTTATTTTGGCAAGATGAGTTCAGACGTTTAAAGTAGTATTGCGATATGGATTTTATACAGGTAAGATTTGTGTTACTCACTTATTATAAATTAATTCAAATCAATTTATGAGAAAAAGTTATAAAACAAAACATAATCCAATTAAATATCGCTTTTAGTACCGGTTAGTAAGTTTTTTTAAAAATCGTTAGAATTATTAGTCAACATTTAATTGCTGGTTAATAGGCCTAAGTTATATTTTGTGTGAAAGAAAATGAATTAGAGAAGGCCTAACTTGTAATGATCTTGATTAGCAATACTATGACTATGAATATAATGCAATTATTTAAAATAAAACAATACCAACCCGTTTACAATTATGCAAAACAAATCGAGTTCAGCTTTTATCGATGTTGAATCGAGAAACAGTTACATTTGTGAAAACATGGCACCCTCAAATGTGCAAATCTTTACAAATTCACAATTCACTACATGACGCCGTAAAGTGTAAAGCTCTGTCTACACTATCAAAGTTTATGTGACAACAAACATGTGATGTGCCTATAAATGGACATGGTGATGTCATATTACTACTATATTTGGGCATATCACCACCATACATAGGCACCACCTTTTTTTTTTGTCAAACTAGTTTGATAGTGTAGACAGAGCTTAAAAACGATCATTTTTGACAAAATGAATTCTATAAATTTGCAAATCATTTTTTCAACCAAAATCAGTTTAGTTAAAATAATAAGCTAATACGAAATATTTACGGGGTATTCTAACATAATATGTTTTCAATATATAGCCAGTTGCGTATTTAATTGTAGTAATATTAAATGAAGGCTGAAATAATCCGTTTTTTACAAAGCAAAAAAAAAAAATTTAAATAAAAAGAAACAAACAAAACAAACACAATTATGTCCGGGGATATTGAAGTTCATCACAGACTGATGTTCTTCTATTTCAAAGGAAATTTACAAAACATAATGAACTGAGAGTTTATTTGATTTTCTACATTAAAAAAATGCATTTGCGTTAAGCACGATTTGAACAATTTATGCAATTCAGCTTCATTAGTAACTTATAGAGTAAAATATAATCTCAGTTTAGAAAAACATTCGATTCTGCATCTGTCATTACATATTCGAACTAACTGTCTACAGTCAATTATAAACTTGTTTTAAGCTGAATTCAATAAACCCTTTCTTCTGGTTCCCAGCGGTGAACAAATTCAAGAAGAGTCTCCAAATGTTTCAATAACAACATTTTCGTTAAAACTCCTCGATTCTCGTTTGTAAAAAAATGATGTGTGTTTATGCTTATTTGATTTATTTTTTTCAATTAGGTGTTGTTGAGTTTATGCTTATTTTATTTATTTTTTTCAATTAGGTGTTGACTGTTGTACTACTTTGGAACATTATTGGATTAGGAAAGGCAAGCACTGCGGCAATATGTAAGTAGTATAATTCTTCAACTAAAAAGCCTGTCAAGCCTGTTAAGTCGGCCCTCAATCATCTTGGTCAAACGTCTTTTTACCAGGAATGGCCATACAATGACTACAAAATGCTAATGCTTAATATTTTATTTTACTATGCTACATCTTTTAGATATTCTGACAACTGTTGCGGATTTGCTCAACAGCAGAAAATGATTAATTACAAAAAAATACCTTCTTTTCCAAAAAGTAATATAAAGTACATAACTGCACATAATAATAAAGTACATAACAACATTACATAAAACACTATTTGAATGATACAATATACAATCAATTTTAGAAGTACTTTTAATTTCTTTTCAGATAAATGCCCCTACGATTGGAAACTTTTTGAAGATACTTGTTATTTGTTAGATGGCAGTTTACTCAACTGGAATGACGCTAACGCATTCTGTCAAAAACAAAATGCATCTTTGGTATCTATAACATCACAAAGCGAAAATGAATACATTCAACAGATGGCACAGGACAAATCCTATGATTATATTTGGATTGGCCTGAATTTCCAGAACTTTTCTAGGAACTGGTATTGGACAACGGAAGAGATACTTCTGTATACAAGTATGGAGATAATATAGTTTGTATAACAACTCGATGGAGCTTCATACCTTAGATCACCTATTAAGGGACACTTTTCTGTTAACCGAATAAACGCCGATGTTTAATCTATATCGAGGTCACTTTTTTGGGTCCGAAGGTCTGATCTTAATAGCGGCTCTACTACAGAGAATAATATATATATTATAATATATATAAATCCAAAGGCAAATTACTGAAAAAATGACAATGCTGTGGGTATCAGTGGCTGGATCTCAATGGAGATACAAAAAAAAAGCGAAAAGCTAAATCAAAACAATAAGTAAAACAGCCAGAAAAGTTAGCAGAGCTTTCGGGCAACACTAGCCCTTTATCAGTGCAAGTGAGCACTGTTTCTATAATTTACAGTATGATTTATATATATATATATATATATATATATATATATATATATATATATATATATATATATATATATATATATATATATATTCTGATTTGTTAAGCCTCCACTGATTGTGAGGGCGTTTGTTGTATGAGAGAATGTATCTGGTGGGTGAAAATCTGTGATAATACCATACATGGCTCTGTGGTCTAGTGGTATGATACTCGCCCTGTAAGCGAGAGGTTGCAGGTTCGAATCCAGCCAGAGACATTTTTTCATACAACTAAAAAATACGGAACTTTCGCCAATGAGCTATGCTCGACGCGATTGTGAGATCATGTTCCGAATATGAGCACTGTTTCTATAATTTACAGTATGATTTATATATAATTTACACAGTGCTACGCAACATCATTGATTTACATATACACAATATTATTTAAAAAACCGTTGCGAATTAAAGTTGGAATTTATTCTGATTTGTTAAGCCTCCACTGATTGTGAGAACGTTTGTTGTATGAGAGAATGTATCTGGTGGGTGAAAATCTGTGATAATACCATACATGGCTCTGTGGTCTAGTGGTATGATACTCGCCCTGTAAGCGAGAGGTTGCAGGTTCGAATCCAGCCAGAGACATTTTTTCATACAACTAAAAAATACGGAACTTTCGCCAATGAGCTATGCTCGACGCGATTGTGAGATTATGTTCCGAATATGAGCACTGTTTCTACAATTTACAGTATGATTTATATATATATATATATCTATATATCAGTGTATCACCGGGCGGTTTGGAATTTATTTCTATGCCTGTTGTGTTTATATATATATATATATAATATAAATATTTACATTTTTATTATGTAATCAGTAATTATTTTCACCAGAAATTTCGGTCGAAATTACAGCTAATGTAAGTATTACGCACTGTTCACGATAATGTAATTATTTTTTTTTACCTAGAATGGCAAGGAACACCAGACATCGCTTCGGGAGAGTGCGCATATTTCAATACATCGAATGGCTTATGGTCAAATATGCTTTGTCAATCAAATAACACAGTAATGTGCCAGAAAGGTAAATGTTACAGTTACTGCCCTTACTATCGCCGTGAGCCTAGGTAGTTCGTACTTCGGACGCAACGACAGGATGTACAGTACTGTAGGCGCAACGCAAGAAAAGAATTAACCGAACACTCGCTTGCCATTGGTCAGCTCGCTTTAGGTGCCCTTAAGTCCTGGTGGGAACCAAGCTGTAAACAAACACCTGTATTGCATACAGTAGTACCGTACTCCATTCTTTTATTTACCTAAATTGTACAAGGTGGTACTTTTCTTCCAAATATTGAAGAAGTTTTAGTAGTTATAATTATATTTCTAAATAGGTGTTCAAAAGTTTGGCTGCCTTGATGAAACTTGGTATGGTAATAAAGACGAATGTTACAAATACTTCAACAATTGTACAACACATGATGAAGCCACACAAAGCTGTCGAAGTTTTCGAAATGCTGACCTAGCTAGTATCCATTCTTTAGATGAAGATGAGTTTGTACAAACAATTATTGGAAACTTCTGCAATGAGACATGGCTCGGCCTGAACTACTCCAAAGAATTTGGTAAAATTTGAATATTTATATAGTCGATTGCATATTTTAGTTACTAGATTACAGTTAAATATACTTTCATCGCTATAATGCGCCGGGTAACAAGTGTGCGTAAATATTATTAAAAATGATTTGTAAAATTTAGTATAAACTATCGGATACAACTCGATTCTCAGTACAGTATCTCCACATATGACAATATGTGTCTAGTGTCAAAAATCGGTAATACCTATACAAGTTTTCAGGTTTTACACACAGGCCTGTACCATAACATGTATAGGCTTATGTCCAATGATCATACAGTATGTATGTACCGGTATATGTTGTAATTGTTGCTTTATCACAAAAAGAGGTACTGGGCAAACTTAGATACACTCCTGAGAATTAGAGTGCACGGTAATTATATATTGATATGGACAGATGTATACATGATTTACGGTGGAATTACTTTACAATTTTCGGAAAAAAAGTTCACTCACGTGCGTGCGTACCAGACTAATGAGCTCATATATCACCATAAGTAATCTTATATTAATAGACGTTATCAATAACGATATTCACATTATTTATTTTATGTATATTTCTTTACAGATCTTCAATGGACTGATGAAACTGATGTTGAGTATTCGATTAACGGAATTAATCAAACTGATATAGATGGCAAATGTGCAGCATACAGTCAGGATGATGACATTTTCTCTTGGAAATTCATGGATTGTTCAACAGAAAATGCATATGTGTGTAAGGATATGAGAGGTAACAAACACATAACAAATCTCGCGTTCTGAATTGTTTCTATCAAATGGGTAAACAATAGCCAACTTTGTTTTAATATAACATGTATGTTTTCCTTCTACAGTTTTAATACCTATCTTTTTTTTCAGCATTAACAATATTTATTTTCACAGCATTAACTAAGAAAATTTCTCCCCACAGGTCAACATGTTATTACTAATTTTCAATTTTAATTTAATAAACTAAGTATAAGTGTACAGGGTATAGGCTAAAGAAGATTACAAAAAGTAATTAATGAGTCTCATGAAAACAAAAACATAACCCAGAGGAATTGGAAGTTACAGCACAATGCATGCAAAAATCTACTACTGTGGTCGTCGTTATAATTCTCACAACAATTTGGTAAGCCTTTAAATAGCATTGGTTTAGTTGTTATAGTCAATTTACACAGACACGTGGTAACGGTAATACAAATATAGAGTACATGTTATACTTATGACCATTTACACAACGCAACAAGAAATGTTCACTGAACACATTCTGAAATTTGGCAGTTGGCGTGCCAGTCGACTTTCACATATCAGTCGACGTATAGTGGAGGTACAAATCGAAAGTCCATGTAAAGTGATTTTAGTTTACTTGTTGATATTGCTGCTACCACTGCTGATTAAATCTACCAAGGAAGCGTACTGAATTTTACAAATGACAATAATTTACGTTTTCCTTCTGTAGAATGGTCAACAAATGAAGAGGACATAACGTTTGACTGATGGTAGACAAACTAAAGTCCAAATACTGTTATGAGGTTAGTAATAGTTGCAACATATAATGAATAACTCACAAAACCAAAAATAAAAAAAAGGCTATTTCATCTGTTTATTTATAATCTCAGTTGATAACATTCATCCATCCAATGTTGGTTAGTTTATGCTTTGCTATTTATATCTTACATTTGATCTTTTATAATCGAAGGAATAATTGAAGCAAAGGAATAATTGAAAGTAGCTTTGGGCGAAGTCTATGTATCGAACTCGTAACCAACCTTCAATGATCTGGTTAAAAGCATACGTAATCTATATATAAATTTACGTAAGGGCAAAATTCGGTAAATCGTGCCTTACTTCTATAATTTTTACTCGATGGTATATAAAGTTGGTTCGTACTTTCGGTACTGATTTTAACCACCTGATGTAACCCTGTTTACTAATTAAATTAAGTTAGATAATAAGTTATTGACGGTTAAAACGAATTTAGGTTCCAAGATTTGCCCCAAATAGGGGTGTTTTCCGACCGTGGTATACACTGTATAATGGATGTCCGTCTTGAAAAATACCCGCCACAAAAATGCGAGGAGGCTTCGCATTTTCCTATCTCCTCCTACGATAATTGTTTTTAATAGCTGAAAACCGGTTGAACAGCTAGAGTACACCATCATAATGTTGAAGACAGGCCGATTTTCTTTAAAAAATACTATTTTGATAGATTTAATATACGATTATACAAATCTATTGATTTGCGATGAATGGAACATCCCAATCTCTCAGTCTGCCAGAGTTTGGTTTAACACAAGTACTGTAGGTAAATTTATGAGCCCTTGGTTTAACACATACGGTAGGTAAATATATGGGCCCTTTGAGAATAAACTTGCGAGATTGTGGATAGGCTCTACTGTTAGATATATAAACACATTATTATATACAAATAAACTTTATACTGACAGTTCTTTCTCAACGTTTGTATTAATTAATAATTACCAAATATAAACGTCGTAGTGGTGTATCGTGACATGGTACTTTAATATTTCAATCGATTATGACAGTGACAGTTTTAACTAAACTAAATAAAGAATGTTCTCTAATATAATTAGGAATCTCTTGCCATACACGGGGAAAATTAGTGTACAATGAATATTTAAAATAAATAAATAAATAAATAAAATAAAAAAAGTATTAAATCGCAAATGTTTTACTGTATTTAGAGGTATATTATTTATAGGCCTATAAAACATGAAAAAAATATTTCGTTACTGAGTGGATAAAGAATATATTTAAAAATTGTTCCTCTTTGTACCTATCCGCTTTCCCATCCCTCAACCCTAATGTTACATACAAAACACAAATTGGGTTTCTTTAAATGAGTCCAAATCAAAAACTTGGACTCATTTTGTGATAAGTTTCTCCTTCGGAAGTAATTCCCAGGGTGCTAATTTTAGTTGACTACATAAATCATCGTGTCAATTTATTCGTTTCTGTAAACGACAATGTATAGGCCTATAGTCCTGCGGTACGTACATTTGAAATCGCCAGTTTTGTTACGCTGAAATTACTGTGTATTCGAGAACCATCTGTGGGCACGACCTAGATGGTACGCGAGCGAAGCGAGCGTACCATCTAGTCTATATATAAATTTACGTAAGGGCAAAATTCGGTAAATCGCGCCTTACTTCTATAATTTTTACTCGATGGTATATAAAGTTGGTTCGTACATTCGGTACTGATTTTAACCACCTGATGTAACCCTGTTTACTAATTAAATTAAGTTAGATAATAAGTTATTGACGGTTAAAACGAATTTAGGTTCCAAGATTTGCCCCAAATAGGGGTGTTTTCCGACCGTGGTATACACTGTATAATGGATGTCCATCTTGAAAAATACCCGCCACAAAAATGCGAGGAGGCTTCGCATTTTCCTATCTCCTCCTACGATAATTGTTTTTAATAGCTGAAAACCGGTTGAACAGCTAGAGTACACCATCATAATGTTGAAGACAGGCCGATTTTCTTTAAAAAATACTATTTTGATAGATTTAATATACGATTATACAAATCTATTGATTTGCGATGAATGGAACATCCCAATCTCTCAGTCTGCCAGAGCTTGGTTTAACACAAGTACTGTAGGTAAATTTATGAGCCCTTGGTTTAACACATACGGTAGGTAAATATATGGGCCCTTTGAGAATAAACTTGCGAGATTGTGGATAGGCTCTACTGTTAGATATATAAACACATTATTATATACAAATAAACTTTATACTGACAGTTCTTTCTCAACGTTTGTATTAATTAATAATTACCAAATATAAACGTCGTAGTGGTGTATCGTGACATGGTACTTTAATATTTCAATCGATTATGACAGTGACAGTTTTAACTAAACTAAATAAAGAATGTTCTCTAATATAATTAGGAATCTCTTGCCATACACGGGGAAAATTAGTGTACAATGAATATTTAAAAGAAATAAATAAATAAATAAAATAAAAAAAGTATTAAATCGCAAATGTTTTACTGTATTTAGAGGTATATTATTTATAGGCCTATAAAACATGAACAAAATATCCAAATCAAAAACTTGATTTTGTGATAAGTTTCTCCTTCGGAAGTAATTCCCAGGGTGCTAATTTTAGTTGACTACATAAATCATCGTGTCTATTTATTCGTTTCTGTAAACGACAATGTATATAGTTCTGCGGTACGTACATTTGAAATCGCCAGTTTTGTTACGCTGAAATTACTGTGTATTCGAGAACCATCTGTGGGCATCTAGTATAATGAAAGTAACGTAATTCTTAAGCGGCGGAATAATTGTGTACCAAAAACCGATAGCAGCAATCGTTCCAATCTGCGTCCAGAATGCTCAACACACAAACATTATAGAATATTATTTCATTATAAGCAGAAGTGTAAACACTTAATTGTATTGTACTTGTTACTTACATGTCTAACGGGGCGTTTCTTACAAAATAATAATCCGAAAGTAGCTTATTGTGATATTAAATATTGTAGAACAAAAGATTATCTTATTAGTCAGATTTTACTAAATAATTTACTTTTAGGATATATTTCCCCCTGAACAAAATAATTGTAAGATTGTTTTGATGTTCAATTTTAATTTAATTATTTACTTTGATGCAAAATTGGATCGAAAAATCTGCAAATAAACCGGAAGAGTTGTCCATGAATATGGAAGACAACTATATTTTATTTTTTGGAGAAGTTACTGATGCTATTACAAAATACAAAATGGCCTAGACAAAGTTTGTTTTTAATCTTTATATTGGGGGTCGCCAAATGTGTTCATTTGCGCTGCGCATCACACAAACTTAGTTCAATGCTATAATATTCATTGCATTGTAATATATACAACTCTTAATAAGACACGATCTAATTTCAGAAGTCAACAGTAATGTAGCTTTAATACTGAATCGTAACAGAAAATTATTTATACTCTTGCTCTGAGGAAGAGTTGGTGTTACACAAAAGCTCTGTAATTTCTTACTAGCTATTTTACACCCGATTCTGCTACTGTCCACAGGTGCTATCTGTAAAACTATAGCAAGTTATACACGTTGCTGTCTGCTATAAATGCTGTACTTTTAACACACGGTACACTGTCTGTAGCACAGTGTGTGTTGACAATTTATAATGATGTACAACCATAGGCAGGTTTTCGTACTGCCATGCAAGAATGGATAGGTGCTTTCCGCCGCTTTTAGGCCTTCTAGTCAATATTGTTATTATTATACGAATTACGTAATTAGTCTAGTAGCTCATCTACCTTTTTAGCAGGGCATAATGAATATTGTAGCTAGGCTAGGCCTACTAGTCTAGCGGGAAATCAACCAATTATTTGGTTGGATACGAGTTTAGGGTAGGAAGTAAAGTACGAGCTCAAGTCGTACACGTATGAAACGCCATATGTGCCAAAATGTTTATTTACTAACAATTTATCTACTAATGTTAAGCCAAAACTCCGTCTGGAATCCAAAACATAATGTTAGTGACATTAAGTCACTGATATGCTATAATGCTACCTGACGGTTATTGTTTATTTAATCATAGAGATATTATCTCTATTAGCTATAGGCCTAATTAACACTAAACAGCACAGACGTATTTCTTTTTAACTTTCATTGTCAAACATTCATTTTAAATAATACCATTCATTTATTATTCCAAACACACATTACTTAGTTTGAAATTGTACGCGTTTGTTCATGTTAAAATATAATACATATAAAAAACAGGAAAAAAACAAAGTACACGATAAAGGTTGTTAAAAAATGGTTAACAATTGGTTAATATTTGAACAATATTACCAGTAAAACTATTAAAAGGTGCTTAATAAATTAATAAGTTAAAACCTGTTACGTCAGGGAAGAGTGAACGTTGTCAAGGCTTGGTTACGTATTATACATTTTAAAAGCTTAGTAAGCCTTTGTTTGGCATTGTGCTTGAGCAGGAAAATACATGGTTTAGGATTACAATTGTAACCGATTTCTTTCGTTTGTTCGTCCATTCTGTATTATCTGGTTAAACCGTAAGTATATCCCTGGATAAATTCTAGTGACATTAAATATATGATGTGTTTATATATACATATATAAATCCAAAGGCAAGTTACTGAAAAAATTACAAAGATAACTTACTCTAAACCCACCAATAGGTGTACATCCCCATTAGAACTTTTTGGTCAGAATCCTTATCAGATAAATCAACTAAGCAGGTGATTAATGACATGAATCCTATTATACCCCTGTGATTTTATTAGCTCTCTTGTAATTGATTGATTAGGACAAGTTACATTCTTCAGTATGCAAGGTCAATGGTCAGGCAAAAACTAGCAGAATTCGGCAATGATCAAATAGTTTAACGACCTGCCTATCAATATGACCGTGTTCGTACGGCGATTGAAATACACGTTTATTTGGGTTTTACCCTTGGGGTAAAACCCATACGACGTTCGTACGAATAAACAAAGTACCGGTAAGCTGACACGAAACCAATTAAGATCGGAATTCTTAGGTCAAAAAGCGCCCTCTGTGCGTCGACCCATATCAATTGACATGGCGTGTTGACAAATTCAACTGGATATTGCATGTCGTTTCGCGCGCGAATCCTTCAATTATTATTTTTCAATCGACAACCAGACCTATATATTTATAATACATCGAATACAATTTACTTTTTAAATAAATAATGATCGAAAATCCTGCTAACGTATGTTGTTTGTTGACCACGTGTATTTATCGTGCGAGCCGAACTATTGTTGTGGAAATTCCATTTAATGTACTGTACACGCACTGTACCCCTCTTGTAAAAATCACCACGTGTATTTATCGTGCGAGCCGAACTATTGTTGTGGAAATTCCATTTAATGTACACGCACTGTACCCCTCTTGTAAAAATCTTAATCACCACGTGTATTTATCGTGCGAGCCGAACTATTGTTGTGAAAATTCCATTTAATGTACACGCACTGTACCCCTCTTGTAAAAATCACCACGTGTATTCATCGTGCGAGCCGAACTATTGTTGTAAAAATTCCATTTAACACGCACTGTACCCCTCTTATCGTGCGAACCGAACGGTTGATGTGGTAATTCACAGACACCAGGCTACCACAATACAGAACTCCCTGCCGTTACATGTACATTATAAGCCACCGATTCGCAAGTTCAGGTCACCGGAAAAAAACCAACGAGTTGATTATTTATATATAATTTTACAAAACAATAGATATACATTTGCATTAACGAAAAAGAACATTTTAAACAATAATTGTTAAACAATCAGAAAGCTTATTTGAGGTCGCGATTTGACATGACCCCGTTAACGCTTGATTAATTATACCCCGAGGCAGCGTGTAATTGGAATGGGATTGAAATAACCAGTAAAGTTGGTGGATTTTTCGTCCAGATGGTTTTCTAATTTTTTATAGCCAGAGGCGTAAGTTAATTGCCACACGCGACCTCACAGTTGGAAGTACACGGTAGTTTCAGTCCCGTCCGTTGGACTTAAATAAACACATGTAACAGTAGGAGGTTAAGTGACATTTACCCGAAGTTTTGAAAAACTTGGGGTAAAAATGAACACATTCTCTAATGGGGCTGTACACGTAATGACCACTCCGCATCCGGTATAAGAAGAAACAGAGGGAGAAACATAATATGGTTCAACCCACCATTCAGTACGAACATTAAGACAAATGTCGCACGAACCTTTTTACAATTAATTAAAAAACATTTTCCCAATGGACACGTATTACATAAAATATTTAATAAGAACAATGTTAAAGTAAGCTATAGTTGTATGTCATGTGTAAAAAATGTAATTAGCAAGCATAACCACAATGTACTGAACCCCCATACAGAACGAGAAAGTGCGTGCAATTGCCGCAACAAACCCGAATGCCCCCTAAATGGTTCATGCCTCGCATCTGAAATTGTCTACTCTGGCAACGTCATAACCAATAACGAAACTAAGAAATATATTGGTATGACGGGTGGGCAGTTTAAATCTAGGTTTAACAATCACAAGAAATCTTTCAAAAAAGAAACGTACAGTAAAGTATATCAAATCTGCAGCCAGTACTGTATCGATCTTATTAGATCTTGTCAGTGCAGCTCAGGTTTCGAAATGAAATGTACCGCAGAACTGGCACAATATATAGGCTGAGCCAGGTATGCGGGACATGGTACACTGATTATGAACACAAAGAGTGCACAAGCTCAACGAGCGTGCTTTGCAAGATGCTAATAGTATTCAAAACAAATATGCACCGTTTCGAAATGAAGAGTGCTCTACAAAACAACATACTATATATGAATATAGCAGAAAGTAGAGGAGCGTAATATCCAATCTGCAGACAGTAGGCCTACTGTTTCGATCTTATTAGATCTCGTCAGTATATATATATATATACAAATATAAAATATATATATTTTTGTTGAAAATGCCATATTAGTGTCACATAATCGTTATTCAGTTGGTCGTTTCGCCCTTGCTTACCCAGAAACATTAAATTAGAACATCCCTGTACGATAATGGACTAGTCCGCAACCCTCATGTGGGAACGATTGAATGAATAAAGTTCACATATATAACAACAGTTTATATACTAACAACGTTTGTTTTCTATTTTCCAATATTTTAACCTCCTTTAATTTCGATCTTAAAACTTTAGCCATTTCCATGCTTATCGGTTACATTTTGTTACGTAAGCGGTTAATGAAATAGTAACATCACCACTTCGACAATACCATCACAAAATTTTTATCACGCTGCTGCTCTAGCCCGCTACGTCCCATTAGGACTACTCAATCAGAAGCTAAAGCAAGCAGCAGTTATAGTTCTAAGGACAGACAGTTTTGTGAAAATGGAAACTCCACTATGATTTATTGATTCCAGTAGACCCAAAAAACGGCTGGGAAAGAGTCTATTAGGACATGTCATGCTAAAATTACAAATCCCTATATTCACTGTCAGTGTCAGATATTCATTGAATTATTATCGAAACAGTCCATTAAAGTTTGTGTTTGTAATAGGATACTTCACAATTGAAATATCTAGGGTGATGAAGTGACCCCCAGATTTGACCTTAGCAATAAAATTAACTAAAGTGACAGAAATTGAGTATTCACTTCTGTAACAAAAAAGTAATATTTATTCACATATAAAAAATGAAAAGAAACCCAAAAACCATTGTCTGACAGACAATTTAAGTATTTGTTGCTTTAAATTACATTTTTTCAGGTAAAATAACTATTGTATCTATGATGTGACAATAAAATGACACATTCAAAAACATTTGAAATAACAAATATTTTCCAATAAGCGAGCAGCGTTTTTTGTAAGAAATATTTCTTGTTTTTAATATTGCAATTCCCAAGGCCAAGCTATTGTAGTAAAACTTCCATTTGATTGTGTATAAAAATCTTCTTTTCATCAAATGAATGAATGCCAAACAATGGACAAGAAGCTAAGTTAATTCAATACTCGTTGTTCGTTGTTGTACGGTATTTAAAAAAAATCTAGTTGTATTTATTTTACTGTGGTGGTTTCAAGATTTGATCGAGTTACTCAGTCTTCAAAAAGGTAATTTTGTCTATGTTGTTTATATTTAATTTACCTCCGCCTTGAGGTATGTTTTCCTTTTTGTCTGTGTGTTGGTTGGTTTGTTTTTAACACTAGTCTTTAACAGACTATGTAGTATCCAAATATTGACAAACCTGGCCATTTATAATCTAGTATCAATCAAAATGTCGACGATTTTGAGGAAGGATAAAAGGTCAGTGTACCAACAAAAAATGACTTTATATTCAACACATCCTACAGGATACGTTTTTAGAAGACCAATACAAGTTATGTTACTGTTATTCTTTCGACTAATCAGAACATTAGTAACATTTTGTTGTTAATATTAGGAAAACAGGCGTATAAGAAATAATGGAAATATTCATGACCTTTTAAAAATGATCAACATGTACTCAAATCTGGTCTCCGTTCTTTGAAGTGTAAAAATAATTCAATATCAATGTCTTTTTTTCAAAGTTTGTCCATGTATTGTATAATATAATATGAATTTCTGCGGGTTTAGATGTTTACATTAACTTTTTAACATTACCTGTAAAATATTGTGTTTATGACAATACAAATTTTTCTTATCTTATATTATTTTTTAGCATAGAAAACCATGACGTCATCAAGAAATGCGCACGTTTTTCTTTGGGCAGTTCCAAGATCATTGTCAACTGCTTTTACCAGAAGCATGGAAAGTATTGATAATGTAGCAATATATCACGAACCATATGGTTGTGCAGATCACTACGGCCCGGAGGGACGTCTTATTCCAATGGATGCCTCTCCGTCTGAAATGCAGTGTACCTACGATTACGTTAAGGCAAAACTAGAAGATAAATCACTAGAGAATAAATGTGTCTTTGTAAAGGACATGGGTTACGCCGTTCATAAACGGTATGATAAAATCGCTAAAGGCTATAAACACTCATTTCTTATACGACATCCAATCAAATCTTTCTTGTCTTATTACAATGCGATAGTATCTTCTGGTGCAGATGACGTAGATGGCAACCTTTCTCATTGGCTTCCAGAAGGCTTAGGCTATCAAGAGCTTTGGGAACTATATTGCTACCTTGAAAACGAAAACGGCAAGAAACCTTTTGTTGTAAATGCAGATGATTTGCTAACAAATCCTAAACAAGTTCTAGAAAAATATTGCGAAGCTGTTGGATTTGAGTATAACGATGGTTTACTAAGCTGGGACAGCAAGCCCAAAGTAAAGTGGAATGTGGCAGCGACCGTTTGGGATGTAGACCATACGTATAATTGGTTTGCAAACAGTTTATCAGCGGGTGGTTTTAAGAGAGAGCTATCAAAACCCATTCCCTCAATCGAGAAATTACCAAACATAGTACAAAAGTATGTACACAAATCAATGCCATATTATGAAAAGCTTAGTGCATGTTAAACGGTGCGATTTCAAACAAACATTAAGATAACTAATATATATTTTTTTTTTGTCTTTTGTGAGATTCACTCACTTTTATTTCATCTATATATAAATTCGACTCTATACGTCGAACGCCGAATGGATTATGCATTTTTTTCTACAGAAAAAAAGTGTTCATCCTATAGGATAATAAAATCAATAAGACAAAACAATTCATAAGATACAGCAGTTTTTATTATTCTTACTGACAATGGAACTGTGAAATATTATTTCCATCAAGAGAGTATAAGTAGGGCATAACCTCTACTTTTCTATTTTCTTTTTTTTTAATTATAAAAATGTATATTATTTTATCTATCGTTTTAACACAGGGCTGAACACACGGAGCCTCGTATGTATCTCCCACTAACGTAACAATCATCAACGCAACAATCACCCACTAACATAACAATCACCCCTAACGTAACAATCACCCACTAACGTAACAATCACCAACTATCGTAATAATCACCCACTAACGTAACAATCACCCACTATCGTAACAATCAACAACTAACGTAACAATCACCCACTAACGTAATAACAGTTTAACCACTAACGTAACAACAGTTAATCACTAACTTAAGAAACTTCATAACCAATAACGTACCAAAATTTAACCATTAACGTAATAACAATTTATATACAGTACTAACAACGTTTGTTTTCTATCCTCCAATGTTTTAACCTTTAGACGTAAGGATTAATTAATTTTAAACTTAAAATGTCTATCTTAAAACTTCAGCCTATTTTTTTGTCTGTCCACATTTCCGTACGAAAAAAATGGAGATACCTTATTGTAATGAAAACCATTCCATTTCCATGCTTATCTGTCTCTTTATATAACAATACTCTACATTTCATTGACGTGACACGGTTTCCTCATGGTTGACATATCATGTTATGCTTTGATTATGTTTTTTTTTTTGTCAATGTATGCATATTCAATACATTTTATTGTATACAAAAAATATAACTTTAATAAACCAATTATCAAGTACTCACTTGCAACGTTAATTTTTTTACACAATAATATTTTGAAACCAGATGAAATTTTTAGAGAAAATATATTATATTAATTAACCAAGGGTAAATTTAAAAAATAAGACAATTAAGTAACAGATAACAGAAGGACGGTCACAAAGATAATCATAGACACGAAACTAGGTTTAATACCAACAATCACAAATCGAACTTTCATGTGGAAAGTAAAGAATTTATTTGTCATACAGTAATTGCTAAAAAAAAAATGAGAATTAAAGAAAGAATTCATTGATAGACCAACACACCGACAAACAGATAAGAAAAAAGTCAGCGTTCATGTGAAAGATTTAGTACCATTTGTAAGAAAAAAAATTAGATAGATTTTTATTTGAGTTATTTTGAGTTTACCGATCGATCGATCAACCGACCTACCGACATAGTGAGCTGTAGCGTCGCGTTTGCACGCGACTAATAATTCGATACATAAACTTAATAGTTAAGACATAAACAAAAACTGTCGACAGAGTAAGTTAGATCGATTTTAAGCTCACAAAACGCAAGCAGCAGACTACGTATAACAATAAATATGTGTAAACACATTGATTTTTATTATGAATATGTATTTTATGTTGTAGATAAATACAATTATGATATACAGTATAAACAACATCAATGTTGAAATCAGCGCCTAAGGTGTCTATTAAAGCGTCATGAGCTGTTTTTTTATAAAGATTATTTATTAACACAACGTTTTTACAACGTTATAATAATTAAAATAATTATTAGCTTTGATGGGTACACACTTCATATTGTTCAAAATATATCATAAACGTGTACAATGTCTTCCAGATGTTATAATTCCCAACATACAATTTCTTTCAACGAATTGATAGTTATTTCTCTTGTTAAGACGAGAGGAGATGTATGTTGCAATTATGGATTTCACACAGGTAAGACGTATTTTAGGGTTAGGGTGCTCTCTAATTGAATACCACTCAATAAACTTAATATTTCGATAGTTTTAATTTCAAATTATATTGTCTCACAAAATTAATTTCTACATTTTAGATCTTAATTAGACAACACTAAATATATAATGCAAGATTTTATAGGAACAACCTCGAATGTTTCATTAATGTAAGCGTATTGAAGTATCAAACTGATTCGTTTATTTCATCGGTGTTTATTTAGTTTTTAAGGAAAAGGCGTAAATCTAATTTCTATAGTAACGAAACTGGTAAAGTATAAATAAACCATATTAACGTGCTTACATTATTAACAGAATACCACTATAACTTGGAATGTTTCTTATCAATATCTCTTCAAGCATACTAGCATGACGTAGTTTGGTCATTGGTCGCAAATAGAAATCCCCCTAATAACAACGGTTGTAATTATCTTTTTTGTTTTTTAAGTCTATATACTAGGAATATACATACGAAAGAAAATACATGCTTATCCTCTAAACAAATGTAAATACCTGTTTCGAATTAACGTATATTTTTTGGTAATTACACTAAATCGATGAGAAAAAAGTACTTACAACAATCTAGCAAAATAACGGACATGATGTAAATGCAGGCACTAAAACATGGTTTCTACATAAGTTATTTGATCAATCAAAACCAATGGTTTTATTCGAACTTTCGCGTGTCAAAACACACCTGCGTTGCGCTTCTACGTATTTACACTGCGTTACTAGTAGGAACTACGCTTAATATTTCGCCATTGCAATTGCGGTAACTCCACAACAAGCGCAAACAGAATACAAGCAATGTGTTTCTGATTTTTTTCAGGTGTTGATTGCTGTACTACTTTTGAACAGTATTGGTAAGATCCTTTATATTGCCCTTTTATATGAAATGTGAACATTCCTACAAAATATGGATTCCTAAAGCAAGAACTTAAGCCTAGCGTTTGGATCACATCAATTCCCACCATGATACGTCGATTAAAAACAGATGAATTTTGATTGATAAACTTGCTTGCATTGCGGTTTAGTTCCAGTCGGAACCAAGCTTAATGGGAACGAATCTTTAGAAATAAGTCAGAGTACAACATGACAACACAACCATATTGGGGGGGGGGGGGCACTTTTCCTACCTAATGTTGCGTGCGTTGCAGCATATTGTTTTCTGAAGCTTGGTTCGCACTACAGGATACAACGCAAGTACATAAGCGCAACGTAAAGTCACAATCAATGGATTATTCGAACCTCGTGTTTTAATAAATCGCTTTCGTTTCGGCTTACGTCCTTGCGTTGCGTCCTAGTGAGAACCAAGCTTTGAAACTCTGTAATTATTTCGTAAGAGCCGCATAATTGCATCAACCATACGCTTCATCGTCGTTAGACATAGCGCGTTCTACTATTTTGTGTCATTTATTTCTGTCGTAGGCCGGATGTGTCTCAAGTTTTTCAGATTTACTATATTCTATAAATGTCTTTATTTCTTTATTTGTAGTCAATGCCTTTTTATATTTATTTTTATTATTACTATTATTATTCTTTCATTCATTCATATATTTTTAATATCTTTTTAAATTCTTAATCTGTTATTGCTAATTACATTAACAGTAATTTTTTCTTTTTTTAAATACAAAATTCAACGTAAACAGAGCTGTATAAATGTGTTACAAAACATTTTTGTTATCAACAATTAACATGCCTCCGGAGTAAATTTTTATTTTATACAGTATGCATTTTTTCTAAGATTAACAAGACATTTTCTCCAATAATTTGTTTATACAACTTTACTGTTGTTTTTTTGTTGTAAAGGTACATCTGTTACCCAAACTGTTGGTAAGTACACGTCAGTTACTAATGCTATTTTGCTAAAACCTTGTTCGCACTGGACTTGAAAAAATGGTAAATTTAACCACAGTAGCTTTAGCCAATGTCATCGGAATATTTGACCATCGTTCGCACTATTTCACGAAGTTAAATTTACAAAATTTAACCGCGATGTTAAAAACAACGATTGACTCACATGTTTTAAACATGAGTCGGACGTTCGGATTCGACTTTCTAGCCGCGTGGTTTGTTTTATCGAAAATATGGTAAGTTTTACTGGACTATCAACTAAAAATTAGCACTCTGTGAATTATGCCTACTTCTGAAAGAGAAACCAAATTTTTGATTTGATTCTCATTTAAACAAACCCAATTTGTGTTTTGTATGTACATGGGATGGGTACAAAATAAAATATATTCTTTATCCACTCAGTAACGAAATATTGTTTCATGTTTTTATATGCCTATAAATAATATACCACTAAATACAGTAAAACATTTGATATTTAATACTGTGTTAAAATTGTCCCTTAATCGATTGAAATAGTAAAGTACATGTAACGATACACCACTACGACGTTTATATTTTTTATAATTATTAATACACAAACGTTGAGAAGCAACTATCAGTAATACATTTTATTTGTATTTATATATCTAACAGCAGAGCCTACCCACAGTCACAGTATTAAATGTTATTTGTATATGTGTTTATATATCTAAAAGTACACTTACAGAAAGAAATTTTCCTTTTAAATGGCGACCAAAATGGTTAATACGTATTTACAGTATTGTCAAAGTATTGCAATACTTAAGGTTTTAAGTTTATTCTCCTTAAGGGCTCATAAATGTACCTACTTGTGTTTAATAAAGAGCTAACAAATCTACCTACTTGTGCTAAACCAAACTGGGAGACTGAGAGATTGGAATGTTCCATTTATCCATTTGTATAAACGTATATTAAATCTATCAAAATGATATTTTTAAAGAAAATATGTTTAAATTTAACACATATGATTCTGTACTCGAGTAGCTCATAAATTAACCTACTTGTGTTAAACCAAACTGGGAGACTGCGAGATTGGAATGTTCCATTTATCCATTTGTATAATTTATTATTATTATTATTATTATTATTATTATTATTAGTGGTGTTATTATTATTATTATTATTCAGTTTCTCTTTGCCGAGTAATCTTCTGATTTCTCCGCCTGGGCTGCCTTGCTTACTCTTTGTATCAGGTTTCTCCATTCCTTTCGTTTATTGGCCAACTTTCTAAAATATTAAACATCTTTCATTGTCTCCAGCATCATCATGCCAGGGGAGTTCACCTTTTTTATGTCATTGTTTAAAGTAACTGGAAGTGTGCATTTAGGCCTACCTAAATGTATAAACGTATATTAAATGTATAAACGTATATTAAATCTATCAAAATAGTATTTTTAAAAAAAATCTTTTTAAATTCAACATATATATGATTCTGTACTCAAGTTGTTTAAACGGTTTTCAGCTATTAAAAACAAATATCGTAGGAGGCGATAAATAAAGGTGAATCATCCTCATAGTGTGCGGGTATTTTTCAAGATGGACATTCATTAGACAGTGTATACCACGATCGAAACAAACCCCTGAACCTAAATTCGTTTTAATCGTCAATAACTAATTATCTAACTAAATTTTATTAGTGAACAGGGTTACATTAGGTGGGTAAAATCAGTACCGAAAGTACGAACCAACTTTATATACCATCGATTAAACATTCTAGAAATAACGCGCGATTTACCGAATGTTGCCCTTACGTAAATGTATATAGATTGTAGCCAGTGTTCGAATTGAACCTTTCTTGGTCAATTTAGTCGGCGACTCGGTTAATTTGACCAGATGAAATCCAGTGCGACCGAGGTATAAGACAGTATTGTTAACCTTGGATTAACAATCCACTGATGCCTACAGTATAAAACAGTAATACTGAAGTAAAATGATGGCAAAGGGCTAATTGCGGGGAAAAAAATGTTTATGTAACCCATTTTATTAAAAAAAAATCGGTTTCTTACCAGGGAGGAAGAGTTTAAGGTATCCAGTAAAATTCTTATGTTTTGGTAAACAAAATGTTATAAAAGAGAGGCATTAAACAATGTATTACTGAATTTTACCGGTTTTTGTGTTTTTATTCAACTTTAACTCCCACTAACAATTTTGTTATGCATTTTTTTTTATTTTCTTGGGAGTTATCGCCAGATATGGTAACATTAGGATTGAAGTAATTACTAGATTTTTACTATACTAAATTAAAAAAAGACTTTTTTTCCCCCGTGATTGATTGGTGTACATTTAACTATTAAAACTTCTTTACAATACACCCAGTCTGGTATTACCAATACCGTATAATATTAAAACGTGTTTATAAATTTCAACAGGACCATCGTACTCGTATAATAATCCATGCAACTACACTCGTCATTCAAATTGGTATGTAAACCTAACTTGTGACACTTGGAATGGCGAAGGACACGGTGATGACGTTGTTATAAAAGGTTACACAATTCAGTATTGGCTCACCAAGTTCCCGAGTCGCGTTTACAACATCACTGTCAACAAACCTATGTCGTTGCAATATACGGTCTTACTTCATGTTAGCTATTCCTACTCACATCAGGTCACAGTGTTGGTGAACTATGAATCTAACGGAACTGATGTGGTCGGATCAAGGAGCCCTCTACTGAATATATCGAAAGGTTTTCTGTATATTTATTGCTATATTCATGCTTTCCTTTAACATGTACGTTGTTTATTAAAACATTGTTTACTTTAAAATGTGTACATGTGCACACACTTTATATTTGATTGATTGATTTGACGTAACATGGATTTTAAAAATAACATATATATTTAAAATATGTCCAATTTTGTTATTAGTATGTGTTATTAGTTTTATTATTTCTATTATACCTTTTCCCCAAGCTGTTCGTCTAAACAAATAAACATTTTCTATTATAGCACCTATTATTTTTCATCTACTTTAACAATGCATAGGGCTCTCAATTTGACGTATTTTTCCATGATGCTCACCACCAACCCAAATGGTTAATTAACTAGCAGTAACCCGGGCTCCGCACAGTCTTGTTCTGCCTTGATGTGGTCATATACTAATTTGCATGGGATGAGTATAAGTATATTAAAAGCGCAGTATTCCCTGATAAAAGTACTCTGAAAAATTAATTTAAAAAAAACAAAATGTCAAGAATACAATTGTGTACTATTTACGGCCATTGATTTTGTTATACACGAAGTATTTCTTCACTTTGAAATATCTGTAAGCTAAAAAATGAAAGCAATATTGTATGAGATTTTAAGAAAATAAAAGAAGCTAAAGAGAAATTGTGGTTTCTTTCCTAGATGGTACGCTCGCTTCGCTCGCGTACCATCTAGGTCGTGCCCACAGATGGTTCTCGAATACATAGTAATTTCAGCGTTAACAAACTGGCGACTTCAAATGTACATGCAGGACAATAATACATGTCGTTTACAGGAACAAATAAATAAACACGGTGATTTATGTACTCAACTAAAATTAGCACCCCAGGAATTACTTCCGAAAAAGAAACTTGTCACAAAATAAGAAACAAACTGAATTTGTGTTTTGTATGTAACATTAGGGTTGAGGGATGGGGAAGAGGATGTGTGCAAAGACGAACAATTTTAAAATATATTCTTTATCGATTTAGTAACGAAATATGAACTGTTTTAATGTTTTACAAATAATATACCACTAAACACAGTAAAACATTGCGATTTAATACTTTGTTGAAACTGTCACCGTCATAGTCGATTGAAATAGTACAGTACATGTAACGATACATCACTAATACGACGTTTGTATTTGTTTGTAGTTACATTATTAATTAATACAAACGTTCAGAAGGAACTGTCGGTAATAAAGTAAACAAATCTATTCGGAATTCGTAAATTCACTTTAATCGTCAATAAATAATTATCTAACTCAACTTAATTAGTAGGCCTAATGGTCAATTGTTTCTTAGAGCCAATTCATACTTAAGTTGTTTCCTAACCACCAAAGTTGTTCTGCGTTTAGGGCATGTGATCCTTCGTACTGTAGGCCTGTCCTCTACTGGCTTTACAACGCTACTCATGCCAGTGAGGGGGAGGGTGGTGGTATTGGTGGTGGTTTAACTGCAATAATAAAGTTGATTGTACATAATAGACGGCGACTGGAAAGGCTAGCTCATTATGCGCAAAAAAAAAAGATTCCACAGTTTGAAAAAAAATGGATCGAATTTCTGTTATGACTGTACTTGTCTTTACGTCGCCTGAGGGAATAGACACTTGTGGAACAGAGATTGGAATGTTCCATTTATCGCAGATCAAAACATTTGTATAAACGTAGGCCTATATTAAATCTATCAAAATAGTATTTTTTAAAGAAAATCGGCCTGTCTTCAACATTATGATGCTGTACTCGAGCTGTTCAACCGGTTTTCAGCTATTAAAAACAATTATCGTAGGAGGAGATAGGAAAGTGCGAAGCATCCTCGCATTATTGTCTGCGGGTATTTTTCAAGTTGGACATCCATTGGACAGTGTATACCACGACCACAAAACACCCCTATTTGGGGCAAATCGTTGAACCTAAATTCGTTTTAAATGTCAATAACTAATTATCTAACTCAATTTAATTAGTAAAGATGGTTAAAATCAGCATCGAAAGTACGAACCAACTTTATATACCATCGAGTAAAAATTCTAGAAATAAACCGCGATTTATCGAATTTTGCCCTTACGTAAATGTATATATAGATTAATCTAGGGTGCGCGTCAGAAAGTGACAACGTGCATGATGGTCTGTCAATCAGTCGGCATTTTAAAACATTTCAATAACATATGAATTGGTAATTTATAGAATTGAGATGTGAAGTATTGAAATACTAAAACTGCAGCTGCTTACGGACCTTAAATCAACACAAAAGTGCACATGGTGGTGGTAGTCGAAATTAGATGATGGACACTAACTATATTGTTAAACATGAAAACGATTTTTTTATTTTATCTATAGGTATCAAAATAATACACAACGAAAAACATCCATATAGAAATAGAATTGTTAGTTTTTGAACTGACCTTATTGGAGACGAAATTTGTGGAAATGATTGCATATCAATATTTAATTTATGTTCTCTTATAATGTATATATTCTTCCATAGAAAATACACCAGACATTACTGGGTTCAGTGCGTCTGGTTTCTACATGATGAAGGAAGTCAACACTTTGCATATGCGTTCTTATACAAAGCAGCTTACGAAATATATTGTCAATTATGGAGTCGGCTTATGGGTAAATGATAACAGAACACATTTTGGGGAGAAAGAATTAAGTAGTAAAAATATGATAGAAATAATAAGAGAAAATCTACTTGATTCAATTTTTACTCAAACTACAAGCTTCAACTCCCGCTCAGGTGTAGCATACGAGTTGTCGTTCCCCGGCAGTGTCGGTGTTCGAAGAGTCGGAGTAAAATACATGAGGACAGAATTTAATGGAATTGTTGCGTCGATACCAATGGTATTTTTAGCACAATATGGTACGTGTGAATAAAATGTGGATAAATGTTTCTATATTAACAAAACAACTGTAAGCCTATAGTACATTTTAAAAGCGGTGAGATGATTTACGTAAGTTCATTTTTAATTTATAGCTGAGATTGTAGCACAGAACCGGACTATATCTACCAGTATTGGTGAATCTATTGAATTAGTGGTAACAACCAATAATACAGTTAACACTAATAATTTAAGATGGAAAAAAGACGGTATTATTGATATTTTTGAATGGGATGGACTGAGTAACGTGACTATTGAGAATGTTCGGAGGAAGGATGATGGTATTTACGAATGCTACCAAGAGGGTCATCGGGACGAAGGACAGCATGCAATAGTACGAGTGATTGTAAGAGGTAAGATATTTTCAGCACGAATACCTTTTATTTTTCCATAATTTAATATTATATTACGTAATAAACTTAATAACCACTCATAACAACAAAATATGACTTCTTTTGGCCTCATGTGCCTGAGCTATTTTTAAAGGAAATTTAATCATTCCATCTGTTAATTGTCATCTCCATTTCTTTAATTGTACTTGTTGCTTGTCTTGAGGTTTGATCTCTAAATCACGTTATAGTTTTGATACTTTGATAACTTTATTTCGTCCACATAGGAAAATATTTTGAGTGCTTTTCACAAAATTGTACAAAAATATATAAAAACGTTTCATATAAAAAAAAAAAAAAAAAAAAAAAAAAAAAAAATTAATTACAATATTTAAAAACACTATATATAGATTATTATTTTCCTGTCCAATGTTATTGTTCTTATCATTCTTTCCTTATATTTTCTTTGTGTTTATTTGAATTTGTGTTCCATTTTTGCCATTGCGTCTCTGCTTCGTAGGTGATACACTGGTTAAAAACTGTACGTGTCAGGCATAGCGGAATGTTACTCTTTTAAGTGTTTTTATTATATTTTCCAAAAGCATTCGAGTCAGTCTGTATTCTTTTTCCCGGTTCTTTTTATTGCTGTAATCCATTTTCATTATTTATCTCCAAACCTTGATGATTTCGTTATTAAACCTTGATTTATTTTATCGTTTTTATAGGTGTCAAGTATTAATTATTCCGATGTTGTTACTTTCTTCGTTTAGTTCATTAAACAGTTTTTATACTGCGTTTGTGTTATATAATCTGCAAAGAGGATTGAGGAAGTTTATGGCAATTTTTTTCTATACATTTAGTTCCTTTGTCTAGAAAACTAAGATCTAGAAAACTAAGACCTAAAATATCTTAGTTTTCTAGATCTTAGACACCCCTTTTTTAGTCTATAGGGACTAGTTTATTATAAACAACTTATTTTTAAATCTTATGTCATAATAATTTTAAACTGAATAAAAAGCACAACACTTGCACTACAATTATTCCAATTATAATTCCTATGCAAATGCAAGTGAAGGCATTATTATGAAGACGGGTCTTGCAAACAAAATTCTTCGGTTTTAATCTTAAAAAGTAGGCCTAATTGAAATAATTGTTACCAAGTAAAATTCAAAGAGTTTGTTTGACACATCCCCATTAAATTTTCTGACCAATAAACCACAAAAGAATCACACATTGATTTAAATGAGCAATAATAAACAACCTATATTTCAGAGTGTCCCCGTGGGAAGTGGTTCCCTCCGGACTGTGAATTAGACTGCCCTGTATGTCACAATGGTGGTGTGTGTTCTGAATTTGGATCATGCGTCTGTCCTCCAGGCTTTAAAGGCGATAACTGTGAAGAAGGTAAATATTTTAAATTAACCGATTCAGTGCTTTCCGTTAACTCATTGTAGGTCTAGTCTTTACGCCGCTGTTTGACAAACGAAAAAAAAACTTCCATTTCTGTTATAGGTAAATCTACTTATGTAATAATATATTTTATTATGTTTTCATTAAAATTACATAGCATGTGGAGATAACTCATGGGGACGGGATTGTACAGTTGTTTGTAAATCTGGTTATAAATGCGAACCAGGGAATTTACACTGTTTACCTGATCCATATGGCTGCTCATGCTTTACAGGATATGAGGGATTGGAGTGTGATCACGGTAATGTAACCATTTTATAATAACACATAACTAAATGTTAAAGGTAGATTAAGATAGGTTGTCTAGTTTATTAGTTAGTTAAGAATTGGTTAAGGTAGGTCATAAAAAGCATTAGAATTATACATAAGCAGATGTATGATAATGGTATCATAAACATTTTTTTTAAATAAACACCAACCAATAAAATGATCGATAATCAATAACCCGAGATTGAGAAGAAGATACTGTGCATGTTCAAGATAGCTGTTGATGACTAAAACACTCCAAATTTATTTTAAAATATATAAAGCGCATCATTAGATATTTAATTCTTTTCAGAATGTGATACACAAACAACTGGCAGGTACGGAGCAAACTGCATGATGGAATGTCACTGTGACACAAGTGAATGTTTCAAAACAGAGGGTTGTGTTGAGGGTGCCGTGTGCAACAGCAATTACACTGGGAAAACGTGCTTAGGTAATTGATACACCTAATACATGTAATCGTCACTAGACAATGCTAGCATGATACACATAACAACAATTACATTTTTTCGAGAAGTTATTTCAACGTAATAACATGGTTACTAGTTTAAGTTCAGTAAGCTATTGTATATTGTACAAGTTCAAAGTTTATTAATTGACAGCCGGAGTATAATTATTAAACTAATAATAATGTAAATATTTTTAAATTTGAAAATGTGTTATTTCATTAGAAAGGAAGCCGGATGTTGTTTGCCCAGAGGGGTTCTATGACACAGAAAGAGAATGCACCAAAAGGTGTCATTGTAAACATTCGTCAACTTGTAATCGTACCAGTGGACGTTGCCCAGACGGTGATCATTGCGCAGAAAGTTGGGCTGGCTTAGGCTGTCAACAAGGTAGGAATTTTAAAACAAAAAAAAAATTGTTTAGAAAGTCTTTCAACATTTACCACCCCGCCTAAAATTAAAGACTTTTGGTCGATACGTTATATTAACAGTCTATCCGCTATACTGTAGATATCTTGACTTTCATGGCGTATCTATACATTTGGAAATGGAAAGGTTTATAATTTAAAGTACGGCCTCAAATATAAAATATAATAGCATGATGTGAATGATATTACTTATATTATAACACTTCCGCATTAAAGTAAAGTAGTATTTCTCTTTTCCCTCGCACGGTGTGTCTCATCGGGGATGCTGATTGGTTATGGAATTTATTATTAATAAAATTTGTCCATGTATTTGTTTTCTGGTTTGTTGTAATTGATCCAAGCTGAAAAGCACCCGTGTCTATTGTACATTTGTGTCAATAATGGAAGTGTAATTTTTAAAAAGGGTTTTATATTAGTAAAGTTTGGCTTGCGGTTAACAAGTGTTTCGAAAAGCAAAGTAAGGTTGAGGCGTTCCGGTTGTTATTCTGCAATCAAAGCAACATGACGTTGAGCGCGGAAATCAAATGACACGACCTTAGTTCCACGCCCCTCACCAGACACCGCTAGTACTTGTCGCAGCCAGACATAAGTTCAAAGGCCTGTTATAACTTCCTATATTGTCAAGGCGAGCTCGGTGGATTGTTGTTAGATTGCTTTGCCACAACTGTTATAGTGGTTGTTTTTTAAATAGCCGATAATGATTCTCTACTATAAAATCCATTCATATCCCTATCTATTTCAGCCCTACCAGCACTGAGCGATGCCCCAGTTGTTGAAACGTTCGATAATGAAGTCAAAGTTTACTGGTCAAGGTGGACACCAAACAATGACTATGGTCAGGGGACAGTAACAAGTTATCAGCTACTTTTTTGGCCAACAACTAACCCTAACCCCACTACCAATATTAAACACTCAAACATTACAAACGGCGTTGAAACGAACTTATCTTGGACTCACATGAAGTACCACACAGAGTACAGTTTTGTCGTAAAAGTGTTTACAGAAGTTGGGCAAACATTAGCATTGGGAAAGGCAAGCCCTGCGGCAAAGCATACAATATGTAAGTAGTATAATTCTATAAATAAAAAGCATGTCAAGCCTGTTCAGTCAGCTCTCCATCATCTCGGCCCTAGGCCACTCGGCGCCTACTTATTAGCTGATATTTTGAGTTACGTTAAAGATACATCAATTATATTCAACTCCATTATTCATATCTATGATACACCACCGTATTTACTCCTATACATTAGGACAGAAATATTAAAATCAGTAAATTATTCATATCCAGATCCACCGTCTTTACTCCTTCCACCATCGCTGCAGTCACGTGGCTCCTTGGGCGTCAACATTACATGGGATGAATGGACGTACGTCTTTGACAAGGGCATTGGCAATGTAACAGCCTACGTCATTGAATGGTGGGATGCAGTGTCTGCATATAACGTTAGTGCCATCAGGTATACCGGTGATCCCTCAGAAGGAATACTTATTCCAAATATCACGTATGATTCTATCTTGGTTGTCACCATCAGTACAGTGTATGTAGATGGCAGTGGCGAGCAAAAAGGAGAACCCAGTCCAGTACTGGTCATTTTAAAAGGTTGGTCAAATGTCTTTTAAATGCTTACAAAATGCTAATGCTTAATATTTTATTTTACTATGCTAACCACTGTTGTGGATTTACTCATCAGCAGAAAGTGATTAATTACAAAGAATACCTACAGCAATCCAATAAGTACATAACTGGACGCAAATACCATTGAATGATACAATATACAATCAATTTTAGAAGTACTTTCAATTTCTTTTCAGAGAATTGCCCCTACGATTGGAAACTTTTTGAAGACACTTGTTATTTGTTAGATGGCAGTTTACTTAACTGGAATGACGCTAACGCATTCTGTCAAAAACAAAATGCATCTTTGGTGTCTATAACATCACAAAGCAAAAATGAATACATTCAACAGATGGCACAGGACAAATCCTATGATTATATTTGGATTGGCCTGAATTTCCAGAGCTTTTCTAAGAACTGGTATTGGACAACGGACGAGATACTTCTGTATACAAGTATGGAGATTAGATAGTTTATATAACAACTCGATGTAGCTTCATACCTTAGATCCCCTATTAAGGGACACGAATAAACGTCGATGTTGAATCTATATTGAGGTCAATTTTTGTGGGTCCCGAAGGTCCGCGATCTTAATAGAGGCCCTACTAGAGGCATATAATAATATAAATATTTACATTTACATCAGTAATTATTTTCCACAGACATTTTATGTAAGCTTATGTAAGTATTACGTACTGTTCACGATATTGTAATTTTTTTTTACCTAGAGTGGCAACAAGGAACACGAGACATCGCTTTGGGAGAGTGCGCATATTTCAATACATCGAATGGCTTGTGGTCAAATATGCTTTGCCAATCAAACAACACAGTAATGTGCGAGAACGGTATGTGTTACAGTTACTGCCCTTAATACTGCCGTAAGCGAAATCATTCTCTAAGCCTAGTTAGTTCGTACTTAGGACGCAACGACAGGATGCCCAATACTGTAGACGCAACGCAAGACACGGATTAACTGAACAATCGCTTGCCATTGGTCAGCTCCCTTTAGGTGCGCTTAAGTCCTTGCGCTACGTCTTGGTGGGAACCAAGCTATAAACAAACACCTGTATTGCATAGTACCTTACTCCATTCTTTTATTTACCTAAATTGTACAAGATGGTATTTTTCTTCCAAATATTGAAGAAGTTTTAGTAGTTATAACTATAGTACTTGGTTCTATTTCTAAATAGGTGTTCAATATTTTGGCTGCCTTGATGAAACTTGGTATGGTTATAAAGACGAATGTTACAAATACTTCACCAATCCTACAACACATGATGAAGCCGCACAAAGCTGTCAAAGTATTCGAAATGCTGACCTAGCTAGTATCCATTCTTTAGATGAAGATGAGTTTGTACAAACAATCATTCGGAATGTCCGCAAGCACACATGGCTTGGCCTTCACTACTTACAAGAATCTGGTAAAATTTGAATATTTATTTGCAGTCGATTGTATATTTTAGTTATTAGATTACAGTTAAATATACTTTCATCGCTAAAATGCGTGCATAAATATTATTAAAAATGATTTGTAAAATTGATTATAAACTTTACAGTACTGTATCTCCACTATGACAATGTGTCTAGTGTCAAAAATCTGTAATACAAGTTCTCATATGTTACACACATGCCTGTTTCATAACATGCATAGGCTAATGTCCAATAATTATACAGGTTTTATATGTAATTTTTGTGATGCTTTATCACAAAACGGGGTACTAGGCAAACTTAGATACACTCCTGAGAATTATATATACTGATGTACACATGATTTACGGTGGAATTATTCTACTATTTTCTGGAAAAACCAGATTCACTTACGTGCGTGCATAATTATATTTTTCTACGGACCGAACTAATGAGCTCATATATCACCAATAATAATAGATGTTATCAATAACGATATTCACATTATTTATTTTATGTATATTTCTTTACAGATCTTCAATGGACTGATGGCACCGTTGTTGAGTATTTGATTAACGGATTTATTCAAACTGATATAGATGGCAAATGTGCAACATACAGTCAGGATGATCACATTTTCTCTTGGAAATTCATGGATTGTTCAACACAAAATGCATATGTGTGTAAGGATATAAGAGGTAACAAACACATAACAAATCTCGCGTTCTGAATTTTTTCTATCAAATGGGTAAACAATAGCCAACCTTGTTTAGATATAAAATGTACGTGTATTTTTTTTTCTTTCCACAGTTTAACTACTTATTTTTTTTCAGCATTAACCATTTACTTCCACAGCAATTACCAAAAACAATGTCTCCCCCACAGAATATCAACTTGTTACTATTTTAATTTAATAAAGTAAGTATAAGTGTACAGAATATAGGCTAAACAAGAATACACACAATTGAGGAACCGCATGGAAATATTAATAAGATGATATTGGAAGTTACACAAGAATGCAATACCAGTTACAACATCGTGAAAAGCATTAACTGTGTTCGGTGGTATGCAGACCACATCTACTGATCTAATTTAATAATTGACACTGCCGATATAAAAGGTATTATTATCATTATTATCCAAAAATCCCCTACTGTATAAAAGAAAATGATAAAATATTACAATGTATCCGTAATTTACGGTACGTGCAAACAAGTTGAACAATGGATGGATTAAAAATAATAAATGGATGCTGTGATAAAACCGAATGTACATAACATCGAAATGTAAAGAACAATATTGATATGTTTTGCTAGTTATCGTCCTAGTTACTTCTCTTTTGTAATAAAATTAATTTTGTTAGTTTCATAATTTATTATTTATGAGTAGGCCTATACGAATACCAAATATAATGGCATCCTGCCAAGAACTGTCGAGATGTCATTGCATGTTTACACAGTTCCAATTATTTTTGTTGCAAATAATATTATTAAGTTCATGGCAACAGCACGTGTTTATTAATATGGTGGTGTTACAAAAATTATATCTTACGGCAAAACCTAAAGATTAATTTTGACATTGTGACCCACCTTACAAAATGATGTTGAAACAAAACATATTAAAATTGAACAATAATCTCCAGATGTTGCTATTCACAAGGAATTATGTTCGTGTACATTGTCTTATGTTTAGTTCATATTAATTTAATAATAATGATTATTGATTAAATTGGCCCTATTTTGGGTCACATGATTCTACATTATTCTTTTCCAAACAAAATCCATGGCAACAGCGTGTGTTTATTAATATGGTGATGTTACAAAATGTATATCTTACGGCAAAACCTAAACATTAGTTTTGACATTGTGACCCGCCTTAACAAAATGATGTTGAAACAAAACATTATTAAAGTTGAACAATAGTTTCCAGATGTTACGATTCACAATAAATGTTCGTATATAAAAGAATATTATTTCCAACATATTATCAGATATTTTCTTGTTGGCAACAGATGAAGATTCCAGACTATTTCAATGCTGTGTTTTAATATGGACTTGGCACAGGTAAGATGTACGTTATGTAGGCCTACTGCTTATCAGTAAAATTGAATGAAAGTTAATAAACATATTCTTTTCCAATTAAATACCACTTATGGGACGGATTTCGGTTCTTTTATTTTCTATAACCATTTTTATAGTACTTAGTAATTGTAGTAATAACAGTAGGCCTTACTTTTTTAAGGGGGTCTTCAATTAGACAATACCGTAATATTCTTTTTCAATTAAATACCACCTATGGGACTAATTTTCACTCTTTTATTTTTTATAACTATTTTTATAGTACTTAGTAATTGTAGTCATAATAGTAGGCCTTACTTTTTAAGGGGATCTTCAATAAGACAAGACCGTACTAGAAATAGTTGAATATCAATTTCATTGGCAAGTAATGTTAGTTTATCTTTTAATGATGACATAATCTGTATGTGTGTCTGTATTGATTTGTACAAATGAAATTATTTAGATTTTAATCAAATTAATTCTTAAATCGTTTTGTTCAATGAATATACAACTATGTATTGCAGAAAAACTATTTACATTTTGATTAACTGAACACTAGCCTAGCGGTGTCACCACTGTACCAGACAGTGTATTAAAATGAGGCAAATATCACCGAGGAATTACCTATCTATTATACTAATTTACAAATTGACTGCAAGATGATTGATCTATTATTACCATAAATTTCTTTTGTTTTGTTAGGTTTTGATTCTTATATTAATTTGGAAAAGTATTGGTAAGTTCCGTTGTTGTTTTATTGAATGAGCTACTGTACATGGAGCAATGAGCCATGGTACTTTTGTTTAAACATTGATAATTTCCTATAAAATGTAGGTCTCACGAATTAGATTTTTGGTGAGGCCTCTGGAATTCAAAGTAGGCAATAATTCTCACTTGATCCATCTGGGTTTGTTTGTTTGTACTATTTATTGCTATTAATAATATCCACAATACAATACATTATAATTAACAAAATCATACAGAAACAAAGTAATATATATTTATGGTATAGCAGAGTATAATCCTTTAAACTGGCAAACTGTTTCAGAAGGGGTCCTAAAACTTTTTGCTGAATTGAATGCCGCATTATTTAAGTCGTGTATTTTTATATTTTTATAATTTATACAAGTAGTTAATAGTATATTAATATATATCATGAATATTATATATATCAACAGTTTCCGAGTTCGAATCTCGGTTAGGCGGCTTTTTTAATTCTCACAGATTTCTTCATCTTTATCGTTTAAAAATCAATTAATTTTTCCATATATCACCGAGTGATTGTAGTGGAAAGAAGGATAGGGCGATATTTTCTGCGAAATGTGACAACTTTAAATTCACGTACAAAATCTGTTTTTTTTTATAAGGTATATCTGCTTACCAGGCTATTGGTAAGTTTACTTATATTATTTTAGTTCTTTATTTTTAAATGTAAAAACTATTTACTAATTTATAATTTAAACATGTACCCGTATTTTCCCCATAAACATAATTATTAGAACATAATAATAAAATCAGACTTTATTCACTTACGTATACAAAATGAATAATGATTTTCCTAATAACAAGGCCAACAGCCATTAAGTCGCGTGCTACAATGCATAGTGATACCGGACCGACAGACAAACAGACCGACAGACAGACAGACCGACAGACAGACGGACCGACCGACATAGTGAACTATACTGACCGAAATTACTGAACATGTTTAAAAATGTTGAAATGTTTAAAAACATTTATATTTTTTTAATTTACACGTGCGTAGCCTGTCACTTTTGACGTGCTCGTATAACGTAATTTCGAGTTGAAAAGTAAGTCAAGAAAACAGAAATCGGGCAAAAAGAGTGCGCAATAACATTTAACGCGCAGTGTGCGCGCAAAAATCTGCGCACTCATGGCAATTTTGTAAACGCTTAAAATTGCCTGAAACGTACTCTTATTTCATCGAAAATAAATTTTGAAAATTTTAGGCGCGCGTACGCATGCGTTACATGCGCTACGCACGTAATTGTATTGCCATATGATGATTTATGCCCTGAAATTTATGAGTACCAAATTTTATTTAATTGTGATTCATGGTTGTTAAGATATGATTACAAACGTGATTTCGTTAAATCGTGCGTAGACCGCGTAATTTTTTTATTGCGCACCGTGAAATCATAACCACATCGATTCCTGGCCATAAGGAATATTCTGTGAAAAATTGATTTAGCTAGATTAAACTGATATCAAGATAAGGTCATAAAGCGATAAAACGCATAGTGATACCGGACCGACAGACAGACAGACAGACCGACAGACAGACAGACAGACAGACCGACCGACATAGTGAACTATAGAGTCGCTTCCACGCGACTAAAAACAAACATTTAAATTAAACTAAAAACCCATTGTCTGAAAGACAATTTGTCTTTTCCCCGTTAAATTAGTTTTTTCGGTTAAATAATTGCTTTGATCTAATTTCAAATAATGTGACATTAAAATAGCATTATTCAAAAAGTTTAAGTTTTTTAAAACATATATTTTTTCAGGGGAACAATATCTTTCAAATATTGGTAATTCAATATTGATCATTCCTTTTTTTGGGATTTTGGGTGGAAAACTCAGATTTCAGATTAATCTGAGTTTTCTCGATCTGGAACGCTCATATTATCAAGATCTGAATTTTTAGTTCCATTCTTCAACTAAAAAAATCATCGATCATCAAATAGGTCGTTCCATTATTACTCAGAGGGTAAGTTATTTGAAATACTACAGTATTGTACGTTTTCATCATAAAGAAAATACAGTAGATATCACTGTAAAATTTGGACTTAGTATTTAGGCTTAGCCTAGCTGCTAAGCAAACTCAATTCAAGGCTCACCGTGTGAGCCGCGATCGCGATGTATCGGAAAGAGTAGACTTAGCCCTACTAGGCTAGAGGGATGCTTGGTCAACTTGTACCCAAACTAACTGGTACCCAAGCCAACTCGTACCCAACTTAAATATTAATTAGTAAGAAAACGTATAATCAATATTAATAGAATAATAGTGTAGTATTTCCAAATAACCTACCCTCTAATTAATATTTAGGAAAACATTACACGATGTTGTTAAACTTGTTGATCTTAAAGATAATAGGCTTGTCGCTATTGAGGTTGGCAAGGGTAGGTATAAAACCTTATTTGTTAACCTGTACTTACCCTATGAATGCGACGACAACTTTGGTGAATATTTACAATATTTAGGTAAAATCAAAAGTATTGTTGAAGAGTTTGACAATGACAAAGTAGTCCTTGTTGGTGATTTTAATTCTGATCCTAAGAAAAAATTCGGTAACGAATTGATTGATTTTTGCACTGAGTATAACTTGGTTATATCTGATTTGGAATACTTTGGTCATTACTCAGGTACGTTTACTTATTTTAGTGATGCTCACAGTACCACAAGTTGGTTAGACCATGTTGTGAGCACTCATAGTTCCCATTCTCTGCTGTGTAATTTTATAGTTAATTATGATTTTATGTATTCTGATCACTTTCCTATTTCGTTTGACTATTTAGGCATTGATATTTGTGATGATTGTAATGACAAGGGTGAAAATATGCATGAATCCTCAAAAACTATCAGAGTTAACTGGAATAATGTTAAGAGGGAGGATATAAACAATTTTAATGAGATAACTGAATCCTTACTTAGTAACCTTTATTTTATTTATTTTCTTTATTTATATTTTTTTCTTCTCTTAATTTAAATATTTTGTAAAGGCAATCCCGTCACAAGATTGTAATCTTTTTGGGATTTGCCTTCGTCCATTTTCTTGTTTTATCACTTGCCATTTTGTTTTTGTCACTTTTGTCTTTTAGACGTGAATAGATGTTCCTTGAATTGAACCTTACTCTCAATTGCGATGGTATACTTTGTAATGATTCCTCAAGTAAAGATGAATGCCATTGCAATGATATTAGTGATTTATATGACAATGTTATTGAGTGTCTGAGAGTCAGTTCTGAGGGGTGTTTTAAGTCGACTAAAAATCAAAAAGTCAATGTTGTCCCTGGGTGGAATAACTGAGTAGCTGGATTTCATAAACATGCCCGGGAAGCATTTTTGAAGTGGCGTGGGTTGGGTAAACCCAGATATGGCCACATCTATTAACACATGAAAATCACTAGATCTAATTTCAAAAATGCCCTCAGAAAGTGTAAATCCAACGAAGAAATGCTAAGGGCGGACTCGATGGCCAAGTCTTTTGACGATAAGGACTATAATAGTTTCTGGGGTAAGGTTAAGAAATCCAGCTACGCCAATTCCCAGTCTAACATTATTGGTAGTGCTAAGGGCGAAAATGACATTTGTGACCTATGGCGTCAACATTTCTCCGATTTATTTAATAGTATTGACTCATCTGAGCATAAGACTGTTGTTAATGAAACTCTTGAAAACTGTACAGACGGTGAAATTGATGTTTCACCCCATAATATTAAGCTATTAATTGACAAATTGCCCAATGCTAAAGCAGCGGGATATGATGGTCTATGCAATGAGCATTTCAAATTCGCTTCTGAGCGACTTAGTATTATTTTAAGTGTATGTTTTAAGGCTATGTTTGTTCACGGGTTTGTTCCAAGTAATCTCACAAAAGTCACGCTTGTGCCGGTAATTAAATCTAAATTAGGGAATATCACTGATAAAGGGAATTATCGGCCAGCTTCTAAACTTCTAGAGTCTGTAATGATACAACATTGTGGTAATTCACTGGACTCCCATGACAACCAGTTTGCCCTCAAATCTGGTCACTCAACCGAATTGTGTATATTTGCTCTTAAACAGATTATCGAGCATTACAACAATCATGGTAGCCCAGTTTATTGCTGTTTCTTGGACGCTAGCAAAGCCTTTGATAAAGTGAGCCACTGGACACTTTTCACGACCATATTTGACAGGGGTACCCCTTCACCTGTAGTTAAGATACTGAGGTCATGGTATAGGAATCAGGAATTTGTTGTCAGGTGGGGAAGTTCCGTTTCCGATTCTTTCACTGTTCGTAATGGGGTTCGCCAGGGAGGCGTTATGTCCCCTCTACTTTACAATGTGTACACTGATCCGTTAACTGGTGAACTGACTAAGTCAAAAGAAGGTTGTGAAATTAACAGTCTTAAACTGAATTGCCTAAGCTTTGCCGATGACTTGGTCCTTTTGGCTCCGTCAGTGACTCGCTTACAAAGCATAATTGGACTCTGTGAAGGTTTTGCTAGTGACCATGATATTACTTTTAATGAAACCAAATCCAAATGCTTGCTATTTTTCCCGAAAGTCCGCAACCTCAAAGGTGTTCCACATATTACCTTAAATGGGGCACCTCTAATCGTTGATAATTCAATAACCTATCTTGGTCATGTGATTAGTAATAACCTGAGTGATGAAAGTGACACCAAACGTCAATATCGATCTATTTGCATTAGGGCCAACTCTCTAAATAGAAAGTTTGGAAAATGTTCTACTAAGACTAAACGTTATCTATTTAAGAGTTACTGTGTCAGCATGTACTGTTCAACCTTATGGTGTAGATATAATAAGAGCACTCTGAGATCACTGAAAGTATGTTATAATAATGCCTTACGTTTGCTGCTGAAGCAGCCTAGACATTGTAGTGCAAGCATGATGTTTGTCTTAAATGACGTCCCATCCTTTGATGAGTTCATTAGAAAATCTGTTTTTAGTTTTAAAAATCGTGTGAACACAAGTAGTAATTCCTTGATCATGGCCATTAATCGCCACGTTCTTAATGTGTCAAGAATGCACATACAATGGAATGCTTTGTTGCATTGACTTTATATATTTACATATCTTTGTTTTTGTTCTATGAGCTGTTAGATTAAGATTGTTTTTCTCTCTTTTGCTATGGATATAATATTATGTCACCATGATATTCCGAAATAAAAAGATAAATGAATGAATGAATGAATAATGGAACGATCCAAATATCCAAGACTCAGATCTTGATATCCGAGTTTTCTATAGATCTAGAAAATTGAGATATATCTGATATCGGAGTTTTCTAGACACAAGTGAATATAAAATGTTAATTGTTTGGGTTACCCTGGGTAAAGAAATATTATTATAGGCCTACATAATGAATGATAAAAATAAATGATATTAGTAATAATAGTAGTACGGATAATAGTAGTAATAATAGTAGTAGGCCTAATAGTAGTATAGTATTATTAATAACTAGTAGTACAACATCAACAAGAGCATATTGTATATGGTTATGATTTGATCAAAGACGTAGAAGAATCGCATTGTCGCGATAGAATTTCTTAAATATTATGTATTTCTTTATTTATTGATTTCATTTCATCAAACAGAACCATCGTACTCGTATAATAATCCATGCAACTACACTCGTCATTCAAATTGGTATGTAAACCTAACGTGTGACACTTGGAATGGCGAACGACAAGATGATGACGTTGTTATAAAAGGTTACACAATTGAGTATTGGCTCACCAAGTTACCGAATCGAGTTTACAACATCACTGTTAACAAACCTATCTCGTCGCAATATACGGTCTTATTGCATAGTAGCTATTACTACTCACATCAGGTCACAGTTTTGGTGAACTATGAATCTAACGGAACTGATGTGGTTGGATCAAGGAGCCCTCTACTGAATATATCGAAAGGTTTTCTGTTTATTTATTGCTATATTTCTGCTTTTCTCACTGTTATGTACGTTCAACATTTTGTTAAAATTGTTTACTTTATACATTTAATTTGGTGATTTTATGTAACCTGGATTTTTTTTAATAACATGTATATTAAAAAAATGTCCAATTTTGTTATTAGTATTTGATATTATGTCGTAAGTTTTATTATTTATATTTTCCCAAAGCTTTTCGTCTAAACAAATAGTTTTGTTATGCTTTAATTATCACCTATTATTTGTCACCTATTTTAATAAAGCATAGCACCACCAATTTGACGTATTTTGCCCAATTTTTTTCCGTATTATTATTATTGTATGTTATTCAATGTTGTATTGTTAACTGGCTTACATTTTCTTTAGAAAAAACACCAGATATCACTGCGTTTAGCAATAAGGCCTACATGGTAACACAGACAAACACAATTAAGGTGCGTTCGTATACACCCAAAAATGACAAATTAAACGTCTCCTATGGAGTAGGATTATGGGTAGATGACAACGGAACACATTTTAGGGAAAGAGAACTTAACAACAGATATGTGGACGTGGACGTGGACGACGACAACCTTAATAGTGATAGAACTGTTGATGTTCCAGTAAACTCTATTTTCACCGAAGGTACAACACTTTCGAAATACGAACACAACAATGCCGATGCATACGGTTTACAATTTCCCCATAGCGTTGGTGTTCGCAGAGTCGGAGTAAAATACATGTGGACAGAATTTAATGGAATTGTTGCGTCGACATCAATGGTATTTATAGAACAGAATTGTAAGTGTACTTTATTCAATGTGTCTATTCAATTACTGTAGTACTAAACTTAACGGGTGGAAATTAGATATTAACTTAACATTTAACATATAATGCGATGTGTGAAATGTGATTTGAGGTAGTAACAGATATCGCCAAAACTATCAACTCGCCACGTCTGTTTATTATTCAACTTTGTATCATGAATTTTCTAGCAGGAAAATATTTAATTACCCTAAATTATTTAAATAAAACTATCTAGTACGTTCATATAAGTAGGCCTGTGTTTAAGATAAGACATTTTTGATCGTTATTTTCTAATTCGTAGCTCCGATCGTACAAGAGCACCGAACTATATCGACCAGTATTGGTGAATCTATTCAATTGGCTGTAGCACTTGTTAGCATTGACAATACTATGCTGCGATGGAAAAAAGATGGCAGTATTGATATATCAGAATGGAACGGTATGAGTAACGTGACTATTGAGAATGTTCGAAGGAAGGATGACGGTATTTACGAATGCTACCAGGAGGGTCATCGGAACGAAGGAAAACACGCAATAGTTCGAGTGATCGTTCGAGGTAAGTCTTTTTTATAGAATGCTCTATGGGAACTTAATTTACCACGTGCATCATAAAATCATTACAAGGTTTCTCGCAAGCAATTTAGAAAACAGGGGTATATTCTTGAACAGGAAAGTGGAATTCTACAACAGTAATTGTTTGTAATTATTGTTATTGTAGGCCTAATTGTTTTTGATCAAATTATTGAATGAATTGAATTTGTAAAAGCAATCAGTATTGGTAATATAAAGTGCTCAGAAAGAAATAAACATTTGCATAACATATTTCAGAGTGTCCACGGGGAAAGTGGTTCCCTCCAGACTGCGCGTTAGACTGCCCTGTATGTTACAATGGCGGTGTTTGTTCTGAATTTGGATCATGCGTCTGTCCTCCAGGATTTAAAGGCGATAACTGTGAACAAGGTAATGAACTTCTATCAAATTTACTTTGAACCAAAATACTATTATTTCTAAAAGCAATTTGCGTCGATACGTTGTATCTGCGTTCTTGCGTTGCGTCCTTAGCGGGGGAAGCAAGCTTAATTGGCTACACAATTAAGAACTGCAACCTGTTCGGTAAGCTATGTTTCATGTAGATCTTAATTGCTCACTCAGTAGATGTATAACTGCATGTTTTGTTTTATGAAGCATGTGGATATAATAATTGGGGACGAGACTGTACAATTGTTTGTAGCTCTACTTAGCCAAGAATTTTAATAAGGAACAGGTAAACATTACATTGTATTGTTCAGAATGTAATACATTTCATACTATATGTATAGCATGTGGAATCAATAATTGGGGACGAGATTGTACAATTCTTTGTAGCTCTGGCACCCCTGGATGCCCAGGTATATTATACGGCCTGCCTGATCCATATGGATGCTCATGCTTCACGGGATATGAAGGGATAGAATGCAATAATGGTAATGTTACACTTCTTATAATTATATACTTTTTCAGATATGCCTACTAAAATATTTTACCCAAACGAGGCTCGACATTTTTATTTTAATTCAAACATTATGTAAGAACAATAAAAAAAGGATAATTATAAATACATGTTTTATTTCCTAACAAACAATTAATATTCGTCACTGTGGTAGCTTAACATATTATTAAACAAAACGTATTGTGTTGTTCAGAAGCATCTAAGAGAAGGCACGAAACTACAATAAAACTGGTTGTATTATTCCATTGTGACTTTTGTTCAACTTTAGAATGCGACGCTGGTATGTATGGACCAAACTGCTTGCTTGAATGTCACTGTGACGAAAATAGCTGTGACAGGACAAGTGGTTGTACTATAACTGCAACATGCCACAGTGGATACACTGGAGAAAGGTGTTTATGTAAGTCATTTTACTAACTGTAGAAAGACACTAATTGATGAATCCTTGGCCTTCCATAGAATTATAACGTTTTAGATCTTCGGAGGGCTAGCCACATGATGCCATTTTAACCAGTAACGTTCTTGTATTTGCATAGGCTATGTAATAATATATACTATACTAAAATATGTTTGTAGGTCTGAATACTGTATTATAAACAACAAGGGCATATACAAGGCTGCAGTCGCGTGCTCAAGTTAGTGTTTACCGACCAACCGACCGAGATAGTGAGCTGTATAGAGTCGCGAATAAATAATAAAAATTTAATAGAAAAAACTCATTTAGTGCTGGGTTTGTTGTGCTAAAATAGTATAATTCATAAATACACACATGTATGTTTTATAATGTTTTTTTGTGTGTTCTCAGATAGAAGTGAGGATGTTGATTGCCCTGATGGGTTCTATGGGCCAGAATGCACCAAAGTATGTCATTGTAAACATTCATCAACTTGTAATCGTACCAGTGGAAGTTGCCCAGACGGTGATCATTGCGCCGAAGGTTGGGCTGGCTTAGGTTGTCAACAGGGTAGGATATTAAATCATATTCCTTTAAAATAAACATTGTTTTCTTTATCATTATATGGCATGCCGATACAACATAATGTTTTAAAGAATATAAGCTTCTCTGTCCCACAATTTAAACTTTTGTCTTTAAACTATAAAACAATCTACGAGTACCTTAACATATTAATCAAAATGTATGAAGATATTGAGACGGTTCAAATATAAAGGCGGGAAACGTTAACACTTAATACATATGGTAGATACCTCAAACCTAAAAAATACCATACAAATACTTAATGTTTATAGGAGTGCGATGGTACACATAATGCATGAGGCAAAAGATGAGGCGAAGCCGAGTTAAAATGTAATTTAATATTTCACCGAATGAAATTATTTGTACCGTTGCACGATTATAAAACATTCATACCTCTGTTATTTATGTGTCAATAACCGAAACACAATCCTAGGCCTGGGCTGGGCCTTGTGTAGGAAGATTAGCAATATTTAAAAATCTCCAGACAACTGAAACTGATCTAGACTAATTCTGATTTTTCCCAACAATTCCACGTCTTATAGAATTATCAAAATCATACAAACGATCTAAAGCTAATTTAAGTGCTGTTTTTGGTTTAAAATAACATATATCGCTTTCCAAAAATGTTAGTTTCGATAGAGTGAACCGTTATTTTTTTCGTACAAACAAAACTAAACTTTACACACGATCTTCAAATAATGACAAATATATTTAGGTGTGTTATAATAACAGTTTATTGGGAAAAACTATGTTAGGTACGGTACCGTAATTATCATGAATGAATTAAACGTTCATTTATTAAGATGCAAACTGTGTTCTTATATCTGTTGTATTTTATAAAGCTGGTCAGCCTAGGCCTAAAAATAATTTATTTCCAAACCCATCACATGGCTTTATCTATTTCAGCCCTTCCAGCTCTAAGTGATGCTCCATTTATTGAAACGTCTGGTAATAACATAAAAGCTTATTGGTCAAACTGGACACTAAATAATGATTATGGCCGAGGAATCGTTAAAAGTTATCAATTACTGTTTTGGTCAGATACCAATACCAGTGATTTAAGTACGTTAAACATTACAAACGGTGTTGAAGCAATCGTATCTTGGACTCAAGTGGACTACTACACGGAATATTGCTTTGCGGTTAAAGTATTTACAGAAATAGGACAGCAATTATTCCTAGGAGAGGCAAGTCCTATGAAAGATCACAAAATATGTAAGTAATCTAACAATAATGACATCGTCTATTAAAAATCTGAAAAGATTTTTCAAAATACGTTTAGTGGAGTTTAAGCATATAACTTATAACTGTGAATCCAATTTTGGTTGTATCCTACAAAAGAACCATTTTCGACAGTGCTGACAGTGTGCTATGAATACGGTACCTCGCTGTTTAAAGTGACATTATATCGTCACTGATGGGGTGAGTATAGAGTCTTTCCATTCTCGACATGTCATCTAAATTGTTTTGAAACTTGCATACATTTTACAATTAGTTAATTATTCATATCTAGATCCGCCGTCTTTACTCCGTCCGCCATCGTTACTGTCACGTAACTCCCTGGGCGTCAACATTACTTGGAATGAATGGACGTACGCCTTTGACAAGGGCATTGGCAATGTAACAGCCTACATCGTTGAATGGTGGTATGCAGTGTCTGCAGCTGACGTCGGTGAAATCAGGTGTACCGGAGATACATCAGAAGGAATACTTATTCCAAATATAACGTATGATTCTATCTTGGTTGTCACCATCAGGACAATGTACGTAGATGGCAGTGGTGAGCAAAAAGGAGAACCCAGTCCAGTTCTGGTCATTTTAAAAGGTTGGTCTAATTATTTGACTGGGTTATGTTTTAGATATTCTAACTGTTGTGGGTTTACTCATCAGCCGAAAGTTATAAATTACAAAGATTACTTTAAATAATCCAATAATTAATATAAAATACTGTTGTACGTACGTAACTACATTACATTTAACACAATATTTAAAGAATGCAATACGATCAATTTAAAACTAGGCCTACATTTAATTTCTTTTCAGATAACTGCCCCTACGATTGGAAACTATTAGAAGATACTTGTTATTTTTTAGATGGCAGTTTACTTAACTGGAATGACTCTAACGCATTCTGTCAAAAACAAAATGCATCTTTGGTGTCTATAACAACACAAATCGAAAATGAATACATTAAACAGTTGGCACAGGACAAATTATATGATTATATTTGGATTGGATTGAGTTTCCAGAGCTTTTCTAGGAACTGGTATTGGATTACGGAAGAGATACTTTTGTATAAAAGTATGTACAGTAGATGATATCATTTACATAGCTCGATGGACATGAGCTTTATACTTTAGATCACCTACTAAGGGGACACTTTGAATTCTGTTCCGGTTAGTTATAAAATGGGAGCTTTAAAGTGCTGGAGAACGAAGCGATGTATTATTAGTATTATGTTTCGTTAAAAAAACAAGCGCCGATGTTTAATCTCTATCTAGGTCACTTTTGTAGGCCCCGAGGATGTCCTCTTAATCTAATAAAGGTCTATATATAAATATTTATATTTGTATTAAGTAATCAAAATAGTTGTAATTATTTTTTTTTGGAGAAATTTCGGTCGAAATACAATTACGGTACAGTATTACGTAATGTTCACGAGAATGTAATTTATTTTTCTACCAAGATTGGCAAGGAACACCAGACAACGCAATGGGAGAGTGTGCATATTTTTACACATCGAATGGTTTTTGGTCAAATAGGCCTTGTCAATCAATTAACAGAGTAATGTGCGAGAAAGGTAAATGTTTAGTTACTGCCCTTACTTACTACTGCCCTAAGCGAACACTTTCTGTAAGGTCTAGTTCCTACTTAGGACGCAAAAAAGCAACACAAGTAAAATTGGTCAGCTCGCTTAAAGCTTGGTTCCCACTAGAACGTAACGCAAGGACGTAAACGCAATCATTGGTCAATTCACTTGCGTTGTGTTACGTCCTTGCGTTGCGTCGCTAGTGGGAACCACGCTTTAGGTGTGCTTACGTCCTTGCGTTGGGAACCAAGCTGTAGGCAAACACATGCATTTTATAGTAATCCCTTCTTTTATTTTACTTTACGTCACCTGAACGATTTTTTTGGACAAGAAATAACGTTTCTATTTACCGAACTTTACAATGTTGTACTTTTCTTCCAAATCAGTCTTAATAGTTATAATAGTACTTAGTTCTATTTCTGAATAGGTGTTCAAAAATTTGGTTGTCTTGACGAAAGTTGGAATGGTTATAAAGACGAATGTTACAAATACTTCAACAATCGTACAACACACGATGAAGCCGCACAAAGCTGTCGACATTTCCGAAATGCTGACCTAGCTAGTATTCATTCTTTAGATGAAGATGAGTTTGTTGAAAGCATCATTCGAAACTTCAACAAGGACACATGGCTTGGCCTGAACTACTCAAAAGAATCTGGTAAAACTGTGTATTGATCAAATTGTAATCGAATGTATGTTTTACTTACTATGTCCAGAACTGTACGTTTACTCAACTGGATACTTTCCGTTGGGTAGGGCTAAAAATGTGCATAATATTATTCAAAAAGTTTTGTAAGAGTGTAAACTATGTGATACCACCCGATTATCAGTACTGTATCTCCACATATGACAATATTGTCTATTATAGACGAAATCTACAATACAGATGTTCCACAAACATACCTGTATCATTTGAGGTTAGGTTATGGTTCAATGATTTAGGTTGTATGTGCTGATGTTGATGCTTTATCACTGGGCAAATTAAGATACACTACTGAGAATTAGAGTGCACAGTAATTATATATTGATTAACAAAAGGTGGAGTGACCTACACATCATTACGGTAGAAATATTCTATAATTTTTTTTGGAAAAAAAAAAGTTCACTCACATGCGTGCGTAAAAGTTTATTTTCTGCGTACCAGACTAATGGGCCCATATATCACCATGAATAATGGTATATTAATAGACGTTATCAATAATGATATTCACATTATTTTATGTATATTTGTTTACAGATCTTCAATGGACTGATGGCACCGTTGTTGAGTATGTGATTAACGGACTTAATCAAACTTATATAGATGGCAAATGTGCAGCATACAGTCAGGATAACATTTTCTTCTGGAAATTCATGGATTGTTCAACAGAAAATGCATATGTGTGTAAGGATATAAGAGGTAACAAACACATAACAAATCTCGCGTTCTGAACTATTTCTATCAAATGGGTAAACAATAGCCAACGTTTTTAACATAACATGTATGTTTTCCTTCCACAGTTTAACTACCTATCTTTTTTTTAGCATTAACAATATTTATTCCCACAGCATTAACTAAGAAAATTTCTTCCCACAGATCAACATGTTATTACTAATTTTAAATTTTAATTTAATAAACTAAGTATAAGTGTACAGAATATAGGCTAAACAAGATTACAAAAAGTAATTAATGAGTCGCATGGAAAGAATAATATAATCCAGAGGAATTGGAAGTTACAGCACAATGCATGCAACAGGAAGAAAATCTACTACTGTGGTCGTCGTTATAATTCTCACAACGATTGGGTAAGCCTTTAAATAGCATTGGTTTAGTTGTTATAGCCAATTTACACAGACACGTGGTAACGGTAATACAAATATAGAATCCATGTTATTCCTTATGACCATTTACACAACGCAACAAGAAATGTTCACTGGACACATTCTGAAATTTGGCCAGTCGACTTGCACATATCAGTCGACGTATAGTGGACGTGCTAATCGAAAGTTCATATAAAGTGATTTTAGTTTACTTGTTGTTGATATTGCTGCTATCAATGCTGCTTAAATCTACCAAGGAAGCGTACTGATTTTTACAAATGAAAATAAATTTACATTTTTCTTTTGTAGAATGGTCAACATACATTTGAACATAACGTTTGACTGATGGTATACAAACTAAAATCCAAATGCTGTTATGAGGTTTGTAATAGTTGCAACATCTAATGAATAACTCACAAAAAATCACAAAACCTGTTTCATCTGTTTATTTATCATCTCAGTTGATAACATTTATCCATCCAATATGGTGCTATTTTCTGTTGAAAAATCCATGAATTTCCAGAAGGAATGTGATCATCCTGACTGTATGCTGCACATTTGCTATCTATATCAGGTTGATTAATACTTTGCTATTTATATCTTACATTTGATCTTTTATAATTGAAGGAATAATTGAAAGTAGCTACTGAAAAATGACTATTAAAAGATGGATGCAACTGACGTTCTAAACAGACCCGATCCTGACACACGGCACATCCACCCAAAGAGTATCTGGAAATAAATACCGACCTCCAACAAAGGACTAGCTCATGGAAGCTACCAAGAATCTAAAACATTGACATTGTATGCAGAAATTTTGAAAGATGATATGGTTACTTTGTATTTTGCAAAGGTATTACAAACATTGTGTCAGACTGGACAAAGTGCCTCACTGTTAGGCTAGAGTGATCTTGGAAAAGATGACAAATGGCAAGGAATAACTCTTCTTTTCATGATATTTTATGAATTTGTGGCATGAAACAATTGGAGAATGACCTTGACAACCGATATCCAATATCTCCACGCGTTAGCAAATTAGAAATGAATACAGTGAATCGAATTCAAAATATCTGGAGTATTCTGGGTGGTGGAATGTGTTTCGACTCAAACTAGTTTGGCACTCTGTTTCATACTATATTACTTGAGCTCGAAAAGTTTACAGACAAAAATCGAAACGCCGAATAGATGATTAATATAAAGCAAGGCCAACAGCCATAAGTCGCGTGCTCTCAGAAAAAAGGAACTTTCAAAAAGTAATGTACTTTAAAACTTTTCTGTACATCAAAACAGTTCAAAAAGTACAGAAAAGCGATAAAACGCATAGTGATACCGGACCGACAGACAGACCGACCGACCGACATAGTGAACTATAGAGTCGCGTCCACGCGACTAAAAACACAATATAACTACAGATTTGTCTATGTATGGAACTCATAGCCAACCTTCAATGATCTGGTTAAAAGCATACTGTATAATGAAAGTAACGTAATTCTTAAGCGGTTGAATAATTGTGTACTAAACATCGATAGCCAGTAATCGCTCCAATCTGCGTCCAGAATGCTCAACACACAAACAAATATTATTTCATTATAAGCAGAAGTGTAAACACTTAATTGTATTGTACTTGTTACATACATTTCTAATGGGGCGTTTCTTACAAAATAAAAATAAAACACCGACAGTAGCTTATTGTGATATTAAATTGTAGAACAAAAGATAATCTTACTAGTCAGATTTTACTAAATAATCTACTTTTAGGATATATTTAATAAAATTATTTACTTTGACCAGAAATTGGATCTTTTGTGATTTTTTGGAGAAGTTACTGAATAACTATTACAAACTACAAAACGGCTTAGACAAAGTTTGTTAATCTTTATATTGGGGGGGGGGGGGATCGCCCGGTTGTAGCCAAATGTGCTGCGCATCACACAAATTTAGTTCAAATGCTAATATGCATTGCATTGTAATATATACAACTCTTAATAAGACAGAAATTTCATAAGTCAACAGTAATGTAGCTTATTCTAATATTGAATCGTAATAGAAAATTATTCATACTCTTGATCTGAGGAAGAGTTGGTGTTACACAAAATATATATAAATTGTTACTAGTTGTTTTACTATACCATTTTGATTTAGTCTGTTGCTTTTTTCTCCATTGAGATACAGCCACTGATAACACAGCATGTTCATTTATTTCAGTAATTTGACTATACAAAATCCGGTGAATATTGTAAGTCCTATTTACAATTTAGCTTTAACTTCTCCTCATTTATTATTTATAAGTACCAGACCAATATATTATAAGTAAACAAACGTATTGTATTGTGTTCAGCTGTTAGTTGTTTACTTAGTTTAAATTAATTTTGCAACGATCATTGTTCATTAAATCGATTATTGTATACGTGGTGTAACTTTCTTTTGCAAACAATGTCCATAGCAACAGCGTATCCGAAAATACATAAGATAGCCTATTTCCAGTATAGAAACTGGTATTGAAAAAAATGTTTTAAAACAACTGATAAGCAACCTAATAAGTGTAATGTTTAAAAAATGTATCACATTTGTACATTGCACTTGAATATAAAATCTAAACAGTGCAACAATTATTTACGAAAATATCAATTGATTGGTTTTAGATAAAGTTAAAAAAGCTCCAAATAAAGACACGAGTGTTTCGATCTAATTCCATTGAAATGATGATCATGGTGGTATGCTATAATTATTATCATAGTTGATGTATCTAATTCATTTATTGAGTAATATAACTTGATTAGACTTATGATAGAGAAGCCATAGATTACTATTTCATTGGAATAAGTTATGCTATATAATTATCTTTGAATAAAGTATTATTGTTAATAAAATCAGGCAAGAATCACATTTTACGGTTAAAACGAAATGGTACTGCGCATGTGCGGTATATCCTATCGCGATATCTATGTATTACTTGAACTGTAAATAAATTACTTTAATTTCTTTAGGTTCGTAATGTAATATTTATAGCGGTCTATTAAGTAATGTGCCAATGCTACAACAGTGATACTTTGTACACAGAGAATGAAATACATTAAACATACAGACAAGTGCTGTTCATTGTAATGCATGTTGTTTTTTACAATACCATTAAAGAATGGAATAATTTACCAATTAACATTAAGGAATCGCAAACTGTTTGCTGTTTTAAAAGTAAAGTTAAAAAGTATCTACAGGAACGGACACTTGCATTAGAAACTATTTAAAAAGCGCTACCTCTATATTTGATAGTCTTATTGTTAGTATTTTTATTAATAATTATATGTTTCATTGTATGTCTTTTTTTGCTGTTCTTTCAAAGGACCTCATTGGAAACAAGTCCGTAGAGGACTTTTATGAGTTATCCTTGGCATCCTTCTTGTTTTATTCATGGTTTTTTATATATGTTATTTTTTAATTGTACTATGTTTGTGATTTTTTATGTACTGATGCCGAAATAAATTAAATCAAATTCATCGGTTTTTTTAACATTATGTCTCACATTGTTCAGGAAATAGATCATTAACTAGAGGCAATATAACATAAACCCAGTTATATGAAGTGTTTGACCTTTGACCTAAGACAGAAAAGAAGAAATATTCTTTAGAAAAACAGAACCCAGTCAGAAGAGTAGGTAACTGACTAGGTAAAGAAAGAAAGATTTGTTTGAAAAACATAAGCAAGTTATCAGAGGCTGACTGCTGGGTAACAAGTGTCCATAACAACGGTCTATCATTAAGATATGACAATGCAACAAAATTGATATTTTGTGCAATATATTGTTAGCGCTCACTGTTTGACACTAAACAAATATTAAAGTTGCACAATATTTTCCAGATGTTAAGATTCACAAGAAATTTCCAATATATAAACGAGATCGTTTCCAACAACATTCTCATTTGACAAGATGTATGTAAACTTTTAAACACGGGTTTTGAAACATGGACTTTATACAGGTAAGATGTAGTTGCAAGTACTGAAGAGAGAAGACTGTGAATGAAATAAATAAATTCTTAAGTTATTAAAATAGAACTTCAAATTTATTTATTTGTTAGTGAAAGTGTAAAACTTATTTAATCAGTTTGTAGAGACTTTATTTCAATCTCAGTTTGGAGTGACTTTTTTCACTCTCAGTCAGTAGTGACATTTTTTACTTGGTCATTTCAGAAGAACCATATTTACTATTGCATGTTAGTTTCTCATCTTTATTATCTACACACATATGCCACCAAAACATAGACTAAAACACATTTTAAATGTAAGTTTAAAAACCACTGAAAACTAAAGTCTATTAAATAGAATATCTCAAAAAATGATAGTTTAGAAGACAACCGCATGTTTCCTTAATATGGTGTCCATGTGGGGTTAGGTGTTAACTTAATTTTAAAACAGCTGCGACTCTGTATTACCTGTTACTGATTCGCATACAATATTATTTCACATTTGTCAAAACGTGATTGTTATCATTATTTCTTTTAATATAGATCTTAAGTGTTATACTAATACTTTGGAGCATTACGGGTAAGAAATGTCTGTATCTGTATATAACTAATACATGTTATATAATACAAAATGCGTTTCTACAATTACAGAAACTACACGGAAAGAATAAACCACAGAACTCTTAACGTTATTTAGAGTACAAACTAATATTGAAAAAATTAAAACGTGAAACAAATTTTAAAAACCTGATACTGTCGCATACAGACACACATGTTATTTTAATAGTGATAAGTGTCATGTAGTTTTAGTAACCATGTTTATTCGTAAACAGGTACATTTGGTAACCAGCAACCTTTGCTCGATTTCATCTCTTACACAAACAGAGCCAGTGCTACAGACACTGGTGAAAATGATGCTGGGTATATCTTGGTTGGTTTTTCGATCATTCCCGATATTACAGAGGACTTGTTTATTGGCTTAGCACTGTCCCCGTTACTAGACGGAACGCATTACGACGTTGAACCAGAAGTTCGATCTGCATCATCAACCAGCAGTATTAACGGTGATATTTCCACACTTTTTGATAGCGGTACCACAGTGTACTATACAGATAAAGATACATACAGTTCATTTCGTATTGACTTCACAAACGACCAGGAACTTCCAGATCGTGTTGGTGTTTTTTATCTCGGAGCCCAAAAGGACGGATTTCGAACAGCTGTAATAAATATGCCAATGCAAAGTCAAAATGGTAAACCAATAAATACCATTCTTTTTCTTTAGTCTTTTTCTCTTCCTTTTAGAGATCACAGTACCAAATAATGTTTCTAAATTTTCTCTAAATCATTTTCCGTCGCTACAAATGTATGCATTCCTTCGCACATAGTATTCCTTCTCTGTCATACATCTCCATTATAACTAATGCAATCAACTGTTCAAAACGCATCATCTTGTATATGAACATTTTTTTATTTGGTCAAGATTATTGTCAACAATAGTATATATTTAACTTTATATAATATTATTTAACTTTACACAATAATATATTTAAGCTAATGTACGACCTACTAGAAGTGTAATGACGGCCAGTGTCGGTGATGCGACCTTGACAATATCCGTCGAAACTGATGAATCGAGTTTAAGATGGAGAAAAGATGGAGGAACAGAAATAACGGATTGGAACGACATTGCTACAGTAACGATTACTAATGTCCGATTAGCCGACGCAGGACTATACGAGTGCTACGTAACTGGAAGTAGATCTGAAGGACTGCATGCGTTTATCGTTATCCATGTGAGAGGTAAGAGTACAGTGAAACCACTAGTTTAATTTACGTTGATAACCAAACCGAAACTTCTACGTCTGAATTCTCTTTTTTCACCAGTATACATTGACTGCTTTGAAAAGCACACGCTATATGGTTCCTTATATGACACCACTGCATATATGACTGTTCCTTACTTGTATGTCTTGCTGCGCATTCGTCCTTGTATAATAGCTCGCTGCTCTTTCTTTACATATAGCGCTGCTCTTAGTTTGCATATCTTGCTGCTCTTTCCTTGCATATCTTGCTTCTCTTTGTTTGCATATCGTGCTGCTCCTTCTTTACATATCTTGCTGATCCTTCCTTGCATATCGTGCTGCTCCTTCCCTGCATATCGTGCTGCTCCTTCTTCTCATATATTGCTGCTCCTTCCTTGCATATCGTGCTGATCCTTCTTAGCATATATAGCTGCTCCTTCTTTGCATATCTTGCTTCTCTTTGTTTGCATATCGTGTTGCTCCTGCCTTGCATATCGTGCTGCTCCTTCTTTGCATATATTGCTGATCCTTCCTTGCATATCTTGCTGCTCCTTCCTTGCATATCGTGCTGCTCCTTCCTTGCATATCTTGCTGATCCTTCCTTGCATATCTTGCTTCTCTTTGTTTGCATATCGTGCTGATCCTTCCTTGCATATCTTGCTGCTCCTTCCTTGCATATCGTGCTGCTCCTTCTTTGCATATTTTGCTGCTCCTTCTTTGCATATCTTGCTTCTCTTTGTTTGCATATCGTGCTGCTCCTTCCTTGCATATTGTGCTGCTCCTTCTTTGCATATATTGCTGATCCTTCCTTGCATATCATGTTGCTCCTTCCTTGCATATCGTGCTGCTCCTTCTTTGCATATATTGCTGCTCCTTCCTTGCATATCTTGCTGCTCTTTCCTTGCATATCGTGCTGCTCCTTTTCCTTGCATATCGTGCTGCTCCTTCCTTGCATATCTTGCTGATCCTTCCTTGCATATCTTGCTTCTCTTTGTTTGCATATCGTGCCGATGCTTCTTTGCATATCTTGCTGATCCTTCTTTGCATATCGTGCTGCTCCTTCCTTGCATATCGTGCTGCTCCTTCTTCTTATATATTGCTGATCCTTCCTTGCATATCGTGCTGCTCCTTCCATGCATATCGTGCTGCTCCTTCTTCTCATATATTGCTGCTCCTTCCTTGCATATCGTGCTGATCCTTCTTAGCATATATAGCTGCTCCTTCTTTGCATATCTTGCTTCTCTTTGTTTGCATATCGTGCTGCTCCTTCCTTGCACATCGTGCTGCTCCTTCTTTGCATATATTGCTGATCCTTCCTTGCATATCTTGCTGCTCCATCCTTGCCTATCGTGCTGCTCCTTCCTTGCATATCTTGCTGATCCTTCCTTGCATATCTTGCTTCTCTTTGTTTGCATATCGTGCTGCTCCTTCTTTGCATATATTGTTGATCCTTCCTTGCATATCTTGCTGCTTTTTCCTTGCATATCGTGCTGCTCCTTCCTTGCATATCGTGCTGCTCCTTCCTTGCATATCTTGCTGATCCTTCCTTGCATATCTTGCTTCTCTTTGTTTGCATATCGTGCTGATCCTTCCTTGCATATCTTGCTGCTCCTTCCTTGCATATCGTGCTGCTTCTTCTTTGCATATTTTGCTGCTCCTTCTTTGCATATCTTGCTTCTCTTTGTTTGCATATCGTGCTGCTCCTTCCTTGCATATTGTGCTGCTCCTTCTTTGCATATATTGCTGATCCTTCCTTGCATATCGTGTTGCTCCTTCCTTGTGTACCTTGATGCGCCTTCCTTGAATAGCTTGCTTCTCTTTATTTGCATATCGTGCTGCTCTTTCCATGAAATATCTCGCTGCTCTTTTTTCATATCTTGCAGTTCCTTATTCCTTGTGTGTCTCGCTGCTAATTCCTCGCATATCTTGTTTCTCTTTGTTTGCATATTTTGTTGCTCCTTTCTTGGATATCGTTCACATACTTCCTTATTGCTTCTCCTTGCATATCTCGTTGCTCTTTTCTTGCATACTTGCTTCTCATTGATCGGATATCTTATTGCTCTATCTTGTGTATCTCACTGCTCTTTCTTTGCATATCTTGCTTTTCCTTGTCTGAATTTCGCTGCTCCTTGTTTGCATAATATTATCTTACCACCCACATATATCCTTACAAATGTTCGTGTTATGAGCTACAATTCCCAAACTGATACTGAACAATCGAAAATAGAATGGCCATTTATCCTTTGCAGATTGTCCTGCTTCTAAATGGTCTCCACCATTTTGCCAATCATCATGTCCGGTATGCTATAACGGCGGTATTTGTGACGTGTACCTAGGATCATGCCTATGCCTTACTGGATTCACAGGAGACAATTGCGAGACGTGTAAGTTTAATCTTATATTACTATACAATTCAAGCAAATTCAAGTTTAACAAAAAAACATTACGAAACTTATTAATTATTTACCATGACATGTTTAGATCTGTTGAAGTAATATAATTATCAATTGATTTTAAATAGCAAGCCAAGGTCAGAAAGTGGCTTAAAACAGAAAAGGAAATCACAAATATATTTGTTTCGTACGGGGGTGATATATTTTGGAAATATATTTTCATGTATATATTATTAACAAATACAGTAACAACAATTTTATGTTAAGCTTATGGAGGTAACCACTTTGGTTTCAACGGCTATGTTTTGTGCACAGCAAATGTGGAGGAGAAGTGCAGTGGGAAGCTATTCTGTGGACAAGATCCCATTGGTTGTGGATGCGCAAGTGGATGGAAAGATGTAGACTGCAGCACCGGTATGTGATATGATATATAAAACCTTTTCCAAACATGTTTACACGAGTTAGAAGACTGAACGCCACAAAAGAGAAAAAACACATGCAAAAAGTAGACGCATCTAATCACACATTGTTTACAAATGTAATAGTTGAAGAAATCACCAATTTCGTCTGAAAAAATAACAACCAATTGGCAAGGATACAGTTAGGTAGGTTATAAAACACAATCTAACCAACTAATGTTAACATTTGTAGAATGTGAAAGTGGAAAGTACGGTCCTGGCTGTATGTTTGATTGCCATTGCGCAGACAGTGATTGCGATCATTCGTCTGGTTGCAATGTCACTTCTGTATGTGATGAAGGATTCGAAGGGGAGAGATGTCTAAGTAAGTACAGTATTATCGAGTACTACATTGTTTAACTTTATTTCATGTTTAATACATGGCCCCACTGTTGAAATATGCAATTGTAAAATTCGCTAAGCAATTACAATAACTTGTGAGTAGCGGTAGTAAAGTGGATATAACAGCAAGACCCAGATTCGATAAATTTCTGATAACAACTCTCAATTCAAAAAGTTGTGGGTACACCTGGTTGGAAAAATAAGGCGGCGTGGACAGGAACTGACCACCCTACCATATAATACGGAGGCTTAGTAAAATTAGCTCCAAACTGCACTACGTTCAAAGTCAACGGTTACTTCTTGTAATGTAAGCTAAAAAACCACTATCTAACTATCAAAAGGTAACATAAACATCGTTTGATTTACAACAGCTCCTACGGGACTGCAATGTAACGATGGATTCCATGGTGTATTTTGTGATTTATCATGTCACTGTGCCAATTCAGAAGCTTGTAATAAAACCGATGGAAGCTGTCCAGGAAATTGCGAAGACGGCTGGGCTGGTAGTGACTGTCTTCTAGGTAAGTTAAACACTGAAGAATGACTTCACCTCTTGCAAGAACACATACAAGTCTATGCCAAAATGGTATATAACATCTTGTAATTACCAGCTGTTAGGTCTACTACGTGTATTCGCTTGAAATTTCACCGGCGAATAATATAAAACACTTTTGTTTATATTAATCAATGCATGCATCTGAAGACTAGACTTGCATCAAGTATCTAGTCATTAATTTTGTTTATGATGTTAGTATTCCAGTCGGTGTTTCTGTGGCTAACTCTGCTACTCCTGTCACTAACTGGGATCTTGAATCCAAGACTAATTTGTACGGCTTTTCCATTACAGCACTTCCAGCACTGTACAATGCCCCCTCTATTGAGTTAAGGGCTTCCAGTGTGTTGATAGTATGGACGGCTTGGAATCAAACTCAAGATATCGGTAGTGCGGAAGTCAACAGTTACGTCCTCAAATACTGGAAACTGTCTGCGAAGGATGATGCGATCACCATTAACAATATCACAGAACTTCAGATAGAATTCAATATTTCATCAATTGAATACAACACAACTTACAAAGCAACAGTTTCCGTAAATACTGACGTTCTGGGTGTGATAACACAAGGCATTCCTAGTCCTGTATTGCAATTTGGACCAATTGGTAAGAATTATTATTTAGAAAATAATTGTCAATATTATATGATATATAATTGAAATTGTATATATTTATATATCTTGTATCATAAATATGTTTTTAATGAGATGCAAATAAATAAATCAACATTTTTAAAAATGATGATGATATGTAGGCCTACTAAATGTTTGAAAATATTCTAAAATGTCTTCCTTAGCATCAATGAACATAGTTTACCGGTGTGCACTTTAAAGAACCTAGTTCACGGTAAAGTAGAGAGATTCACAAAACATACAATGTTAGCCTTAAGAAATTGTCATTATATATCTGTAAGCTTGTAGGTGTTACTAAATATCAGTGTCGTGTTTCAATAGCTTTCCTCTGATTATCATTGTGTATTACTTTTAATTTTCAGAACCTCCTTCGTTTTTGTTTCATCCTTGTACTTACACTCGCAGTTCAAATCATTCAACTATCTTAACGTGTGATACTTGGAATCACGAAGTACACATTGGTATGGGTGTGGTGAGAGGTTACACAGTTGAGTACTGGATCACAGTTGTTCCACAAGACGTTTACAGCATCGTGGTAACCGAGCCTATCGCCTCACAACATTACACGATCTTACTACCTGAAGTCGCTAATTACTACTCATACCAAGTCACCGTGTTGGTGAACTATGAATACAATGGAACTGATATGGTTGGACCACGGAGCCCTGTGATGAATATCTCAAAAGGTTATCAATTTACTTTAAACTGTTTAATAATATCGTTAACAAATCATGCATGCTATCCTCTCCACCCCCGTTCTCAATTGCATGCTGTAAAATGACAGTTAACTTACGTAAAAATATGTATGTGTATGCGATTCTTATACTTTGTACCATGGGTTGGGAGGAGGGGGGCGGGGTGGGAGGAGCAGGGCGCGACAAATGCAGGAAAACCCCTACACAACTTTAAACATTTACTGTGTATAGAAATGATGAAATAATTAGGTAACTGATGTGGTAAATGTATACCTACTATGTTTACCGCGTGTTTGTAATTGTTTATTCTTTTTAGAAAATATACCGGACATTACAGGATTTAGTTCGTCATTTATTGTTAGCAATGGCGGGGAGATCGACATGCGTTCATACACAGGCACAGAGGACGGTGTAAACTTAAATGTCAATTTTGGAGTCGGCTTATGGGTAGATGATAACGGAACACACTTTGGGGAGAATGAATTTAAAAGCCAAGATGGTGATGTTGCAAATTCTATTTTTACTACCACCACGTCGTTTACGCCATGTGTCGAAAGTATGATTTCAGTGAGATGCCAGTTGAAGTTTCCTAATAGTGTTGGTGTGCGCCGAATCGGAGTAAAGTACATGTCTACAGAATTTAATGGAATCGTTGTGTCGACATCGATGGTGTTTCTAGCACGAGGTGGTAAGTGTTAGCGTAATCCATTTTCGTCCATTTTCTTTATTATCTCTTGCCGTTGTTGTTTTTTGGTTACATTTGTCTTTTAGACGTTAATAAATGTTTTTTTTTAAATGTATTTTGAATCAATGAATCGTTCTATTCTATCGTACTATAGCGGACAGGAAAATTGTAACATGCATGGCTTAATTTCTAAATCATAGCTCCAATTGTAGCAGAGCACCGCACAATATCAACCAGTATTGGTGAATCCGTTGAATTAGTGTTAACACTTGATGGCATTGACGATACTACTTTACGATGGAAAAAAAATGGTGATACGGCGGATATATCTGAATGGGACGGTCTGAGTCACGTGACACTTGGAAATGTTCGAAGGAAGGATGACGGTATTTACGAATGCTACCAGGAGGGCCATCGGGACGAAGGGCAGCATGCAATAGTACGAGTGATTGTAAGAGGTAGGTCTTGCAAAATGGTCTTCTATGGCGAGGAAATTTGGTATTTAGCTTAGTTGGCGATATTGTAGTCGCGCTGATCTTTAATATATTTCAGAGTGCCCTCGTGGGAAGTGGTTACCTCCGGACTGTGAATTAGACTGTCCTGTATGTTACAATGGTGGCGTGTGTACTGAATTCGGATCATGTATCTGTCCTCCTGGCTTTAAAGGCGACCATTGTGAAGAAGGTACTACAGTAATTGAATTTTATCAAATGTTATGCTGATGTTTAAGTGGATGATAGTAGCATAGCAAAATTGCCTTGATCGTATATTCTACGCGAATAGCTCAAATGTGTTGTCAAAAAGCTTTCATTTGTGAAGATCGCTAAGCACCGAAAATAAAACAGGTTTTTAGGTCTATATGAAGTCACAAAAAAACGAGGACTTATTTGTAGACTTTACTTTGTGATAGTCATTACGAACTTCGTCCCTCTGTAAATTCGATTTAGATTGTGTATATTAAAATTGTGACGTTATAATGTCCTATGTCGTCACAAAATCAAAATCTAATTATCATTAGCCTAGAATTTTAATAACGAACTGGCAATAAAGATGTATTGTTCAGAATGTAATACATTTCATACTATATCTATAGCATGTGGAATCAATAATTGGGGACGAGACTGTACAATTCTTTGTAACTCTCGCACCCCTGGATGCCCAGGTAAATTATACAGCCTGCCTGATCCATATGGATGCTCGTGTTTCTCAGGATATGAGGGAATTGAATGTGAAAATGGTAATATTATACATTTTGTTTTTGTAACATTTATTTTGATAAAAACTGAAGTGGCCCCCAAAATTAACGAAGATAAAATCTATGGTAGTTTGACCAGAAATAAACACAATGCTGAAATCAAAGGGTATCGAAAGGAAAAGTAGGCCTAACCACTTTCCTCCAAAACAGTAAATTCAAAATGTAACCCACATAACGTATGCAAATTAAAGGTGATAATAAAGACAAATAGAGCTAATGGACACTATTATTTATACAAATCGGTATCAACTAATATAATCGTTGCATTTTCCTATTATAGTACTGTATATACATTTTATTCTATGAAACAACGTTCTCTAATCGAGGCAATATTATAAAATAAAAACCTGAAAGATGACGTTAATTTAAAGGGAAAAAACACTCCAAAAATACTCCAGTTAGTTATCATATGTTTACCGACCAACCGACCGATATAGTGAGCTGTAGAGTCTAAGAACTATGCAAGAAATAATAGACGGTGAAACGAACAAATCTGACGAACTACTGGGTTTAAAGAATTGTTGATAATTCGAAATCATGCGACCGGTATTCTTTTGTTATCATTTCTGGTTGTAGACGTCAGGGATGACCTTGTTCTTCAGAGTTCCCGGTTATATGCAGTTTTATTATTGTGTTGGTGAGCCAAGTTTTGTTGATTGTAGAGAAATACCTGTATGTCAAACGTTCACAACGATGACTTCTTCTTCCATTTACTTTTCCGGTATTCTATAGTAATATGAAATATCTTTGTTTCGTTATAGCATGCGATACGGCAACAACTGGTATGTATGGACCAAACTGCTTGATAGAATGTCATTGTGACAGTAGTGATTGCGACCGTACAGAGGGCTGTGGGGAAGGTGTCACGTGTCACAGCGGTTATACTGGAACAACGTGTTTAGGTACTGTATAGTACATTGTGTAGAAATACGTCTAAAGCTCTGTCTACTATCAAACTCTATATGACAAAAAACAAATATAATGTGCCCATATATGGACACGATGACGTCATCACTATGATATGAGGGTTGTTATTTTCTATTCTAAGGTTGATTACTATAAAAATTTGTTTCTTTTTAGAGAGAGACCCGAATGCTGATTGTCCGGAAGGTTTATATGGCCAACAATGCACTAAAATATGCCATTGTGGAAACTCGTCAGTTTGTGATCGTGAGACGGGAAGTTGCCCAAACGGTGACCATTGCGCAGAAGCATGGGCTGGTTTTGGTTGTCAGCAAGGTAACCCATTTTAACGTTATTCCTAAACTTTGTATTTCGTCCTCACAATAATAAAGTAAATCGCTTAGATATTTCTGAAGATATAAAATGATTATGATGTGATTATATATTTAATGTCACATAATATATTCACTTTGACCAAAAATAGATAGAAAGAACATTATTTACCAGAAAGAACATTATTTACCGGAAAAAAACTGAATTCTAAAGCAAAAAATAGTCAAATTGGCTGCCAGCCAATGGATTTTTGGTTAAATTTAATGTTTATTTTGTTTTTTATAAGTGAAAACGTCATTTTTTTTTCTACGAAAGTGATTAACTTGATTAAAACTTTAAAATAACCTATTCAAAGTCTGTTTTAATTAATCTTAATTGTTAATGTTTTTGGGGGACAACACATCTTTAAAACAATCATTATTATAGACAGTAATAACTTAATTTATCAGTAATTAGTATTGTAAATCATTTTTTAGCAGAGTAGACATGTGTAGTTCACACTCGTTGTATTCAAAATTACAAATTGCTATTCACGGACTTCACTCTTGTTTCAGCTCTTCCAGCCCTAAGCGAAGCACCAGTTGTCACCACTATTGGGAATCTTGTCAATGCATACTGGTCAACCTGGACGCTAAATAATGATTATGGTCGCGGAAGTGTTGACAGTTATCAACTAGTTTTTTGGCCAACGAATATTACCAGTGATGTAACCGTTTTGAATATAACAAATGGTGTCGAAACAAACATATCTTGGAGCCAAATGAACTACTCCACACAGTATAGCTTTGCAGTGAAAGTTGTCACAGAAATAGATGAACAATTAGTAATTGGAGAGTCCAGTCCTACGACAAATCACGAAATATGTAAGTACCGTAATTCCTTTAAAATAAATCACATAAAATAGGTATACGTAGGTGTCACAAAACAATTCAATAAAACAAAGTCAATTAAATAAATATCAAAAGCATCTTATACACCTTTAATTCCAAAATATTCTTTACTTAGATCCACCGTCTCTACTCCGGCCACCATCGTTACTGTCACGTGGCTCCTTGGGCGTCAACATTACTTGGGATGAATGGACGTACGCCTTTGACAAGGGAATTGGCAATGTAACAGCCTACATCGTTGAATGGTGGGATGCAGTGTCTGCAACTGACGTCAGTACCATCAGGTATACCGGTGATCCATCAGAAGGAATACTCATTCCAAATATTACGTATGATACAAATGTGGTTGTTAGAATAGCAACAGTTTACATTAATGGTGAAAGTGAAAAAAACGGAATACCAAGCCCGGTTCTAGTCGTGCTAAAAGGTTGGTTAAACATCAACATATTACATTGTCCGAATTGTGTTCCTGCGTAGGTCAACAGCTTTCGAATTTCAGATAAATGCTTTAATTGGATCTTAAACATAAAATATATCTATTGCTTGACATATGTAGTCAATAACACTTGTCATCTATTTACAGATAATATTTGTCCGTATGATTGGAAACAATTTGAAGACACTTGCTATCTGTTAGATGATAGTTTACTCAACTGGAATGACGCTAGTTCATTCTGTCAGGAACAGTCTGCACATTTGGTATCTATAATATCCCAAAGCGAAAGTGACTTTGTCGTATTGGCAGTACAAGGGAAAGCATATGATCATTGGATTGGTCTTAGTTTCCAAAGCAGTTCTATGAATTGGTACTGGAGTACAGGAGAGATACTTGCGTATCAAAGTATGTTAGATAACGATAACAACCAAATGTTATAATCGTTCTTTCTTACAAGGTTTATTACTATGTGTGAAGAACTGCTGTGAATAATATAACATAATTCTCCAAAATTACATACAAAATTCGCTCGAATTGTATATCGTAGACCTAGCCGATTGTTATTCCATTACAAATAACTAACTCACTATTCGCAATTAGTAGTTTAACAAAATGTTATTACCAGAACCACAAACATTGAAGTCCGTGTACAATAGCTATTACGTATTTAACCACCATATATAATTACTAATTCAGGTTACTACAATAATATATTAACGCTAAACTAAGTTTTGTTTTTTATTAGATTGGCAAGGAACACTAGACGCCTCTTCAGGAGCGTGCGCACAGATCGACTCAGACAGTGGTTTTTGGTCAAATATGCCTTGTCAATCAATTACTGGGAATAGAGCCATTTGTAAGAAAGGTAAAGTTTGAAAATGTTCACTTTAAGATGAAAATATGCAGTTATCTGATTTAATAAAAGATATTATTACAGGATCAATAATAGATTTCGAAACTAAAATAAAGCACAGATGAGTATTACTGTATTATTATTAATCATTACACATTGGGACCTACGGATGAGCTATAACTACGAGTCATAGCAATTAGATGCTTCTACAAATCTTAAATAAAATTCCTTACAAAAGATGGAACACAAAACCTCTATCGTTCAATGTGTTACAAGCAAAATGATAAATACAACATACAGAAATCTCTATAATCAGTCATACTGTACACATTTCACTAATTCAGAGACAAACTCTATCATAAAATTGACACAAAAAAACAAAACAATAAGCAGAACAAAGACAGACTATTTAGAGGAACGGCGTAAATATACCAATGTCTACCATTTATATCTAAAGCACATGAATGTTCACAATAATGAATTTCTAATATACAGTAATGTAATAACAAAGCAAAACTTATCATTCAATTTACATTGCTGTTATTATTCTAGGTGTTCAGAAATTTGGCTGTCTTGACGAAACTTGGCATGGTTATAAAGACGAATGTTACAAATACTTAAACAATCGTACAACACGACAAGAAGCGGCGCAAAGCTGCCGAAATTTTCGAACTGCTGAATTAACTAGTATCCATTCTTTAAATGAAGATGAATTTGTTCAAACCATCATTCGGAGCTACAGCGAAGACACATGGATCGGGTTAAAATATAGAAACAATGAAGTAACTGGTAATACCAAATATAAAAACAATAACATTTATATTAAAAAAACTACTACGAACTCAATACCTTCTAATCCCGGAGCACCGAGTTTAATTTTGCCACTGGCAGACTATGGGTTCAATTCTGCTTCTGGTACAGCACAAGGCCATGGGTTAAATTCGGCCTCTGGCATAACACCAGACCATGGGTTCAATTTGTCCTTTGATATAGGCCTTTGGTATAGCGCCAGAAGATGGGTTCAATTCGGCCTCTGGTATAGCACCAGAACATGAGTTCAATTCGGCCTCTAAAATAACACCAGACCATGGGTTCAATTAGTCCTCTGGTATAGCACCAGACCATGGGTTCAATTCTGCTTCTGGTATAGCACCAGAACATGGGTTCAATTAGGCATCTGGTATAGCACCAGAACATTGGTTCAATTCTGCTTCTGGTATAGCGCCAGAATATGTGTTCAATTTGGCCTCTGGTATAGCACCAGACCATGGATTCAATTCGTCCTCTGGTATAGCACCACAACATTGGTTCAATTAGGCCTCTGCTATAGCGCCAGAAGATGGGTAGATCAATTATCGGCTGGAGAAACACAATTTGCATATGTCAGAATCAATTCGGCCTCTGGTATAGCACCAGAAGATGGGTTTAATTCGGCCTCTGACATAGCACCAGACCATTTGTTTTTTGCAGGCCTTCAATGGACTGATGAAACTGATGTTGAGTATTTGATTAACGGAATTAATCAAACTAATATAGATAGCAAATGTGCAGCATACAGTCAAGATGATCACATTTTCTCTTGGAAATTCATGGATTGTTCAACAGAAAATGCATATGTGTGTAAGGATATAAGAGGTAACAAACACTTAACAAATTTAGCGTTTTGAATTATTTCTATCAAATGGGTAAAAGTAATAGCCAACTTTTTTTAAAAATATAAATATGTATATGTGGTGTTTTTCCTTCTACAGTTTAACTATCTATCATTTTCAGCCATTAACCATTATTTCCACAGCATTAACAGATAGTTTGTACCCACAGAGCAACCTGTAATTACTAACTTTAAATTTTACATTAATTAATTAAACTAAGTGTAGGCTAAGTGTACAGAATATGGATAGGGTTTACAAGTATATATTCAAGAATTTGAATAGTTGGAAAGTATACAATACAAAAACCAAAGAAGACGGAAGAAAAGCATAATGTGAATAGGTAGGTTTACTGATTAGATTACTACTAATTAGATAAGTGGAAATAGATGAAAAATAGGCGTTGAGTCAAACAAATTGCAACAGTTTGTTTTTTTGCTGAAATATGCTCAACTATATGTAGATATTATCATATCCAAAATCTACCCTGATCTGCCCATTATAAATTACCTAATTTGCATAAAATCAAAATGGCTGCCATTTTACAACTTTGATCCTAATTATCTCTTAAACCATAAAGAATTTGGTATAAGAATGTATTGAACACAAATATAAACATGACCCTAAAGATTCAGAATAATATATTTGATTTGTCTTTGGGGTCAAGGTCAAAGGTCATTCCAGTTTGACATCTAAATTATGCTAATTATCTCTTAATCCATTAGGTATTTTGATTAAGAATGTATAAGTACAAATATAAACATGACCCTTAAGATTCAGAATAGCACATTTGATTTTTCATCTTACCCTGGGGTCACTGGGTCAAAGGTCACAATATAAAAAAATTCAAATTATCCTTTAAATCAATTTCCCTAGTAGTCTTACTACTACTAAAAACATAGCATATACAGTACAGACATTGCAGCAGATTGATGTCTGCACACTGCGTCAACACCCCTCCCACCCAGAGATTACTAGGTCAATTTTGAAAAAATTGTTTATTTATAAATATTATAACTACTAAATTTACAAAGTATCAGTAGGTCATTTACTTTATACCATACAGTATAGCTTATTTTGACATTTACTTTTACATTTAGGCATACCTACTTTAGTAGACCTACAAAGCTTACATTTCTGAAACATTGGTCACAAAAATGTCTAAATAATTCTTGGGTCGGACTCGATCGTCAATAGAGTTACTTTTTAAGATGTTTTTGCCATACTCTGGACAATTCTCGCTTCACTGAGAATTCAGTAAAATTACGTCAGAGTAGACCAATAAACTTAGCTTTCTGATAATTATTAATTTAAATTATCATCTTTTTTAAATCAAATTATCTACAATTAAATTAAGCAACAACAGTTGCAAAGAACTAGTTTTGTTAAAGTATACTTTAGTAAGTATCAAAATGACTTACTGTCTTACTGTATTTATTACAATTCTGGATTGAAGCATCATTTTGCTAATAAAAGTATTAATAAATACTGTTACTTAATCCTAATATATACTGATACTTTGTTTGTGTTTAGATAAATTTTAACATACACAAAGGGTATTTAAATATGAATACAAACTACACTTGTTTTTAATGGCTGGATTTTTTTTAATTTTCATCCATCTCAAACTTTAAAATTTAGGGTGTTACGAAAGATTCTATTTTTTTTTTAAATGTATCTCTATATTTTCTGTATTTGTGTCATTTGAGAGCAGAGGACTCGTTCTTATACTAAAGTAAACTATAGACACTTGTTCTAAAGATTTTTAGTTCACATAGTCTCTGTATTCTTAATACACAGAATATGTCATCTATCACTACTGCACCCACTTTGGTTAGTACAACTTAATTTTTCCCAATGTTAGGGTCAGGTTTTACTGTTTCAAGTGGTCGGTTACTGTTTGAACCACATGACCTCCATTTTCACAGTTACAAATTTTGTAAGGGTAAAGGTGTTTCCACACTTTCCCATAATTTCAGTTTAAACACTTCACACAACCAGCCAGGATTGACAGTTTTTGTTTGTTTTTAGCATAGTGTACTATAATCAAATATAATAAAAAACCAAATATAATAAATGTAATTCCTTACAATTAAAACAACTTTCCTAATAGTCTGATCCCTGAAGTTAACTCAAATGAGCTTTTCAAAATAGATATGATTTGTTCATAGGTACATCATCCAAATTGAAATGAATTCACTTCATAATTAGAGTATTTTATATTGTAAATAATGACATTTTATCTTGACCAAATACAAATCAAATGCAAATCATAAGAACATATTAATGTATATTTCTATTAAATACATTCTTGTTCAAAATACCTGATGTTTTGAGAGATAATTAGCATATTTTATATGACATAATTAGATGACATTTGACTTTCACCCTATACAACTCAATTGCATCTTTCTGAATATTTAGGGTCATATTTATATTAAATACATTCTTGTTAAAAATACCTGATGTTTGGCGAGATAATTAGCATATTTTATATGGCATAATTAGATGACATTTGACTTTGACCCCATATACAACTCAATTGCATCATTCTGAATATTTAGGGTCATATTTATATTAAATACATTCTTGTTAAAAATACCTGATGTTTTGAGAGTTATTTTCAAATTTTATATAGTGTAATTAGATGACCTTTTGAACCTTGAACCCTAATACAACTCAATTACTGTACATTATTCTAAACCATTAGGGTCATGTTTAGGCCTATATTTGTACTTGTAGTTAAACATTCTTATTCAAAATACCTAATGGATTAAGAGATAATTAGCATATTTTAGAGGCCATACTGGAATGACCTTTGACCTTGACCCCAAAGACAAATCAAATACATTATTTTAAATCTTTAGGGTCACATTTATATTCATACTTATACATTCTTATTCAAAATACCTAATGGATTAAGAGATAATTAGCATATTTTAGATGTCAAACTGGAATGACCTTTGACCTTGACCCCAAAGACAAATCAAATATATTATTCTGAATCTTTGGGGTCATGTTTATATTTGTGTTCAATACATTCTTACACCAAATTCTTTATGGTTTAAGAGATAATTGGGATCAAAGTTGTAAAATGGCAGCCATTTTGATTTTATGTAAATTAGGTAATTTATAATGGGCAGATCAGGGTAGATTTTGGATATGATAATATCTACATATAGTTGAGCATATTTCAGCAAAAAAACAAACTGTTGCAATTTGTTTGACTGAAAAGTCTATTTCCACTCATCTAAATACACAACAAAGGCACTACCTGTCACTATTAAAACTGCTGCAGTTCAATTAGGATCTTTCGTTTCATTCATACACTTCAAATCCCTCTCAGTAGATATCATAATGATATATCATAGTGACTTTGAATTGTGATAGTGATATGGCCAAAGCAAAGATATAATCGTTGGATCCATTTTCGGTTAAAGAAACACATTTTCCGATGTCTTAATTACAAAACAACTCACAAATATACATTTCCATTTCTTTTAAACGGCTGTAAATATACAGGTATATAGACGATGGGTGCATTGCAGTACAGACATGATGATGAGACACAATCTACAATCTCCATGTGCTGTGAGGTGAGGTAAAAAAATAATTAAAAGATAAAATAAATTAAAAGTGATGCTTGCTTATAAAAAAAAAGGGTAAAGGTCAAGTTGCACACCGGGAGACGATCCCCTACTCTTTTTGAATAGTGTACCAAGTTCTTTAACTTCACTATATGTACACGGAACCAACAGCTTTACATTCCATCCAAAGGATGAGGCAATGAGAGTAAAGCATCTTGCCTACGGATGCAATCAGTATGGTAGAGATAGGCTTGAACCCATGCCTATCACATGCTGGTCCTATATTACCATTGCACCATCACTCTCCGGTCGCCCGACGTGATTTCCAGACGGTCTCCCATCCAGAACGCAATCGGGCCTAACATTGCTTAACTCAGTGATCTTACGAGAAACATTGTTTCAACACAATATGGCCATATTCGTATAAGCATGCATATTAACATTTCCATCTACAATATGATGCGAAAAAAAGCAGCAAGCAATTAGAATAGAGAGATACAAATAAATTTAGGTGAAAACAGATTTGAAACAACAAATATAAATTAGTAGTTACTGCAATAATAAGTCGAATGAATACAATGTTAAAACAAAGACATTTTGAGAGATTTAGTTTTACTGATTAAACCAGACAATGTAATTGATTTTTTTTCAGTTACCCATACATCACTGCATTGTGGAAGACGGAAAATGTTCATTTCATTTTTGAAGGAAACCAAGACAAAAGCTTTTAAAAACTGTCAAGACAAATATGATTTAATTACAACGTTCAAAATAATATTATGTACAAAATATATTATTAATATATTTACAGTATTACATCCTGTCTAGAGTACAGTATAATAGTAGTAACGAGTAAGTGTAAACACACATTATACGTTACAAGACTGTACTATGCTTCACATTCAATTTCTTCTTAAGCTCTGTCTATACTATCAAACTTTATGGGACAAAAAAAATGTGATATGGACATGACGATGTCATATCTCTACCACCTTATATGGACACATCACCACCATATTTGGGCACATCACACTTGTTTTGAGAAACTCGTTTGATAGTGCAGACAGAGCTTTAAACATGATACTATATGGTACCTTAAACATTGAAATATTTCAACCACTATATTATTAGAAATACTAAAGAAATAGTATGTATGAAGTTCAAATATTTAGCTTAAAATGCGACATGTTTGACCATTTCTATTCTGCTCTATATTTTTACCGAGCACTTTCACTTACATGATCAAGTAAAATATATGATCAAAAAAAGTTTTTTTTGCCGAACTAAGATTTCTGTAAACCTTTCCATGCTAATGTAAACCATCTATCTCTTAATAAAAATATTGTAACACTATGGATTTTGCGAAGTTTTTTTTTTGGTATGGTATACACACAAGTAGTTTAGTGATCACTTGAAGCTTCATTTTACTCTTTACTTATGTGTCTTGATGATACCACCAAGGAGTATTAAAAGTATTCACGCAAACCTAAAACCTCTCGAAATTCACTTCGATTTTTGTGAATCTAAATACTGTGCTGACGTACGCTGTACTCTCGCTTATACATTTCATGATAAAATAATGTTAAAATGTTCTCGCTCAACATTCTGGAATTCATGCTATACTATCTATACAGTATATGCGAACGTGCTTATGACGAAGTACTTTCGTTTAATCTTATGATAAAACTCTGTACAGTGTAATGTAGTGTTTAAAAAAACCTTACAAAACCTTTACACTTTGCTATTTTTACATGCGCAACAAAATTGCATATATAAACATGTAAAATATAGACAACATTGTTGTGCTGTACTGTTTTTTTTACCCAGTGTTCTGCTATGTGAAACAGAATACCAGACCATCCTGGCAGTACTATGTAGTTTATTGCAAGACAGGTCTAGGCATAGTAATAGAATAACACTATTATATGGTTTCATCTAGGCCTATAACAAGTTACCACTACTGTACTGACGTCCACAATACGTTCAACGAGCGAGCTTTAAAATCGCTTGATTTCAAAATGTTAGTTTGCTTTGCCAGCAGTTTCGTATCACGAGTAGTTTTTAATTAACATTACAGCCAAATGATAGTGTCATCATTGACTTACTTAATATTATTATCAATACATTGCAAATGTTACTTTTATATGAACAAATCCGTTTGGAAAACTTACGATTTGTTTTTCATCCTAGACAATAGTGTTTGTCAGAGCCAAGTCTGTTAGGTAGGCCAGAACTTGAATAACTTGATTTTCAGAAAGAATCTAAGAAAAAAAATTGTAATATATTAGTAAAGGTTACTCAGTGAGAGAGTGGCCTAGCAGTTGTCAAGACAGCGTACCTTGTAATCCTTAGCCTTAATGGCATGGGTTCAAGACTCACTCTCACAAGATAGTAACTTGTAATGTATAATAATTTATTTAAATATTTATCACTTTGTATTATTTAAATGATTCTACTAAGGTACAAAACATCTCAAAATAGTAATATTTTGACAATAAAGTTGACTTTATCTTGGTAGAACGAAGCTTCTCAGAAGAGGACTATAGCATAGGTCCAGTGTACACAAAATGCTTGTGTGTACTTTAAAGAATCTAGTACATCTTTTAAGACGAGTAAAGTGTTACCCTAGTGTACTAGCTCATATAGTCACTCTTGTGGACAGAAGAAAAAGCGCCGTAGTTGGCAGCACTGACTGTAGGGGAGAAGAATGTTGTTAATAAGGTCAACCATCCACAGTCCCGCTATTGTTGCGGATAGCACTATACTAATCTTCATCATTATTTGTTTGAGTGTTTTGATGTGTTGTGTCTGTATTCTGGTTTATTATGTAATGTTACCTTTAGTCTTCCCTCTTGACCTACATAAGCTACACCCGTTCCAATTCTTGTTATTGTCATGGCCTGAAAATAGTAATATAACAAAGAAAAATAGTATTAATATTAGTATTAATATTAATATTAGTATTAATTTATAAATATCTCTAACCCAATAGAACATTTTTTAATAATAATAATAATAATAATAAATAACATTTATAAAGCGCAAGAGACAAAGGTTTCAAAGCGCTGTGTTTTCCAAGATCTGTGCAAGTAGTAGCGTGTGATTATGCTTCTCTGAATATATATAAAGCTCTGTCTAGACTATCAATCTAGTTTGACAAATAAGTGTGATGTGCTAAAATATGTGATATGTAATCGTGTTATATGTTCATATATGGGCACATCACACTGGTTTTGTCAAACTAGTTTGAAAGTGTACACAGAGCTCAAGAAAAGAGTAATTGTAACATCGCCCACATTTTCACATTTTATTTTTTTGTTTACAATACAATCAAAATCTCTACTACACGCAAAATACTTACATCTAAATGGACTTTAAAATGTCGATAAAAATGCCGTTCAAGACTTTTGATAAATGCAGCTACTTCCTCACCAGTGACCTCATTTGACCCTTCTTCATGAACACTATCCAAGAAATAACAAATAAAGATAGACCTAATACAACACAGTTCTAGATTGATAAAATATTAGATTGAAGATGTAAGCATAATTGTTAAGTAAGTACTGAATATAGATTACTAACCTATCCCAAAGAGCTTTAGCGTCGTCTGCTTCAATAGTTAGAGTGATTCTTTGAAGACCTTTGACCTCGTCAGGAACTTTGTAAAACAATTCAGTCGGTTTTTTACTACCATCTGTTTAAAATAAAAACTTCTTTATTTAAAGATATTGAAAATAATACAAACATTGTAGAATACTATATAACAAAAGGGAATACAAAAAAGAAATTATGATTCTAAGATTAGCGTTGTCTAACCTTCTGTGAAACCAGTCCACACTGTAACCATCCATGCTAGCTCCATTGGACAAAATTGTAATGGATTGATAACACAGTCAAATCCAGTCTGAAATGATAAATATAGAATCAGGGAGTCAAGTATGAATGTCCAAAATAAAAAGAAAAGTTTGGCATGTATCAAGCATATTCAAGAAGAACTGTTGAGTCTAGAGAGAGTGGAATGTCTTAAAGCAGAACTGTATTGGTAACTTTTTTTATGTAGCTCATTGGCAGGTTTAATCTCAGTTTCCAATTATAAATCTATGTCATCACGTAAAATAAGTCAATAAAGACAGTTTTTGTTAACTTTCTCCCATTGACACCACACTCAGTTATCCCAATAAATTAGTGTACATACTCACCTGAAGGAAATCAACCACTGTTCTTGATATAGCCACAGGTCCCTTGACTAGGAGCAGAGGCAGATTTGTGAAGTTGTGATTAGCTATTTGCATCTGATCACCAACCTGTGCTTCAACACTGATGAGCATAGCACTAAAAATAGTCTTTGATATACCTGCCTTCTTTGAGGTTACTGTGATATCGACAGCTTCAGAGTCATCTTAAAGTAGATAAAACAGATCTGACTTTTAAACTTTAATATATTTTTTTTTTGATTTGGCTATGTTTTCCAACTTTACTAAGGACCCTATTGAAAGCTTTATGGGTTATTCTGGTATCTTGTTTGAGTACCGAATAAAACAAATAAAAGGCTCTCATATCAATGGAAAGAACAAAAAACTTTTTAGGAGTGTTCTGTTTATAAGATGTATGAATTACTCATATGCACCAGCTCTACAATAATAATAATAATGTCTTATTGTCATTTTCTAATCTGAAGCATATGTTAAAGATAAGTACTGTAAGTCATGGACAAAATATTTGGGAGTCCAAAATTGCACTGCATTTTTTACTCTTTCAAACTAGATTACGCAATTATTTAAAGAGTTTTTTTGGGCAATCACACACTGTTTATTGCGGTAAACTGCTCACAGTAAACTGAATTGAAACTAATTAAATTATGTACATTACTACAGTATTGTATGTATCTGTAGTTAAATAAGATTCCTTTCAATCCAGCATAGGTAGGTGGTTGGGTAAAAGGGTTGTACATCAATTGGATTTTATTGTTACTTACTTACATGTTTGCATAGCTATCCCCATTATTGGGGACATTTCGCCGTCATTGACATTATGTTGACATAGCACAACAATGAGAGACATTAATTTTGATGAGAAGGTCATGGAACACTGATTAATTTAAAAAAAAAATAAAAACCTGATTATGATTTAATGATTAAAAAACATTTAGAAAGAGTAACAAAAGTACTATACTAACCAGCACCTATTGCCAAGCCTTTTAAAACACGAAATACAGCACGGTCTGCAAATGATTCATCACAACTAACTCCTGTGCCTTTGTTTGCCTCCTACAGTTATGAATACAATGTAATACATGTTAGACAATCATCACATTAGACAAAATAATTGGTTAATTTTTTAACCAATCAGATAATTAATTTAAAGTAAGTGTGCATGATCAGACAACTGAGTGCCCAATTACAACACAATGAAAAATTATTGCATTTATCAAATAATTATCTGATTGAAATGAGATAATTATCGGTTAATTTATCTTGAGCGTAAAAATGGGTTCCACTGGGATTTTACTGGTTAATTTTCATTGGCTAATTTTTTGCCTCATTGTACCTACCGACTTTAGCTGAGCTGATAAATGCTGTGAATACTTCTTCATTTGGTCAGTTTCGTAACTGAATTGATACATCGGTGTCACACAATATGTATGCCACGTTTTATTAATCAGTTGCTTCCAGTCACTTATTTGTGACTCGTTTGGTGGCGTTCTTGTTAAGCGTCCAGACTTCTGTCCAACTGAAAAAAAAAGTTTAAGTTCGAAACTCTTGTTACGAGATTGTTCCTTTATTTTAAAGGAGAGTAACCAATAAATATTATATATTTATTTATAGTTCAACTGAAAAGCCTAATTTCTTCAAGGGAAAATTATTTATTGTTATGACACTAAATGCACATGGGTAATAATATTATTTTCATTTACTTTTTATGAGGCAAAAAATGCACATTCATCGCATCCAATCAGAACTCGGGAATGTTTGTTTGATTTGCGCAAAAATATGTTGTAACTCTCCAGTCTCTAAGACTCAAATGCAGGAAAAAATTTCATTTTTGTTTAGCAATATTGTTAAAAAAACTGATGTTTGAGTCGAGAAACATAGTTTTCTATAGTATATTTTGCTACACAATTTTAGAAATGTGTAGCAAGAAGGTTGTTTTGTATAGCTTTTTGCTATGCTACACTGGCGAAATTCTTCCCTGCAAATGAGATTACTACTTTCTCTACTACTGTATGCTTTTGGTTTGATTCAATGTAGAACTTTATGGTAGTCATCAAACAGTGTATGATTTTGTTTTACCTAAAAAATGCATGATGATGAATAACAGTGCAAGAGTCAACAAAATATAGTTACTGCAGTAAATACAGTAGAATAATTTTTACATGGTCCCAACATACAGTTTCAGTTGCGGAATTATCAGTCTGAAATAAATACCTTTGATTCTCCTTGACTGTGGTGTCTTGGCAAATGGTGTGTGTCTTCTCATTGGCCATGGTGATTTGTAAGAATTGTCAGCAGTTGAATTTAATGTTGATGTTACACTTTCACTAAATCGCACACCTTGTGTATCTGGTGTTTTTGTAGCAGACATCTGAAAAATAAACACATTACCTTATCCAATAAATTCCAACATGATGTACAGTACTGTTTTGTTAAATAATTAAGATAGTGAGGTTGTCTTTGAAGCTTAAACCTATTTAATAAATTATAGGCTACGAGATCTGTCAAAAATACTCATCAGTAGTAGTATAGGGAGCAGTAAAAAATGACCTACTACTTGGACTACTGTTCAGATATTATAGGCCTAAACTAAATGCTCAGCAGTTCTTATTATAATTACACCCTTGTTGCCCTACAGAATTGTATTATAATTAAATCACGTCAATCACTACATACTACACTACAGTACAACCAGTTTTAACTACATTCACCGCACAGTAGATAGTAAACTCTGTGCGATGCGGTGATCGACTTTCCTACTAACTAATAATAATATTTAATAATAATAAATTAATAATATTGATCATTTATTTTATTGGGTACATAATCATAACATAACCACTAGCCTAGGCCTATAGTTTTCTAAATCTCCTAGGCCTCTTCTACCCAGTAGGCCTAGGTACCCTACTCTAGTATAGTAGAGGGTTAGGCATATGGGCCTACTAGTATAGCTAGCCTAGCTAGTATAATAATATTTAATAAGAGGGGCCAGCAGCTGATTGCGAAAAACCAGTTTTTAAATACAATAATAGCCTAGCTAGGCCTATGCTTAAAAAACACATCATAATCTTTGTCATCTGTGATTACCTTTATATATTAAATCACATATTTTTTACATAATAACACAGTTACAGGCTAAAAAAAAACTATAAAGCTTAAAAGTTAAATGTTTTGACATCCGTCGATCACGTCCTCCATAATTTTAAGTTCACGCGCCTAATACTGCCCCCTAGAGTCTTCACCAATCCTCTTTTACGACGTCACGTGACAAAATTCAATGTTGTTCTTTAATTTTGTTAACGTCAAGAGCATTTTATTTGTTATCGAATTGATAAGTTACAGCTAAAAATATACCAACAAGTAAATAATAATATTTTAGAATACAAATATAATTTTTAAGCAACGTTAATGATTATAAAAAACAAAAATATATATTACTTTTGAAATTCATTATTTCAAGATGGCGGCTTTTGACAACATCGTTACGTTTTGCGGAAATAAACGGAGCAAAATTGTGAATTTGAAAGTAAAAATAGGTACGAGAGTATCAAAAGGTTCTACTATTGGACTGTTCAAAGTAATTGATGCTAACGCAGATGATGGATTATCTAAAAATACTGAAAAAATACGATCTGAAACAGTGGGAACTGTAAAAGAGCTACTTGTTTCAGAGGGCGACACCATCGATCCCAGGTCAGTCAAAATGATGATGACTCAACCCATGTATTAGTAAACAGAGTATTATAATAAACAACAGGTACCTGGATGGCCATGATCTGTACTGTGCTGGTGGTATCGTAGCTGCTGATTGTGCTTAGTTTGGCGTGCAATTTAAAAACATTACTGTATTTTTTAATATTATGAATATAAATATTAAATAAATTATAATATTAATAAATAAGTTTTGCATGCAAATATTTATTTAGCCGCATTAGCGATATTATTTTATTAATATAATACTGTACTACTAGCCTAGTCTACTACCACACCTAGGCTGCCTACCTAATAATACGCCTACTACTAGGCCTACTAGGCTAGAGGAGGCCCGGGCCTAGCTAGCTATGCCTAGTACTAGCCTAGTAGGCTAGGCCTAGGCCTTATATTATATCTAAAATTCTAATATACAGTATATTAAAAATTATATTTTATTGTCTATTATTATTGATGATTTTGTTTGAATGAAGAATGAATGTCCTACTCTTTACTACACTATATTATACTAACTGTTCATTTTATGTTGTTAAAAATATGTCGAGGATTTTTCATTGTGCACATAAAAAATCAAAACCATTGTGATTGTGATGTATTCTTTATTATATTTGCAGGACACCTTTGTTTGCAATCTTAGGATGTCAACATCCAACAGTAATGAAGGACATGTGTGCAGAGTGTGGTGCAGACCTAAGAACGTATGATAACTTTCTTTTGTGTCATTACCTTTATTATGCACTTGTCAATTGTATGACCCACTATACGACCCCCGGGAGAGGTGCGTCATGGGTGCGTCATTTACAAATAATTACTGACGCAGGGGTGCGTCAAAAAAACCTAGATGGTACGTCACATCAATGAACAAAGTGTGTCAATGTCCGTCACTTTACCACCAACCATATCATAAACAACATGGTCACAGTGCGTCAAAATGGGTGCGTCATGGTCACCTAAAGGTAAGTCACCTTTTTGACGCACGGGTGCGTCATGGTATTCAAAAGTATGACGCACATCGGACAAATGACGCACCTCTCCCGGGGGTCGTATAGTGCGTCATACAATTGACAAGTGCATATAATCAACAATGTTTCAGTTCAGTTTTTTTATTTACCAAATATCATTACCAACTATAATTTGATATTACTGTTATAAAAAATAATGTAAATTTGTTTGTTTATCTAGTATTATTAATTTAATTGACAGCGAATAATTCATTATATAATTGATATACAGTAGTAAGTAATTAAAATGGACAAGTTTACAATACAATGGCGTAGAATGACAAATTTTTTAACTGTTTCTGTAGAGCTCAAGGCCAACCTGGTGAGAGGCAACAATCCAGCTCAGCGTCTGTAGCTATGGTACACAGCATCCCAGAGCTTCATGTCAGCAAAGAGGTAATCAAGTTTATGAACTTTTAATGTGCTATAATTAAACTTGTACTGTAAAACCTGTGTGTGTGGGAATGGGTTTGAAATCACACTAATAATACACAGCCAGAAAAAACAAGGCTACAATGCATTTAACTAGTGAATCATAATATGTATAATTTTCAACATTGAATGACCATGTTGTATTGGAATGAATAAATGTTTCAAAGGTTTTAACTAATTATTAGTGAATTCAATTTGTATATTCTTTAATTATTTAACCTGATAAAATTACCAAACGCATTGACTTACTCGGTGATGATGAATCTTAAAGAAATTAACAGAATTCATTAATTTTTAGGAGGCACTAAGCTTGGCCAAAGATGATGAGGAACGCCTTTTGAAGCATCATAAGCTGGTCTTAGTGGTGGACTTGGATCAAACATTGATTCATACAACGATGGAAGCAGTTTCTGCAACAATGAAGGCAAGTTTGTGATCAGGGTTTACTGAAAGAATTTACATTATTACATCATCAACAACTCATCCAACTAAATTCAAAGCTGATTTGTTGCCAAGCAACGTTTTGAATATGTACCAGATTCGGACTCCGATCTAGAAGCCATTTGTTTCCTGAAATTGTACGATTTTTTTCTTTTGTCCAATCAGCAGTGAGCATGAATGACCTTGCTTGACAACAGATAATTGAGGAACTTTTTTTCTTCTAAAGCACCCCATTGGAAACAAGTCCTTTTAAAACTTTTTTGGGTTATCATTGGTATCACTGTTTTTTTTATGTTTATATTATCTATGTTTCATGTACATTCATTTTATTTTATCTGTTGTGGTTTTTTAATTGTTTTCTTGAAATAAATCAAATCAACAGTAATAGTAGACCGTGACCCCCTGTACAGGCTTACCTACCTACAATTTTTTTTGTAGCCCTCTTTCCCAACATTTGAAACACATCAAAACCTCCACAAATTCCATTTGCATTTTGATCCTAGGATGTACATCATTTCCAGTTATGGAACTGTGGTCCTCAATCTCTCTGGTATCACACTCGAATCAGGCCAGGATGTAAAGCTTTTCTTGAGGAGGTTTCCAAGTATTATGAACTACACATCTTCACAATGGGGGCCAGGATGTATGCGCATACGATTGCTTCGTTTCTTGATCCAAACCAGAAGTATTTCTCGCATCGTATTCTTTCAAGGGATGAATGCTTTGATCGCAACCTGAAAACTGCAAATTTAGGGTAATTTTGTTTTGTTTTGCTAACTTTTGGTTTATGCACTAGGAATTTCGATTCATGGGTGATTATAAAATATCATAAAACAATTTAATTCATTGTAACATATGCAGGGATGTCACCACGCTGGTCGGCGCTGGTCGGCCCCGACCAGCACTCAACATTTCCGACCAGGATTTACAGGCTGCCGACCACCACTATTATTTATTAATCATCACGATATTTATATTAGGCCTAGGCCTAACTAAAATTCGTACTAAAACATTTTACCTAGCACATCGTCAAGCTAGCCTCATATAGATAAGACAAAAGACTACAGCAAATGTTTCCGTGGTTACGTACGTTACTTTATTTGTAACACAATACCAGGCCTACCCTGCCCTGGTATTCATTGTTACAGCTTGTGAGTCATGGCGAACAACGTGCTACACAGCACAGTGTACAAGTTTAAAGTTCACATAGCGACCATTCAAGCGTTTTATTTTGCACAGATTAAAAATACAAACAAGTACGCAGTAATTAAAAATGTACAACTACATAGACCCAAACAAAATCATTTTTAATTGCTGAATGTTTTGTCACCCTGCTTTAATTATATTATGTTACTAGTTTTACATTTTTGTACTCTACGAACTATTAAAAAAAATAAAAAAACATGCGCATGGTTCAGTGAGACCGGGCAAGTTCGTTCGTTTATGATCGCCGAGCATGGTACAGTCAACTCTCCCAATACCGGACTCTCTGAAAACCAGAAACTCTCCCAATACCAGACTTTTTTTAAGGACCAAAAGGTCCCAAATTTATATTTACCATTAAAAACACATTCCGAATACCAGACTTTCCGGAAAACCAGACTTATTTGGCCGGCCCAAAGGTGTCCGGTATTGGGAGAGTTGACTGTACAATAATTACACGTCCCTGGGATAACTTCAGGTTGCTGAACTTCAGTTAACCCATAAACACGTGTCTGTTCTTCCCGGCCATGCACTACGCTTGCTGCACAGTTGTGAAACAAAAAATCCGGAATTCGCGAATACGCTAAAAAACTCTCGCGCAAAAGAACACGAACATTATATCGAGCAACAAGTAGTAAGGTCTAGGCTAATAATTTATCTACAGTATTTGATTAGGGATTAGGCCTAAATAAGGAAGCGCCTGTTTTTGTGGAATTCAGATTTTGGGGCATCTATCTAAGCCTTGGCTAGGCCTAGTGGTCGTAGTGTCTACAAGGCTAGGCCTAAGCCTGACGCGATCTATTGCTATTCATTTCGTAAGCGTTTTTTTGTTTTCGCGAATAATAACGGCGACTCCCCGGTGGTACAAGGTTAGGCCTAGACCTGACGCAATTTGTTGTTATTTATTTTCATAATTCTTTACTCTAAAATAACGACAAACCCCGGGGGGGGAGATACCCCCCCCCCCCAGCCCCCGGGAAATTTGCCGACCGGCACTCCAAAAAGCTGGTGACATCCCTGCATATGGAATATCAATGTGCATTATCTATCTATAAAGTACTGTATAATATACCTTGACAACTAGATGTTTTTTTTTTTGCTTCTTTTAGTTCAATTTTCCCATGCGGTGACTCTATGGTATGCATTATTGATGACCGTGAAGATGTCTGGAGCAATGCACCTAATTTGATACATGTGAAACCATACTGCTATTTTAGAGGAACAGGAGACATTAATACACCCCCACTGTACCAGAAACCAACTAAGGGTGACAATCCTTCAGCTACTAGTTCGCCTGTGTCAAACACAGATGCAATCAAACTATCAGTTGAAGGGTCAATTAATACAGCTGATGAAACATTGGCTGATGCTTCAGGTGAAGCAAACATTGAGACATCTCCAACCACTGAGATCTCTGGCAAGACAAATGTTGAGACATCTCCAACCACTGAGATCTTTGACAAGACAAATGTTGAGACATCTCCAACCACTGAGATCTTTGACAAGACAACTGTTGAGACATCTCTCACCACTGAGATCTCTGGCAAGACAACTGTTGAGACATCTCCAACCACTGAGGGCTCCGAAAAGGCTACTGGAGAGTCTAAAAAGTCGTGTGAAACATCAAATACAAATGGAAATAAAACTTTGCAGCAAAATAACAATTCAACAGAACTAAAAAATGGAACATTACAAGAGGTGAAAAACAGTGATACTGATAGCAAGGAAAAGAAAGAAACCGGGAACATTACAAAAGACAAAGAAAACAGTAAAATAAGTGAAGGTAGGGAAGTAACAGTCCAAGAAGCAAAAGTTGAAAAAGTGGAAGAAAACAATGATGATGATCGTGACGATTACTTGCTGTACCTAAAAGAAAATTTGATAAAAGTACATAAAAAGTTTTATGAAATTTATGACCACTATAAGAGCAAATCAACAGACAATACTTGTTCAGTCCCAGATCTGAAAGCGGTTGTGCCTTCAATACGCAAATCAACACTTGCAGGTGTCAACATTGTGTTCAGTGGTGTCTTTCCAACTGACATGCCACCAGAGAAAAGCCGTGCATGGAAGGTTGCTAAGGAACTAGGTGCTACGGTCTCACCTTCAATGATTGCTCGTTTTAAAGATAATGCTGGACCAGTAAATGCGACAACTCATTTAGTAGCAGCAAAGCCTGGTACCGAGAAAGTTCGACAAGCCCGACGAATGAAAGGCGTCAAAGTTGTAACAGTTGATTGGTTATGGTGCTGTCAAGAGCGTTGGGAACACATTGATGAACGTGTATTTCTCCTGCACTCTAGCAAAAAACCTGGACGTGGCTCAAGAAGTCGGAGCAGCACACCAGCATCTGCATTCACAGATTCCGAGAAGGATCAAGAAGTTGCAAAAAAAAGACGTGAAAAGAACAATCCACAAGCTCGACGTTTGACGAGACTCAGCAGTGACTATAACCCTTTATACAGCTTCTCAAGTGAAGATCTGAAGTGTATGGATATGGAAGTTGAGGATATCTTCAATGAGAGTAGCGACGAAAGTAAATCAGACGACTGCAGTGGAGATAACTCGCTTGGTAGCGTAACTCTTGCTCCGTCTTCGTCAAGTGAGGATAGCCTTGATCCAGAAGAACCTCATGGATGGAAACGAAAGCGACCTCCGGTTGAGTCTGATGATGAAGAGCGTGTAAAAAAAGTAGAAAAAGATGACAGTAGTTCAAGCCCAGGCTTAAGTGATGAGGATCGTAGCGAGGATGAAGACAAAATGGCTGCTGCTATTGATGACCTTTTGACCTATAGTAAAGTTTTGTGACTGAATATTACTTAATTTGTAATTAAAAGGCTTATTATTAGTACATTATTCTAAGGCAATTTTATACAATTATTTTACTAGACATAAAATAATTCTTGTCAATTTTTTACCGAATAATTATCTAACAATAATAATGTAAATCACATTTTCTGTCATCATTTGATTGTATATATTCAGTTTTACAATCTGTTTAATAATAATGAATAAAAGCATGTACAGTTACAGTAGAACCATTTTTTTAGTGTAGTCTTTGTTCGATTAGTACCAGTATTTGATTCTTGCTTACAATTTACATAACAATTCTCAATGCAACTAAATATATTGTTTTAAAACAAACAGTTTAGCATTATGTGATATTGATAATCATTTTTTTATAGAAACTTTGTTATTTTATGACACTTAACCGCAATAGTGTATATTATTTTATTACACAGCGTTCTTTGGTGTTGAGTAGGTAAAATTTAGTCTTTAAATTTGATATCCTTTTTTAATGTGATGTCAAACTGGAACCACTCCCCTAACTATCTACTGTCTTGCAAATCAACTCCACGTACAGTACCAATTTGAAAATGATCTAGTACGGACAGTGGATGTGGAAATTATGGAAATATGCTTAAAGATATATTTTCCAGTTGAAATATTATTGTTTTGATGTCACATATAGTTATTCGCTTTTAGCAAAAATTGGTTCGAAAAACTAATTATTTAAAGCAAAAAATAGTCAAATTGGCTGCTAGCCAATGGGTCTTTGGTTGAATTTACCCGTTTGTCTTTTTATAAGTAACATTTTTTTTCTACAATTTTTTTCTACAAAAGTGAATAACTTTATTAAAATTGCAAAATGGCCTATTCAAAGTCTGATTTTATTAATCTTAGCTTTTAAAAAATCATATTAATTACAATTTTGATGTATTACAGAACAGTATTTGAAAATGTTTTCTTATTACAAATTACGAAAAATTACAAAATTTCTCCGGTTGCAAATACCGGTTGTAGAAGATTTTGCATCTGGATATCATCTCATGTGTATTTTGGTTCTGTAAATGGATTACCTGTGATGTCACTTTTTGCCAATACACTTAGTATAGATAATATAGATAAAAAAATACATTAAAAAGAAAAGATGTTCAAAACCTAGTATGTACCATGGCTCAATAAATATTACTCCATGTACTGCATGTATACAGAATCAATGAGGTATATTTTTGAATTTTTTTTTATCCAAATAGAACTTCTTCCCAAACAAATATTAAAAATAATGCTGCTTAGTGAAAAAAAATATGTAAAATAAAAGTTCTTTTATCTTACTCTTATATTATAGTACTACATAGTTACAAAAACCCCTAAGAAAATAATTGTATTGATAACTGTAAACCCCATAATTAATTATATATCAAGTAGTTATTTAAATTGTTTAGATTTCAGGGATAAAGATTTATATAGTATAATTAATTGGACACAAATTAATGTTTGGTATGTATAGATGAATGTTTTGTAAATAGTGTATGTTTTGTATAAAATAGTTTTTCTTTTTGTAATAAAAATGTTTCCTGTAAAAATACATTTCCTTCTCTCTTTTTAAGCTCTGTTTTCACTACCATATTTAGGCATATCACTACTATATTTAGGCACACACTTTTTTGTCAAACTAGTTTGATAGTGTAGACAGAGCTTTAATAAACTGAAAAAATCTCAATTGAATGGAACTACAGTAGTTCCACCAGAGTGCTTATGTTGAAACTGAAACAAACTAGTGTTCGAACGCTTATGTCAGCAATGGAACGGATTGTAACCAGTTGCGCTAATCTTACCGTCCGCACATGATTCGTAGTTGTATATAATGCTGAACTGATCGCATTTACCCACATCACACATGCGACTCAATTCTAAGTTTCCAGTTGCGTTCAGTGCCTACATTGGTAAGCTACAAAATCACCTCAACGCTTTTTTCATGCACAAATGCTGTTTGTGCACTACACAGTGCAGTTTAAGCAAAACATAAAGCTTTGTTCTCAATTGAACGAAACACAAGGATGTAACCGCACCAAAAGTGTTTTATATTACTGCATTGATCAATTCATAAACTTCAATATTTAAAAATCATGTTAATGAAGTAAAAAATGTAGCTACCATCATTACTTGGTAGAGTTGTGCAAACAAGTCAACTTGCTAGATGCAACTACATCAGGGCCAGCTTGTATATTACGGACTACTTTGTGTAATATATTGCAATTTCTCTGGTATGTCACTCAAACAAATATTGTTTAAAAGTAGCATTAATCTAAATATGCCAACTTAATGTCAGCGGCTACCAGATGTCTTTATGTAGACGGTTAACTGTACCAGTACTGCAGCAGTGTGTATTATAACAGTACCTGTATAACAATTTTGATCCTTAATGTTATGTAATTGTTATTTATTTAAAATTTGGTTTTAATAACACCTTTTGATTACAAGAAATAACTTGAATGTGATTCAATACATTTTACATTCTTGAATTGAAGTACATACCAATTGCAGTTACAACCAGTGGCGGATACAGTAAGTTAGGGAGAGGGCCTAAAAATGGCAAAATTAAGTGCTGAACTTAAACCACTGTCCTATCTTTTGCATTGTAATTTGCAATGAATCCACCTATGACAACAGAGAAGCATTGTAAAATAGGTTTACATGTCACTCTTTGCATGTAATTTCATAACATCCCCCTTTAAATAATGTCATATTGTCTATATCTGTATTCCGATTTACATCTGCATTGTCACAGTTGAGCAGAGCTAATAGTAATACTGCAATTATTGATTTTAAATATTGTTGGTTTTACTGTACACCGCTTATTTTCAAACATTACTCTCATTAAATACGTCTTGTTTAGATTCTTCCACAGGTAATTCATCTTCTTTCCAATATGAATGCAAATCACATTTTCTCCCACTAAATGGATCCACTACATTGCCAAGTCTGTGTATCACTCTATCTACCTTGAAGTTGACAAACTTTGAACGCTTCAGTGGAAGTTCTTGAATGAGTACAATGTCACCTTCTTTAGCGTCTTCATTCGGGTCGTGGGCAAATTCAGTCTTCGATTTTGGAAAATACTGAGAGAAGAAATTATGTACAGTTAATACTCTAATCTATTTTTCTCTTTAAAATTACTCTCCATGAACGCTTTGGCTACTAAAGTGAACTATGGTGAATTGCAGCTTACCCATTCATCTGGGAAAATACAGTGCATAAAGCTAGCCAAAAATGATGATGAGTAAAATCCCACTCACACTAATCACCAGTCAGTCAAAGGCGTTATATTTTTTTTTGCATACGTGGTGGGACGTGATGTCATACCGCACCTTTATCCCTAGACAAGATTATTGGCCAATATTAAATTATACAAGAAGGGTCATACTATGGCATGACAAATCACCCCCGTCTCCAGGTTCATCATCTCTAATATTGCTAATGATAAGACCTTGATGGGCTTAATTTAAATTCTCAACATTTCAGTTTAAATTTCAAATTAGTTTCAAAGTTTAAAAATGCTGCACGCCTACCTCTGTTATACAGTAGTTATTCAATTTTGGCCACAAATTTTTCGTTTTAGTTTTAATATGAAGTTTATGAATTTGGATATCTGAAAGGGCTAAAAAATGATTGTGATACACTAAACGGGGCTGCTGCACACATCTACTACTAATGTACACACTACTAAGCTAGGTTTGTACTACTAGGCTAAGATATTATAGTAGTAGTAGTAGAGTAGTAGCAGTAGTAGAGGGCCTAGGCCACAGGTAGGTACTAATAGTAGGCCTAGTGGTGACAGATTAAATCAGTTGCATTAGAAATCGGTTGCGTTTTATTTTGCTCACAATAAAAATCAACATCCGCCACTAGAGCTATAATTTTGATGATATCTGTCACGTTTGAAATCGGTCGCGCTAATTTGTATGGGTGGGCTAGATTTTGTTTTATTAAAAGGTCATTGTTAATTTAGACTTATTCGTCTGATTATAGAAATTCAAATAGATAAAGTAATGCAATATCTTTATATGTCTAGGTATTATAAATTATTAATATGACTGTTTTAAGCCAAAGTGAGCATATAATTTTAGATAAATAATAAATATGTAGATTATTTTTGATGAGATTATTTATAAATGAAGAAATAAATAACACACATTTCTAAAAGTTTTATTATTCTTGTAAATATCCATGAAAAAAACTATCAAACGTATCATTTTGACGCTTAAAAGTGCGTATTTTTTAAGGGTAATCCTCGTTAGCAAAAGCATGTAGCTGCATGCCATAGATTGCGCAGATGAACTCTGATGGTTTCAGAAATGTTTACTTATTTTAATCAATCGCATAATTTGATCGTTTTACTGAAAATTTTTATTTAAAAAAAACGTATAGAAATCTATGCATGATTCGCCACCTCAACAATCCATACCGTACACCTAATAAATATACAACATAAGGGCATAGATAGAAATATCGGGGAGAATAAAAATGGGTATGTTCGCTTACTTTATCTGGACTCAAATTGAATTTAATTTTTATTTTGTAGGCCTAAACTACTAAAGTAAATTAAAGTTTATTAAAAAACTGTTATACGTAATTTCATATAAAATAATATAACGTACGTATAGGCCTAGGCCGGCGGCCTATATTAATATTCTCTGTACAAATATTTTAATTACATTTAAATAGTGTTTACTTGTTTCCCGTACACTTTCGTCTACGGGATCGAGGCGAAGCATATTTTTATTCACACGGAAAATAAGGGTGAAGCTCCTAAAGAATAAGATATCACTAAAAATAAAACGTGACCGATTTCAAACGCGACCGATATATCATCAACATTAATACTAATAATAGCTCTAGCGGCGCGCCATACAAAATGCCGAAGTTCGATTTCAAACGCGACCGATATCATCACCGGTTTAGCCTACATAGGCTAGGCCTATTACTATAACTAGCTAGGCTGGGCTAGGCCTATTACTATAACTAGCTAGGCCTATTACTATAACTAGCTAGGCCTATTAACTAGCCTAGAGAGGCCTCGCCTAGTTAGGCTGCTAGGTTAGTCTAGTAGTAGTAGTATAGTAGGCGCCCTAACTAGGTAGGCTAGGCCTGTGTAGTAGTAGTTAGTTTAGCTATAAATCTACCGCCACTGTCAATAAGAAGTCAATATTACATACCTGCAATAAATAGTTATCAAGTACTAACTTTTGAACTGACACCTTGGCGGTTTTACGCATTTTTGTACCAACAACTTGACCGACATATACGCGCAACTTACCACTTGCCATGTTTATTTTTTATATGAACACGTTTTTTCTTTTGTAGCCGCCAGTAGAGGGCGCTATATAAATGAATTTATTTTTTCCACATGCTTCGCCATTAACATTGTAAAGCACGCCGTTAAAATAACTCATATGAAGCTAACGACGGGTAGCGAAAACCAATTTGACTTAACTTCATCCTATGCGGAATACAGAATATTTCTTTTTTTTTTAAGAGCCTTCTATCACCGGTCATGAAATATTTGAAAGTTACGTTTTCATTTATATTTGCGAAGGTATTAATCAATTAATGCCATTTTCACCATTGAGTAGACCTAGTTGTTTGTTTGTTGTTTTTTTTTTCATTTTATAGACCTCGGCCTCGTGGACACATTCATTTTGTTTGTGAACGAACCTCGGTTTCAAAAATAATATCCCGTATTTATTTAACTTTAAACATGAAGATGGCGTGATTACATCGCGTAGATGCTTCATTATTAAAAAAGAATATTAAATTTTGTCATTATAACTATATAGCACGACTTTTTTTTAACCATTTCCATTATTTATTATGTTCTTTTTTAAATTTATGTTTACAAATTGTTTTGGCAAATAAAAGAAAGAAACATCAAGAGAACAGATTGTCCTATTAAGCGCTTAGAATTTTTTTTTTTAATGAGATAATAATAACAGATTGAATACCTTTAATACTATACAATATAGGCCTTGATTAATAACAAAATAAAAGCTCATCTTTTCTGTTCATGTGAAACAATGCTCTTCCATAGCTAGTTTCTATCCCACCAACTGCGAACCTAGCTATTGTTTTAGCTTTCACTCCATTCAAATTTCTAAAATACTTATATACTTCACCCTCATTTGTATCAATTTTTATGTCATTTATATTTGACTCAAGCTGACACTTCCGTTCCTTAATTTCTTTTGAAAAATCATATTATTTGTTAAAATGATTCGAAAAATATATTTAATTCATTTGCATATTCTTTGTCAATTTTTGGTAGCGATACAGATTTTTGTTTATTATTTATATGTTCACTCATTAACCTCATTCCTTGCCACACCTCTTTCATGTTATTTTAAATCTTATTTTTAAAATTGTATTTTTCTTTACGTATTGCACATTTTAATTCTTTTTGGACCTCTTTTAATTTCGCTTTATTACCTTCAGCAAATGCTTTCTGTTTCCGGTTAATAATAATGTTCACATCTTTGGTTATCCACGGTTATTATTCGCAAACACTTCAACCTTTTTAGTTGGGATAAGCATATCACTACAAAAGTTTATATATTCAGACACTGTGTCCGTAAGTTCATTCAGATCATTAGCGTTATTAATAAACATCACCCAGTCCGTATCATCAAATGCATCTTGTAGGCGTTCCGTTGCTTCCGCTGTCCATTTCTTTACTTTAATAGTCCTTGGCTTCTCTCGTTTAACTAATGGAATGTATTTCGGGTTTAGTACGATTAAAAAATGATCTCCCAAGCACGGCCACTGGGTTGAAACATAGGCCTATGCGTTTTTCACATTTGTGTAGCAAAGGTCTAATATACTTGTTTCGCGCGTAGGACATGTAACGTGTTGGTAGTACTCGCTTGTCTTCTTCAATGATCCGCGATTAAAATCTCCATTAATGACAACGAATACATCGGGCGAGGTAGCTTCTATGTCGTACAGTACTTCTGCAATCTCTGTCGATGCATTATTAACCAGACTTGTTTTGGGAATATATACAGTAACAATAACAACGTGTGAAAATTCCCTGGGTATATAATAGGGGCGTACGCTTACAACAAGAATTTCACAATTTGGTGAGCATCTGTGCTTCTTCACGACTGCGTTATTTTGGTGACAATATCTTTCGTTGACAAAAATACAGATACCACCACCCCTTTTCTTGCCTGATTCACATGTTCCGTCTCCCCTCAGTAATTTAAAACTATTTAATATGTGGACGTCTGATGAATGCAGACGAATCGTAACAGGATTCCTGGAGTATTACGCCCAACCTGTATTTAACAATTCAATAGATAGCTTTAAATATAAAGTATGAACACAGGTTTTAATGTATTATTCGTGCATGACAATAGCCTTACGATAATAATTATGTAAAATTAAAATTTTGGAATGACCACTTTGTTGGTTATAACAAAATTAATATTCAATGACATTTGATTTTTGTTTTATTAATATAGATACTGTTTTGAATAAAAGAATAATAAGAACTAACTTATATTCAATGACATTTGATTTTTTTTTTATTAATAGTTCTACTGTTTTGAATAAAAAGAATAATGAGAAGTAATTTATATTCAATGATATTTGATTTTTGTTTTATTAATAGTTCTACTGTTTTGAATAAAAGAATAATGAGAAGTAATTTATATTCAATGATATTTGATTTTTTTTTTATTAATAGTTCTACTGTTTTGAATAAAAGAATAATGAGAAGTAATTTATATTCAATGACATTTGATCTTTATTTTATGGATATTTTTTTGAATAAAAAGAACAATGTGAAATGTGAGTGTGCAGTTCGTGAAAGGAAAGATATTAGATATGGGTTGGTCGTCGTCAACGTTCGTAGTCGTTCTGTTATTTTATGTATTAGTCTGTGTGAAAGCTGAAACCTTCACCGAAGGTAAGTTGTTATGTCTACATTAGGCGTATAAAGTATATTAAAACAGCATGATAAAAACATTTGACCAATTAAAACTCAACATCCTGACGCAAAGCTACTCCACAATAGTTACAAACAATTACAATCCTGGTGTATTACCCGCTACTTACTTGGGCTCAAATCTAACCCCAATCTTGGTGGTCTGGAGGTAGGACGCTAGGATAGTGATCTGAAGGTCGTGGGTTCGAGTCCCATCCGAGAATTACTTGCGTATTTTTTTTGCAAGTATTCTCAATGTACTTAGTATAAAGTACACATTACGTCAGCGTAGGGCAAAACATCTGACCCATTACTCAACACCCTGACGCAAAGCTACTCCACAGTAGTTACAAACTATTACAATCTTATATTAAAAATGTTTAACCTTAAAAATACCTTGCTAAACAATAATGAAGGCATACACTTCTTATTGGGTACGAACATGAGGTATTTTTCCATGATGGTCATGAATACTGTATATATTTTATTGTTCAAATAGTAAAATCAATGCAAAGTATAAATTTTAAAAAAAACTATTGAAAAATATATGTCTTGAAAAAAAATAAATTTCATCATAAAAATAATTCTGTTTTTGTTAATCTTCTATTTATTCGTTGATATTTTGCGTTGATATACGATTTCCGGTATGATTTTTCTCTGCCTTCAGACTTTTACCTTTAATAGTGTTTGAAATACACGTGATAATGTTATCAATAAATAGACTGATAGTAAACATTTTTAAATGGGAAGATGCTACAGTTTATATTGTCAATAGAAAACCACTGTTTTACGACAGTGCTTCTCAATTTAGTAAGACTGTTTTTGAACAAGAACTAGGCCTATTTTTTTTACAAAAAACACCGCTCGACTTTTTGACGTAACAGTTTTAATTGTTGTTCTATTTTTTATTATGCTTTTTCCTCATTGATATTCTCAGTTAATAATTTAATAAATAATGATTTATTATCAATTATTACATTTTTCTAACGCAAAATAGTCTAAATCAACAAAATTGTAATTCTAAATTAAACTGTAGTACTTACATATTCCGGCCTGGATATGGGTTCCCAACGTCGTAGTGACCCATGCACGCAACCATCTAGTAAACAAAATTCCTAAATTTCCCTGCCGCCGACAAACGTACTCACTAATCTGCAAACAATTCTTCATCTATACACTATACATTTATTTATCGTAGAGGAAAGATTGTTTTGACCATTATTCAATGATAAATTGATTGTATTAAGCCTATACCCAGCCTGCATTGACAGCCAAAACGAAAACATTGTTTATTGATCAGGTCTGACAGACTATTGCTGGCTGCATACATCTCATAGACTCTCTTCTTACAGACTTATTTTGGAGTTTGCGCTCAACAGTTACAATTACAATTCTAACTTTTTAAGCCATATAAATCATAAACCTCTTCCGTGTGATAAGTTTTGTAATGCTTCCGTCCTCTTTAACTGCCTAAATAAAGACGCGATGCGATGTGTACAGAAGAGATGGGTTCTTTAACGATGGAGAATTGTTTATTCTAATGACGTAGTTTATTTCTTTTCTTTTTACTAGAATGCTACACTCAACCAGAAGAGTGCGAAAATGGTGGAACGTGTTTGGTTACCTGGGATGATCTTAGGAATGTCGAATTCCATTGCCAATGTACAAAAGAGTATACAGGATTCACTTGCGATCTTTTGAGAATTTGTAAGATAATTGTTTGAAATTATGCTCTTTCACTTTTTAAATTAATACTGTAAAGCTTGAATCAATAGTTATATATTCAATTTTATTTTAAAAAAAGATTAACTTTCGATAAATTCACTAAGTATATTTCACTATTTCAATTGATAACGGAATTAACTATTCGTAAAGTGTAACGATGACATGAAAGTCTATTTTGTGTAGTATGCCTTATCTTAGTATGGTTTATCATACTGCTTTGCAGTAGTTAAGCATTATTCGGTTGGTACAATGCCCGCTGCCTTCGTTCTTTTGGCTCGAATCTAACTCTAGCCATATCACCAGTCATATTCGTAACTACAAAACGAGTATAGTTTTTGATCTATTTTGCACATTTTGCATTTGAATCAGGAATGATTCATGATTATAATATAATTATAGATTTATTGAAATTTACTAAAGTAATTTACTAAAATGCCAAGTCAATTTTTTGATGAATAGCAGTTTTTAAACTCCTCACTCGCCTTGATGTTACGCTATGCCTAGGCAGCCAAGCACCAAGCAACACTACCTGCGCTTCGCTCAAATTTACCGCAGTCATTATTTTGGACGCGCCTCAATATTTCGTTGCCATGCGAAACAGATTTTTACTGGCTTACGAAACCTCTCTAATATATAAATCGAACAACATTACATTATTGCGTATTGTTTTCTGAATAATAATGTACTTCGCATAAAGTAGAATTACGAGAAGGGCATATCTGACCATATTGATGGTATTGCTTTTTTGTTTTTCTTTTATAGATGATGATAGTGAGAAAGGGTTCTTTTCACGAGATTCGTGAACAGCTAATAATATAACTGATTAGAATCAAATAATAGGGCTAAATTGAAAAGAAAGTATGTCGGTAATTAGTAAAAGTTTTCTTGTATCACACAGCATGTCTTTTGTTTATTTTGTATTGTGTATTGAAGTTTATAACAGAAAAAAGAGCTACTAGTACTACCATTGAGGAAATACCGTATGCCTATTTCTTATGTAATGGTATTCTACTTGTCAGGAATTCCATGCATTAAATGGTGAATTTGCTTAGAAAAATGTTTTATCAGTGATTCCAAAATGGCGGATCTTCGTATATTATGTCATTTTTTCATCACATTTTGTTTGCAGCCGTTCTCATTGATGGGCGATATTCCGCTTCTTTCCAGGTAAATACGTAGGCCTACAATACCTTTTGTTGTTGTTGAGCGTGAAGCGTACTTTTATTTTTGATGATTATTCAGGTACATCAATTTACAAACATTCTGACAAGATCATCCAGATCTAGCTAGGCCATGAAAACAGAGCTATGGCTTTGCAAAGAACTTGTTGACACCCACCCGTAAAAGCTCCTATTTTAACAATATCGTACTAATGTATCATAAACGGAATACTCATTATAACAAGGTGAAGCCCTTATCATATGTACAGATTTCACCAACCCTAATGATTGTTTGTGGTCTAATGCTTAAAAGTATTTTATATCAGCTCTCTGATTTGTATATGGAAATACAATTTCTTTCCAAGTTAACCAAGAAAAGTCATTTTGCTATAAAGGTAATTTAATTGATGAATGTCACAAATAAATACACAACTCTAATCTAAAAGTTTTAAAGTTTATTTTAAGTTTTTATACCGAAATTATCTAGGCTAGACTGTAGACCCACACTGTGCCTATAAAATACAAAATTAAAACATTTAACCCTACTGCCGTAATGAAACGATGTGCCTATTTGTTCCAAATAAAACCTGTTTCTCAGCTGTGCTTTAGGCCTATCTCCACATAAAAAAATATTTGCCCAATATCATAAGAATATTTGGTAATACAGCATATCATTTGTATTACATGCGGTGCCTGTGTACGAAAGCCTAGGTTAAGGTTTGGTTATGATGATACAAGGAGATCATGTGAAACACCTGTAATGCTGTAGGCCTATTATCGAATATTCCTATGGTACTTGAGAAATCTAGACACTGTACCGAGAATCTGATGAATATTATGTTACATTGTATTTATGCATGAATTAGGTATAAGAGTAACTTGAAAAAACATTTAAAGTAAGCGCAGCTGTACCACTTTTAACAAAAACAGCTTCCTTCATGTGACCTATGACGTATATACGAGTTGTAATTTGCATTTTACTATAAACGTTATGGTTTTATTAGCATTACGTTGTCATAATCTGTCCACATTTAATATTATTGCAGACTTAATTGCAATCATGATCGTCATTTCCTATTGTTGCCGAGCACCGGTCTGAAGATAAAATTAAACTCTTGTCATTTATTATACGTATTAGGAGGCCTACCGTACTGCCATGCTCAATCACAAGCGGTTGACGTTGCATAAACACTGAGTAAATCCAGGAGATTTTATGACCACGAATCATGACTGCTGCCTGCATCACTTACAGCAACCTCTAAATCACTGAGATAAAAAATGAAAAATTTTTAATCTGTCATTATACATATAGTAAGCGAGACGTAAGTCTCATAAAATGACAAAGACAAAATACAGGCTAGTTTCGAGTTAATTTCGAGTGATATTCGATTATATGTAACCTAAATCACACTTGACGTATTATCTTACATTGTGAACACGTGACGAATTCCAGTGTAATTCTGTGTAAGGAGGAATGTCAATTTAAATTATTGTATGTGTGTACACGGACAGTTTTATAGCAGAGAAAAACTTACATAGACGATTCATAAAATATAAGTTGGTCTTTGCTTTGCCTGGTATCACCATCTTGCTGAGAATCGAGCTGAGACCACGTTGCCGGGCGTTGTGTTCCAGACGAGAAGACCATACTTAAAGGTATGTGGTCCGTCAGTGAAGTTAATTGGGTAACAAAATGAAACTCCTCACACATCTGTAAATACAAAATAAACATTAATATGAAACTGTATATGATTCTAGACTGTTCTAGACGGAGTGTTTACTTAATATTAGTAAAAAGATAAATATGTTGGAACATATGGCGTTTCATCGCTCGTATACTGTATTTTCAGACAAAAATTGACTAACATAAAAAAAGACAATAACTGCAGACTTTGGGCAAGTCTAGCATAACACGTCGAGTTGTGTGTATTCATTAACCATAGGCAACAATACGGTTTATGGGCAAATTATGGCGTATAATGATGTCATAATATATGATATAAAATATATCTCCATTTCATTTTTATCATCTTATCATCATCTATATTCTTTGAAATTAGGTTTTTTAGGATCATCTCCCTTTTCCTATGTTATGCATACGTTATTGTAACATCTTTAAATAAACATTATTGAATTTAATTGAATATCATCGTCCGGCCTCCGACCCGCTCATCGCCGTCGTGTCATTAACAACGCTTCATCTATAATTATCCTTCTCCTTTTTAACAATAACATCATCCTAAATAATATCACCATGATAATAAATGACGTCATCATATGCAGTATTAATCATTTTAATGCAAAATTCTTTAGAGCGTTGAAGTCAGGTGTTTCACGTTAAACGATAAATGATTAAGCGATTAAAAGTGTTGTTTTATTTTTCATGAATAAAGTTAAATATTAAAGCTAGGTTTCCACTTCTTGGAAGAGACGCATCGCGTCGCGATCGATCGGATTACATACAGTGTTCTTACGTTGCATCCATGTGGGAACTTGTCTTTACATTGACCTTGATCTACACAGCCATATTCAATGATAGTGTTGCAATTACACAAGTTGAATATGCTTTTCGATGGGGTGGGAAGAAAGAGAACTGCATTTATTTACCCTGGCCTTATCATGACTACTAACCTGTTGATAATACGCATTGTCGTTATTATACAGAATCAAGTCAACTCTTCTACGACCATTGCCTTTAAAACGTTGGCAATCTTTTAAGGTTGATGGAGTCCCTCCACTTGCTGACGTCAGAAACACTTCAAGATCTTCCACATATTTGCCTCGCAGCTGTACGTCTTCAAGGATTCTAATAAATGAATTGAAATTGTAATCATCATCAGTACAACCAAGGCAATCTAATAACTCCAGAGATCAAATGGTTTATTTGTGGCTGCGACACGATCAATTCCACGCCCTAACAGACACAGATATTCTTTCGACATTTCAGAATGTGGTGTATTCACGGAAGCTATCACCACACCGAGCTATGCGAGGGATGGGTATATCATGAACCGGATATACTACGATTATGTTTCGTCGAATAAAAAATCCGTATTGACAACGTGTATATTCCATCTGATGATCAATTCAGTAAACAAATTGGGAAGTGTTGTGTTTGATTACCTTTGTAGGCCTTCAGGGGTGCTAGCTTCCCTATCGTGTAGTTTACTACTTTTAAGGACGGTCCCCACAGTCCATGAATGGTCCAAACCTGGCATCTGCCGACAAGGGTCCTGGTAAACTGAAAACAAGGGGTGATTGAAGTCTGTGATATCCTCTGTAATAACAAAAAACAACAATCTCAACACAGGTTACATAGGTAGGAAGATATTACTACTGCTGATATAAAGTTTGCGGTACACCACGTATATTAGTTATGGAAAGAACTATTGAGTTTCGGAACTAATATACGTGGTGTACCGCAAACTTTATACCAACATTTGATTTCGCGAAGGAAACATTCAAATAATATATTACACTACTGCTCTTGATAAATGTATTTATATTCGCATTATTAACATTATAGTAATTATTGAATTTTCAAATTATTATGTATACAGAGACCAGCTAACATGACGATAAATGACCATTAAAATGAGGGGAACAAAATTTGCATCAGCATAGTAAAAAACAATATTTTCGTATGGATTTTAAACTCATATTCTATTTTTAACGATTTATTTTTGATCCGCTAATAAGTAAGGGCTTATTCGGAGTACGTTCTAGAAATTAGTGATAGGTTAAGTAGCGTACGGTACATCGTATAATTGCATCGTTTGTGACTGGTGATGTTGTGATAGTGTGAGATTGATGTATTAAAACGTGAACCGTAGAGCATGTGGAAACGGCTGCTTCATTTTTGACAGAAAATTTTATCAATTACAATTATTAGTTGGTGTGCTTTTTTGAAACTATAATCAGCTATTTAAAGATGTATTTATTGTCACACAAAAACATGAAAATGAAGATTGTTAAAACTTTGACTTTGAAGAATAGGCAATTTTGTAATTTAATAAAGATAATACACTTATAAAAAGAAAAAATAAACGGTTATATTCAATCAAAAATCCATTGACTACCAGTCAATTTGACCCTTTTTTCATTTGCCAAATTTTGGTCAAAGTTGATAACTATTATGAGACATTAAAATAGCATATTGCATCTTTAAAATGGATAAACATTTGGTAACCTGCATAATTTCCATAATTCAATGATCAATTTGTCTTTGCTACAACATTGCATGTATTTCAAATAATGTTCCCCAGATAATAAAAGTCAATTAGTTGATGACATTAAACAATGTGTAAAAAAATTATTTTAGCTTGTTTAGCTCAAACGGTAAAATGGCTTATTTTCCAAAATGTAAACTCGTTTATTTTGATGTGTAAAGAAATGTTTAAAGCTTAATAATATTGAAATAAAATCATCGAAAGATGAGTAAATGAAAACCTCTATTTCCATGGGATAACAGTTTGGGTTGTTTTTTATTGAGTTAAGCTCTGTCTACACTATCAAACTACTACTACTACTACTACTACTACTACTACTACTACTACTACTACTACTACTACTACTACTACTACTACTAATACTACTACTATAAAAAAGTGTGATGTGCCCCAAAATGATTGTGATATGACGTTATCGGGTTCATATATGGGCACATCACATCTTGTGTCACAAAAAGAGTGGACAAAAGGTTGTAGAGTGGACAAAATATCTTTTTGAAAACTATTATTACTTGGAGACATATTGTCAAAGTTAAAGTTTCCTGTAAGAACATCTAGCACTATACGTTCGTCTTCGTCTTCGACTGTGTTTCGAAATGTTTCCAGCCATGACATAATCTCTGTCATCTGTAGTGACCGGGTTTCATGATCTAAAAACAAAGTAATTGAAAAAAATAGGTATAATTAATAAGTATATATAATTTTAAATGGTAGCTTTTTGTCTCTATTTTAAAAGTAAAGTATATCCCTTCTCGTCATAGCCATTAGTAATGTTGTCGAAAATGTGTTACCTACACCATATTATTTATTCAATGATTTTCGAGGATTTGCAAAAAAATACAGTATATAATATTATATCCCCGCCAAATTAACAGATGAGGCAAATTCTGGCAAAATCTCTCTTTATCTCTCTTATCTAATATTTTACCATGTGAAATGTAGTTACATTTTAAATTTCCATAACTTTCAGCAGATTAGTTTGTTTTAATCCTCCGTTAGTCTTTTGTGTTGGGTATAGTGATGTTATAAGGTATAAGTATACAAGTAGGCCTACTTCTAAACGCCAAAAATGATAATGCTCTCTTTTTTATCATTTGTAATGCTAGGGAAAATTATAGTAAGTGCTAATGCCACCAGAGTGAAAATTACTTATGACAAATTGCGAAATAAAATTATTAATAAATAACCACTTAGCATGAATTGGTGTGGACAAGGTAAGCCAATTTGAATGTTACTATATGCATTCTCTTATCCAATAACATAAATTTATGCGGGAGATTAATGTGTATTAACGCCCATGTAATTGTATTTCCATTATTGGCAGGTCGTCCCTGGATGGATGGATGCCATGTCTCGACATCTTCATTTTGCAATGTGTAACCGAACAATCCCGCCCAATCTATTTCATTTGTTTTCGGATGCTTTAGCAGGGAATTAATATCACACTTCCCTGTTTAAATATATACACCTATTAAAGGGATAGTACACTCGGAGCCAAAAACCTGTCCTCTTAATGGGGATATCTCTTGAGTAGTGGCACCTCTATTCAGAGGAAATTAACAAAAAAACGAAATTGTCCTCTTAATCTCTTGTTTTTTGGAAAAACAAATATTCTAAAATGAACAATAATTGATTTAGATTAAAGGAATTGCAAAGAATTTGAAATTTAGCAGTCACATTTTCACCAATAATTTAATATTATAATATCCATTTTTGTAATATAATAACTAATTAAATTGTCCATATGGTATAATACATTACAAAGAAAACAAAAAAGATAATTAATAAAATTATACTAAGTATTGTTAGGCACTCTGTTCTTTGTAGGGCGCCATATAAAAACCTGTATAGAATAGAATAGAATTTGGTTATTTTGTTAAAACTTCAGATTTCATATGAAATAATTGCATCATGTGAGAATCTACTGCATTAGTATACCTTGTGTTGATTGAAGCTGTGTCGTTGATATGTATCCGACAAGTCTTTGGCCTTCTGAAGTTGTACCAATATGTACCTAGAAGAAGGGTGAACTTATTAGTGTCTAATGCTCTATCAACACTATCAAACTTTATGTGCCAAAAAGAAATGGGATGTACCGACGGACATGATGTCATATCGCTACCATATTTCAGCACAATCACTACCATATTTGGGCACATCACACTTTTTTTCACATACAGTGTACAGAGCTTACGACAATGATTTATAACATTTATCTAAGTGCTGTTCTTCACATATTTTGTCCTGTATCACAGGCCAAGTATACAACATATCATGTGATGCAGGTATAATGCCAGTTGAGCGCTGACTTTGTATTAACAGCTAGTAGGCCCTCTGTATCTGGTAGGCCTATTTATATGGAACACATGCCATGGATAAAGTTAACGCATAGGCCTGAACTCGATTTAAACTACCGGGCCGTATCTTTTTATATGCTAGCTGAAATATGTAGGCCCCTATACTTCCAAACTTTAAATGTAATTGGTCATTTGCAATTTAAAATATTCATAGAAAAGAATGAGGCAACAATATATCATACACATCAATGATGCTAACGGAATAATTGTGTTCATTAATTATATTAAGCGCTGTTTGATTCCAGTGCATTTAGTTTCTTGTGTTGATTAACATAATAGGAAATTGGTTTATTACTTTTCCATTACAACTGTATACAATCTCATTGTTGATACTTTATCATTATCATATCTATGATTTCAAATGTAGGCTACATTTTAGTAATACAGTCGATCGATATGCATACAGTAGTGGGTATATACGACCATTTCCGTTCCATTTCCAATAGTGACCTTTTTCCACCCAAGACTTTTAATTACGCAGAACAGTAGGTTCTACTAATACTTCACCTCGAATTGCTTTATTTAGGATATGATTATATAAAGTGAAAACTAAAATTCATTGGAAATACCTAGACAATTACCACCTAGAAACAGTAACGATGTAATCTAAAACGATTGTCCCATTCTAGCCCACACCACCCCAACCCGTAACGTTTTTGAGACCCTATTCTAGCCCACTTTCTCCACTCTAGTGTTGAGTTTGGAGCCCCACTTGGTAATTTGTTATTAGCTTTGTGTGTTAATGGGTTAAATCAATCTAATCCCATCGTTTGACTAGTCCTCGTGATTTATATTATTCCTTCCCAGGTAAATTACATTTTGCTTTTTCCGACACAACGTTAAACCTCAATTAACTTGACTAATTGTATGATTTCACTAATTTAGTAATTAAAAATTCCGAATTGCAGTAATGTCATTTATTAAAGTAGACGAACGATGATTTTCTGAGCTTAGATCGATTTTTCCGATTCACTGCATGTTGGATAGTACACAAACATAACTACTGTCAATGAGCGCATGCATATTAAAGTTATAAGAGTCTGTAAGTAATATTTTGATCTTTCACTTTTACGTTAAACCAAACGATTTGCAATTATTTGGCACACCATAAGAGAAAATAAAAAAAATGAATGTAAATGGTGAACAATTTGTATTCACAATCTTAAATATGATTTATTCAAAGGTGGGCTGGGAAGATTGTCAATTCAAGGCAATTTTCCTTAGTAAAACTCGCTATATTGGTTCCCACTAAGACGAAACGCCAGGACGTAAACGCAACCTAAGTAATTTGACCAATCGTGACACAGTGGACCATCCAAACTGTCATGTCTGATTAGTCAACTTATACTTGCGTTGTGCGTACGTCATTCCGTTGCGTCAAAGAGGGAAGGAATATTTACGATAGCGTAAGTAGCTTACATGGACATAAATTAATCTATATCTTACCAAATAAAAAATACAATTATCTGCCATAAATGGGACAAATGTTACCAGATCAAAGTTTACAAAAACCAAACATTGGCATATATACAAGTAAAATATGATATTGAGACATAATAATATTACCAGATTTGTCAATTAGTAGAAATAATGCTGTTAAGTGGTGGTTTTATAGTTATTGTTTGTGTTAGCGTAATAATAAAAAAGTAATGTTTCACCCAGGGGATGGTGATGACGTTTACCCTGATCAGATAAGGTGAGTGTTTCATATACATCACCATTACATGTATGATGCAAGGCGAGTAAAGAAATAACCCAGAAGCCCATTTCTTGTCCGTTTTACTCATTGCTTCTTTATGCATTATGACTTCGTGTAACTGCCTACTATTAACTCCTACTAATCTATAATTTAATTGTTAATTATTTTGCGCATAACTTGTACTTTTATATATTTTTTTATCTGGTGTATAGCCTCAAATGTTTATCAATTAATGTCTAAGAAGGATTCTCGGGAAATAGTGACCTGAAAAAATAAGAAATGATGATCTAGGCTGAAATAACTGGACATAAGCCTTTGTAACCGAAATTGGTAGAGCAAATATTGGTACGTCACACACTGAGGAAACAAAAACACATTACTAGCGCGCCCTGACATGGAACCCAAGGGAAACAGATAACCGCCTCAAAAAACACCTGGAGGAAAGAATAGGATTTTTCACTTCGTTTACTTCAGCAGCAGACGTTCTGTGCTATTTTAAACTGCCACGATAAACATACGAATACATATAGGTAAATTATGTCAATGAATAATTAAAATAAAAAAGTATTACCTTTGCCATCAGAAGCCCCTTGCAGATGGCTTTATCTTCTTTTTCTTTACCAGTAAAGTTTTTAAATTCAGCATCAATTACTGGATAACGGCTAGCAATAAGAAGCCCACTCGATAACATGAACTTGTTTGCCGACCAGCTGCAGATACCAGCATCTGTCACAATGTGGCTAAACCACACTTGCAGACCTCTAACCAGATGTTTAGAGGCACAAGTATCAAATACTTCTTGAAGACAAAGGAAATCCATCTCTGGTGGAAAATTGATGCTTAAAGAATGTTCAAAATCTGTGATGATTTCGTGGCTGACGTCATGAAGGTGCCTCGTGTCAAAGGAAAAGAACACGGGACTGCTCGTTGAAACAGGTTCACTGACTGTTACGCCGTGATCACGCAGACAAACGCTAGGGTTTGAGTCAAAGAAACCAGTTGTAGACATGCTAGATGGTTGTGGCTTTCGTGGTCGTTGATCGGGTTCAGCATACCGGTTCACAGAAGTACGGTATCCACTGGTACCAGAACCCCTGCGCATGTCAACTGAACTAAATGATAATCCTTCATTTATGCGTGATAGTTGGGTAAATCCTGTAGCTGCCACATCACCAGTTTGATCCTGCGCGTAACGACTCTTTACTAACGTTGCTGAATCGCTGAGTATACGATCACGCTGTATTCGACTACACGACGGATACGACACCTGAGCGACGAACACGTCGTCAAATATATCGTCACCACTAAACGTTCTTTGCGACTGATTATTCGCTAGTGACCTAAACTGTTCGTCAGTACTGCAAACGGATAGAATTTTCAAATCCGTAGCTGTTGGTGATTGCACAAATATTCTAGGATTCGGTCTTACCTGAGAATTCACAACATAGGCTGCAATTATCTGCGCGCGCTTTTCAACTTTACGTAGATTGTTAATTCTTGACAGTGCTTCTGGTAATAGACATGTATTAAAAGAACTAACGTGAAAATATGGAAGTCGATTCCCATCTTCGAGACCAAGATACCCATGCGGATTCTTCTCATATTTATTCAATTTATAATAATAAGCATACGGACAACGATATTTCTGTATAATTATTTTTAGTATGAAAGCAAACAATGCCAATGGAAACCATATTGCAATTATTCCTAAACACACAATGATTTTAATTAGTTTTGCAAAAAGTCGTACACAGCATAGTTCTTCTGCGTGTTCTTTGACTTCATCAGATGTGTTGATGAAGTTTGATAGCAGTTGGTTCATGCACCATACCCATACGTAGCAGGCTTGACATGACAGCCAATAGCTTATTGAGAGACACTTACTCGGGAACTCTGTCAGGTGCAACATCATTCAAGGAGTCCCCTCAAGTAACACCACAGGAAACTACAACACTGTGTGAAATATAAAATAGATAGAGAACGTGTAGCTAACAAATCTTTACATTTGTAATCACGGGGCCACACTTGCAATCCTCTTTCAACCTGGGTCAGCCGGTGTACTTCCAATTATGATAACGCACATAAAGATAATGATAATTATGTTGAATTTGATGCAAGTTATTGACGACGAAAAAAATAAGTCTTACGTGGGTGTCTACCGATGGTAGGCCTACTGCTGGTGACGATAATGACTGTGATGATTATAATGATGTACTGTAGCCTAGATATGGTTACATACAATAAGTAAGCTAATGATAATGATAAATTATACAAATTCTGTAATTCTTTTCCAATATTGGTGACGTATTAGAATGCAATTATAATTAAAATACATATTTACCATGACATTAAAGTAATTTTTACCTATAGAACATATTTGCTTATAATAACGATTGAAAAATCTGTTGTGTAAATATTGATCAATATTTCCATAAAAAACCGTTTATATGAATATTTATACTACCATAGCGCTTCTTGTAAACGACGAATTGACTAAAATTATTATTACTGGTGGTAGTATGGTGGTGGTGGTATCAACGTATGCCTAATAAAATTAACTTAATTAGCCTATGAATAATGAATTTTTGAACATATTTTTGTTTTAGTTTTGCAAAATAAATTCAATAAGACATTTCACAGTATCTATGATAAATGAGCAGATGTTTATATTAATTTACTATCTATAATTTAATAAATAAAAATACCTACATATACTAGTAGCCTATTTGTTTAAATGAGATGATGCTGTTCTACCGTCCATAGCAGCAATTAGATAGATGTTCGGATACAATTATCTGTGGATGTCACACCGCAACTTCACACTTCTCAGTGGACGAAGGCCACGCTTGAAATACTTTTGACACCTGACTGATAAAAACTCTTATCGATCAACAACCCACCAATTAGCCAAACATCGATTACAAAATCTGAGTGCGGTGTGCCTCTATAGGGGGCGACATATAATGTGATAATTTGAATGACAGAAGGCTCATAGTAGAGCAGTTAATGACATGAGCTGTGCACTTTATTACCAAAGCATGAAACTTTCCACAAAGTGTCTTTGATGTATATAGATTCAAAATATCGGGGGGTGCCAAGTGTCCAACGTCCGGTATGGCGGCCATCTTGATTTCAAAATGGCCACCATAAAATCAAAAAATGTTCATATCTTGGCAACTATACACATTAGAGACTTAATTCTGGTCTCAAATTGTTCACAAACTATATATTTCTATTTGCTCTAATGAAAAGTTTCGTCCAAAAATGACCGGAAATGACGTTTCTTACAGTTTGACCTTTGACCTTGTATTTGTATATCTTTGTAACTACTGGTCATTTTCAATCGATTTTGGTGTCATTTTGTTCAGAATAAATACATTTATATTTGTAGTAGTGGAACATTTTCACATAAAATGACCGAAAATACAATTTATGACCTTTGACATTTATTTATTGATTTTTAATTATGTGAATATACTGTATGTGGTTTTTGTTGGTCTTAAATGCACCTAATTTTGAACTTTTACCTGATAGGCGTAATTATATTAAATGATTAATAGACTTAAATTGTATATAGTACATAAAATTGGTAAACATTGTGCTTGGTGGTACCATTAGTTCAACGATGTTGGCACCTTCTGATTCGCTAAAAGTTTTAATAGTTTGACAGAGGAAATAACATACATGTATGGAATACCGTAAAACCTCAAAAAGGTGATAGTATGAGCCTCTTTTCGAGATAGACTGTATTTGAATTTCAAATAATTAGTATGATGATCGTGTTTATATCAATATATTATTAATGACCTTACAAAGAACCCTTTATATTTCAACAATTAAGCCTCAGTTATTCTACAATTTATTGTTTTCGAAGTGGTAGGCCTATTTTGATTGCATCTTCTTTTTGTATGCTTCCTGGGTTAATATGGTCCTAACATTCCTTCTTTGTCTGTAGATGGTCTTACACCCTTTTCTTGATCTGTGGATGGTCTTATACCCCCTTCTGTGTCTGTGGGTGGTCTTATACCCCCTTCTTTGTCTGGTGATGGTATTACACCCCTTTCTTTGTCTGTTGATGGTATTAAACCCCTTTCTTTGTGTGTGGATGGTCTTACACCCCTTTCTTTGTGTGTGGATGGTCTTACACCCCTTTCTTTGTCTGTAGATGGTCTAACACCCCTTCTTTGTCTGTGGATGGTCCTATACCCCCTTCTTTGTATGTCGATGGTCCTACACCCCCTTCTTTGTCTGTTGGTGGTCTTATAATCCCTTCTTTGTGTGTGGATGGTCTTGCACCCCTTCTTTGTCTGTGGGTGGTCTTACATCCCTTTCTTTGTTTGTAGATTGTCCGACACCCCTTCTTTGTCTGTGGATGGTCCTACACCCCCTTCTTTGTCTGTGGATGGTCTTATACCCTCTTCTTTATCTGTAAGTGGTCCTATACCACTTTCTTTGTCAGTGGATGGTCTTACACCCCTTCTTTGTCTGTGGATGGTCTTACACCCCCTTCTTTGTCTGTGGATGGTCTTATACCCCCTTCTTTGTTTGTGGATGGTCTTACCTCTCCTTCTTTGTCTGTGGATGGTCCTACACCCCCTTCCTTGTCTGTGAATGGTCCTACACCCCTTCTTTGTCTGTGGATGGTCTTATACCCCCTTCTTTGTCTGTAAGTAGTCCTATACACATTTCTTTGTCAGTGGATGGTCTTACACCCCCTTCTTTGTCTGTGGACGGTCCTACACCCCCTTCTTTGTCTGTGGATGGTCCTATACCCTTTCTTTGTCAGTGGATGGTCTTACAACCCCTTCTTTGTCTGTGGACGGTCCTACACCCCTTCTTTGTCTGTAGATGGCCTTATACCCCTTTCTTTGTCTGTGGATGGTCTTATACCCCCTTCTTTGTCTGTGGATGGTCTTACACCCCTTCTTTGTTTGTCTGTGGATGGTCTTATATCCCCTTCTTTGTCTGTGGATGGTCTTATACCCACTTCTTTGTATATGGATGGTCTTACACCCCCTTCTTTGTATGTGGATGGTCTTACACCCCCTTCTTTGTCTGGACCCACTGCTTTGATTGATTAAATCAGACATTGTTTCTTGTATGATTAGGAGACCAAGACCTTCAAAGTGAAAGTCCACAGGTGGATGCTTAAAAAGGTCTTGTACAGAACAGTATATTGTAGGTCCATGTCACTAATTTGAGGATTATTTGAATAATTATATTGAGATGTCTTTTACGAATTGATTTGGTTCGGATTTTGCTAAAAAATCAATGACTAGAGAAAATGATTCAGATGAAAGGTTTACAGCAATACCATAAAAATGGAGTACATTTTTTTAGATGCAACGAAAATGAACAAGAATTATCTGAGTTTTTGACTTTGAGGTCTACTGCACAAATGCAGGATAAGTTTGTAGTAAGTACTTTGAAAGATGGTGTTCTCTTCTCTTAACTCACGAAAATGAGAACTTTCCGAACTTGTCTCATATGCAACATCAAAGAGGCCAACGAAAGAATGCTACTTTACATCAAAACTTTTTCCAAATGGCATCTAACAATTCAATTCAACATATGGTATAATACATAAAAAAAAAAAAAAAGAAAAGATGAAGGAGAGAGGACCAAAACTGTTATCTAACGATTGACACATCAAACAAGTCGGCATAGATGAGCTCAGTGATCTGTCATACTTTATGCCTATCCTATCACATCAAACGTCAAAAATTCAGAATAATAATTCCTGGTCATTTTTGCGTTATGTGTCATTTATTTCGGTATAAAAATTAGGTGCATTTATACCAATGTAAACCACATACAGTATGTTCACATAATTATGTCATTGTCAAAGGTTATAAATTGTATTTCCAGTCATTTTATGTGAAAATGTTTCATTACTACAAATATAAATGTCTCTATTCTGAACAAAATGACACCAAAATCGATTGAAAATGATCAGTAGTTACTGAGATACAAATAATAGGTCAAAGGTCAAACTGGAAGAAACGTCATTTCCGGTCATTTTTGGACGAAACTTTACATTAGAACAAATAGAAATATGTGGTTTGTGAACAATTTAACACCAGAACCAAGTCTCTACTGTTTATAGTTGCCAAGATATGAACACTTTTTGTTTTTATGGTGGCCATTTTGAAATCAAGATGGCCGCCATACCGGACGTTGGACACTTGGCACCCCCCGATATTTTTAATCTATATACATCAAAGAAACTTTGTGGAAAGTTTCATGCTTTGGTAATAAAGTGCACAACTTGGCTATTTTTATGGCGTTAACTGCTCTACTATCAGGATTGCTTACAAGTCAGTGTTTAGGATTAATTTAAAAAAAATTAGAAAAGAAACATTTTACAAAGATGTGTGAATTGTTTTAATGATTGGCTGCGGATACAACAAAATACATAAATTTGTAACTTTTATTGTCGAAAGTAAACTTAAGTTGAGATTTAAAAAAGATTACAGTAGTCCACTAACATGTCTTGTTTACTGTTGTCAGAGGGCATTAACATTGACAATTATAAACAAAAGGTAAAGACATAACAAAGTTAAATGTGAAACAGTTCCACCTGTTTACAATGTAGTAATAGGTTCATGAATATATAAACCAGTATGAATTAACTTAAAGGCAGTTTCGTATGGGTAAACGGCTTGACTTCGTCAGTAATTATAATAACAGATCAGCTGACTAAGTCAAGCTGACAAGCTAGACAAAAAATCTTAACGAAACTTTACCTATCAATATATATGACAGTTTATAGAGATTTCAATTGCTTTAAATTAATTAACTAATTACTGTACACATTTTACAAAATGTATGTAATGTTTTTCTCGGGTGCCTATCAGATGCACCCCGTTTTCTGGCCGATTCTTGTACGGTATCATGTCTAGTAACGTCTAACATCCTGTAGTATCATGTCTGCTTTACATACCATAACATGTAACTAATAAATATTAATCAAAACCTCTTAATAATTTCTCTCTAAACTACAGTATCCCATGGGATGAAGGTAGCCGTTAGATGTTTAACATAGCTAGACGTGATACCGCTCGAGTATTGGATATGTTTTTAGTGTACCAAAGTATTAATTAACAAAATAATATTACTTACTGATAAGAACAATGGGGTAATTAATTAAAATCATCAAATACAAGATAACTAACATAACATATTTTCACTATAATAAAAAATTGAATATAAATTTATTTGTTATATCAATTTGAAATTCATAAAATAGAAATTTTAATTAAAAATTAAACAATTGTATCTAAAATTAACATTTTGTTCTATTAGTTTATTTTGGAATGGTACTAAATACTAAACTAAATTAACAAATGAATGTTTTTTTTTTGTTTTTATTTATGTAGCCTTAAACTTGGTTCCCACTAGGAAGGGTTGGTCCATACAAACATCACTGTACTATAATATACAGTACTCCCAGCAGCGTGGTGTTTGTTAACCAAACATTTGATAAAAGCCAATTGGGCCATCAAAAATCAGTCAAAACCCTTTGATCTCCAGAGCTCAGCATCCTGTTGTTAAATTGCATTGCTTGTGGTCAGTACAGGCAGTCAAATCAATTTTCCGAACTACATACAGTATGTGATGTGCCGCAAACTTTATATCAATATACGATTAAGTGGGAACCAAGCTTTTTTATTCATTAAAGGCCAGGTGCGGGCAAAAAATTTCTATTGATCATACATTCCAATAATTGTCGATCTATAGTTTTCCCTATGTTTCATAATTTTTGGAATTTTATTTGTGTTGCACAAGCTTGTTGAAAATAAGCACTTTCATATCAGTGGGGGTAGTTCAAATTACACAGTAAAATCTCTATTCTTTTGTACACAAATTTTGTAAATAGAGAGGCACGTTATCAGATGACTAAATATAGGTAATATAACTTGAATATTACATTTCTGATATTTTTATTCAACTTCAGATTTTTATTTTCATGCTATAGCAAAAATTATCCTCCGTATATCCACCATCTTTTTTCACCTTCTTGGGAGTCACCAGACATATGTTATTACATTAGGTTAACTACCTAACTACTGAAAAAAAAGTCTTCTTGGTTTTTATAGAAGAATTTTGCCAAATTTTTTATTTGACCATATTAAGGGAAATTCATATTTTTTCGTCTAGATTTCTGTTACAAATATTTTTTTTATGTACAATTAATCATATATTATATTTAAATTCATGCCTGTACCTGAGCTTTAAATGAAGGGCCAGATACAAGTTTTTCTTCAGGGGAGCTTTAACATAAAATATCAATAGTCTATCGGAAAAAGCTAAAGCTCTGTCTACACACTTATCAAACTGGGATGTGCTTAAATATGGTAGTGATATGCCCAAATATGCTAGTGATATAACATCATCATGTCCATATATAGGCACATCCACATTTGATAGTCAAGAGAGCTTCATAAAAAGTAGTTTATAATGTAATTTGAGCTGTCAACAGGGGAGTATGTTCCCCAAGCGCAAACCCCTGGATCTACCCCTGAAATGTCTTCCAGATACCCCAGAAGAAACAAACTATAAGTTAACACTGTATGCTTGACTAGTTTCCGCCCAATTGATTGCCCTGGCCCCATCGATGCCTTCCTCCTTGATCAGGTTGTGGTTGTCGTCTGCCTTGTGGTGCCATACCAAACCCTGCCACGCCTCCTTGGCGATTTGGAAAATATTTATACCTGCAAACAAAAATCAAATGATTTGCGATTTTCATTCAAATTAATATTATCATTATAATATTATAAGTAATTTATTCTGTATGATTTGTTTTTACCTTCAGAACAAACCTCATTAACAACAACTCCCTCCAGCATTTTTTATATTTATGATATACACTATACTGTATGTATAATCATGCAATATACGCAATGAAATGAATAGTCACTTTGACGTTAGAAATTCAAATATTTAGCAGGAACAACACATAAAATAAATAACAAAAAAAGAAACAGAACAAAACTATTGTTTTAATAAGTATATCAAGAATTGAGCCATCTCATGATGCTTGGATTAGAAACAACAAATGAGGTATAATCAAGGTAATCTAACAACAGGGCACTGAGCTCGCCTTGCCAAGATATGTCCTTTGATCTTATGTCTGGCTGCAACAAATACCAACAGTACTGTACTATGTACATAGTCTGTAAGAGGCGTGGAACTGATCGTCCATGTTGCAGCTACTTTGATCTCCAGAGCTCAGCAACCTGTTGTCAGATTGCCTTGGCATAATCAACAATTTTTTACTCACAGAAAGGCTGGTGTAGTTAGGAACTGCCGGCCACCAAAATCTTGTGGATATTTAAACATCAAAAAGAAGTAAAGGTGTCCAACAACAATTCCTATCAGCTCACTGAATCCGCTGAAAGAAAAAGAACAAATTAGGTAATAGAATTTTTCAAGAATGAGCACCAGATTCTTGACACTGTATCTCCACAAATGTACCCACAAGATATTCCTTACAGCCCTAAGTCCAGTTAGAAAAGAAAAATAACAGCTATCTAGCAATCGGATTAACAGGGCAAATTTATAGGTCAAAAACATAGGCAAATTCTATAGTGTCAGATTCTACAAATTATACATTATTGAGAACTGGCTAGAATGAGATAAACTGCTTTTCTGTTTAGGCAGCATGCTTTCTTTTCCCGCAACTTCCTTTAATTTTGTACAATATATAAAATAGATGTTCCAGCTTTCTGTAAACATTTTGAGAACTTTTGCGATGCAACAGATCGCGTTGCTTATAACTGTTCTACTGTACTCTGTGTCTAAAGTTGGAGCACTGCCTTTTTTAATTGCCCAGCCTCCCAGCCTAGCATTTGCCAATGATTTAAAACAAATACTGATTTGCATTCGTTGAATGGAGAAAATATTTCATTAGATGAAAAATTAACTGCTCTATTTTTAACTTGGCACCGCCTCGTTAAATATACAGTAGTCAATTTTTCAACTCATGATATACTCTCACCATTCAACTCATATTCATTCATTAATACTACTTACGCTCCTCTGATGATCATGTTAAACGCTACCAGTACCCATGGTAAATACATCGCCTTGAATCTTGTACCAAACCAAAATGACACAATAGTGTCTCGGTTTAACTGACACCATACATACAACACACTGAGAACCATTGGATCCAAAAGTAACTAAAATGAATAATAATAAATGAACAACTTTTAAAAAATGTAATTAGAAGTATAATTAAACTAGAGGGTACTCCGAGAGTACAAACCTCCGCCTACTGTAAAATTCCCCTACATAAAATGCCCCCTGAATATTTTTTTTAAACATTTTTTTTATTAGTTCTAAGTGTAAATATGTTAACTGCACACTACAAAGTTGTGGATGACAGTGTGGTGTAATGGTTATGTATCCAGCCTCTCACAGTTGAGATCGCTGGTTCAAGTCCCACTGAGCTTTAGCTTTTTGTGGACCTTGATCTTTGACCCTGAACCTTCAAAATTTAACCACAATTATATGATGTGTCATTGATCATTGTGGCTAAGTTTGGTGAGAATCGGATAAAAACTGTGGTCTCTAGGCAGTAAAATAGTTTTTTGTTAGTTGTGACCCTGACGTATGACCTTTTCCCGTCAAATTCTAACTCGTCCAAGCTTTTGGGGCATAGATCATTGTTGCCAAATTTGGTGAGAATCGGATAAAAACTGTGGCCTCCAGGCTGTTCACAGACACACAAACACACAAACATACAGGGGTGAAAATAACCTCCTTGGCGGAGGTAATAACATCATTTTTGATAAAAGGTAATTGATAAATAAATTGAATATATAAACTGTACAGTATATACTTTTTTAATATTTCAATTCTAATCTAATCAAAGTATTTTCTGTATTGCAACATCCAATCTAAAGTATATAATTTGGTGAATAAAATGTCCAAAAAAACTTACATATAATGGGACCATGAATCCTATGATCTAGAAAATATGTTAGGAAGCTGAAAACTACAACAGTGGATCCTACAGGTATTTAAAAGTAAAAAAGAGGGACGCTTTTATGGGGAATGACCTGCTGATACCCTACCCACTGTACATATTCATCTTTCTTTTTAAAGATATATATGTTTAGTGCATGCAATATAGGCATTCTTTTTTCTGTATAATTTCTGTTTAAGGTCTTAGATATTGTACACACAGGCATTTATAGCTAAAATACTGCACATCATTACATGTTATACTATGTAAAAACACATAATATGAGCGAGTTCTCAATTGTGTAACCTCTTATATCATAGAGATATTCTATGCTTATACACAAGTATGAATTCATAAGGATCCATTCATAAGTATACACTCTCATCTGAAAAGGGGTTTTGCATTGGGATTCAATAATTAAGTGGTTATTACTGTATACCTTTAATAATATTGTGAAGACTAGCAAGTATTAGTTTATAGATTATTCAATTCAATTCAATTCAATTAAAAAAAAAAGGTTATTTAAATATCACAAAAGAAAGGATACTACAAGAATTATCCAATTGAAGAGAAGCATAAAAAAATAATCTGCAGGCCTGCCATCAAATGTCCCTGTAAAATATAAAAAATAAATTAAAATAATAACAGAGTATGAAGGAATGAGACCAATTATGAGTCTGAGTGAGTGAGTGGCCGAGCCTGATTCAGTTCATGGCAGAGTATCCTCAAGGCCTTGCCATTTGAAAATTACAGGTGTGCTATGAATTTCACTCCTTAGCAAATTCCAGTGCACTATTGATGTGATGTTTGTATCTTGGTATGAAACATTAGAAATTTACCAAATTTAAATGTGCTGTAAATCGCATTACTCAAGGGCGTTTTAGGAGTGTGTTGGGCGAGTGATCACACTCCCACTCCTCAAAAGACAAGGACTGATCCCCAAAATGTCCCCTAACGAGGGGTCACTAAATCATCACACAAAAGTACTGTACTTACCAGATTCTAATCTCACTGAGTAACTGTATAAAAAATACAACATTATAAGATAATGAAAACCAGTCATTGGTGTTATTGGATAGAAGAATAAGGCAGTTACAGGACGCCATATCTGTTGAAACAAGTAAACAATTGTCAGTGTATTCATGACATATGAAAACATAAGTGCATGTGTAATAAACTTGTAAATTCTATTAATAATTGTTTGTATTATACTGTAACTTTTATACAGATATTGACTGCTTAGAGGTTAAATATAAGATTTGACATCCCCGAGGGAATGATATTATGTTTGAGAGAATATATATTTCCCGAAGCGCCAGCTGAGGGAAATATATAATTCCCAAAAACTTAATATCATTCCCTCGGAATTCCATTTTCATCAATGTGCTAATTCCATATTCATTAATCCTACTGTTAGAATGATATTCTCCAAGACTGTTGATGATGAAAATGCAGTAGCTACTGTCTGTAGTATTAGTAAATCCTATTTCGTATGGTAATAGCGCATTTGCCAGGACTTGTATGACTTGTTGTAATTAGAACATGGTTGTATGTCCTGCATCTTATAATCTCAGAATTTGCTATGTACTAATGTCACAGCCATTGGAATGCATATGAGCTAATTCAATGGTGATCAGGAGTGTTCTACAAGCACCATAAACATTTCTATTCGTGGTAGTTACAGTTCTGATGGGGGTAAAGAATGCAACTGAAAAAGTCTTACTTCTTTACACACTCCTACAGTAGCTAGGCCCTAGTTAGTAGGCCTAATAATTAAACCGATCCTACAGCCTTCAAAACATGCAAAACCAGTTAGTCTGGAAATAATTGTTAATAAATGGTTATATTTTACCTGAAATCTGTGAAATACAAGAGCATAATCTAAAACAAGATGCATTCCATTCACAATACCAAACTTCGCAATCAAAGGTAATGCAACGGATCCTGTGAACCAATACCTCGTAATCTGAGGTATGCCACGATACCAATCTCCTATGTCGTTAGAAGCCATCTTCTTTGTTTTATTGCTTCTACTGTTGCTACAGCCTCGATATACTAGGCTAGGCCTAGGGCTCTAGAGTGTCCGACTCTCTGATGTGTTCCAGTCACGGGGACTTGTTCCACTCTCTTCCACGACTGTTTTCGCAAACCGTACGGCCTAATAATAAGCTAGCTTACGCAAGCCTTTACTAATTGTTCTAAATATTTTACAACTTTTGCTAATATGTTATGAACTATGAAATTATATTCTATGATATGATCATAACATAAGCTAGTTTATTCGTATAAAATTACTAAAAAAACACGACCAATTGTCTTTCAATGCGACGTATGCAAAAATCACGAAAGTCGACGTAGACTAGCAAGAGGTCAAAGGTTAGAAATTGTCACGGGTGACTGAACACAAAACTCTAAAATGTGATCACGTGGTATTAAAAGGCTACCATGATTGGGCATATTTTAGGTGGCATTGAGGGGCGGTGAGAGGGCGCTAAATTCAAAAACAAAAAAAAATCCAGATTTGTTATGTTTTGCTAATTTTTCGTCACATAAAATGCAAAACCTTGACATTACAAAGAAGGAATCTGGAAAAATATGGCACAGAAAACCTTCTGCGTCTTATGAAGATGGGTATGGAATATTTAGATTAACATTTAAATTGGTTATTGTGTGCACCAAATAGTAATTAACTAGGCCTAGCTAGGCCCGCCTCTAGTTCTAGGCCTACCTTACCTAGGCCTGACTGACTGAGGGGCCTAGCTAGCCTAGCCTACATTTAGTCTTACTACTAGCTAGCCTAGTTAGTAGAGGGTAGGGGAATCTACCTACTTAGTTTAAGAGACAGAGTAGTGGAGTAGGCTAGACTGGCTAGGCCTGGGAATATATACGCAGGTATAACTAGATACGGCCTACTACTAGGCCTAAGGCCTACTAGGGAGCCTAGTAAGTAGTAGTCTAGGCCTAGATGAATAATAGTAATACTAATAGAAGAAGTAGGCCTAGACTACTAGAGTGTAGAGAGAGAAGAACAATAATGGCTGACCTGACCGTTCAGGCCTAGGCCTAGTAGGATAACATCAACTGCACTTATAATACAAAAACATTCAAATTTAAAACAGAACTTACTTTACAAAGACCCATTTCTTTTCAGAGTGATTGTCAAGATTAGTCATGGCTCTCCTGGACCCTTTCTGTCACATACCCATAACATTCGCTTTCTACATGCGACATTTGACACCTCCGGAGACCGATTTGTGGCTGGTGATCACCAAGGAAATCTGATAGTCTTTGACCTCACAAGAAACAGGTATTGTAGCACGGTCGCTCATATGTCAATAGTTTTTGGGTGACAATGTATTAATATGAATGGCACCATCGACAGTATCACCAAATAATGACGTATTTATTCGAAAAAAACACCCCACCATGGCATTGTTTAGGAGAGTATTTAGGGGACGTTTATTCGAGGGATATCAAAATGCTTAGTAAATTGTAGAAAATGTCATTCTACTACAAATAGAAATGTGTCCAATACAATATTATGTATATATGCATATGATGGGGCATCTATTTGAGAGGGGGGAATTTATTCATTATGATGTTCTATGGGGGAAGGAGCATGTAAGGAAGAAAATTTAGTTGAATGAAACTATCATGTTGGACTGTACTAGCAATCAGCAAAACTTTTTCTGCAAGTAAACACAGGTTTAAGTATGTTGCATTGTTACAGAGCTTGATGTTTTGATTTGCGTTGAGGTTGCATTTTAAATGCGAACTTCTACAAGCATGGCGCTTAATTTATATACAGTATTTACATATATTGGTAAGGAAAAAATTTAATTTATTTAATTTATTTCCAACGTAAAAATTTATTTGAGTACTATATTTAACCTAAACTAATCGTCGTTCTTAATATCTTGTATGACTCTCTAGAATAAATAGCTTTAGTTTGTTTATCAAAAATTTTCTTTACAGGTTTCAATTAGTTCAGAAAACTGGAAAATCATGTACATCATTAGCATTCAAGTTGCGAAGAAAAACAGAAGTACTTGCTACGTTCGCAGACTACTCTATTAAATGCTATGATACTGGTCAGTGTGCATTAAATTCTATGATACTGGTCAGTGTGCATTAAATTCTATGATACTGGTCAGTGTGCATTAAATGCTTTGATACTGGTCAGTGTGCATTAAATGCTATGATACTGGTCAGTGTGCATTAAATGCTATGATACTGGTCAGTGTGCATTAAATGCTATGATACTGGTCAGTGTGCATTAAATTCTATGATACTGGTCAGTGTGCATTAAATGCTTTGATACTGGTCAGTGTGCATTAAATGCTATGATACTGGTCAGTGTGCATTAAATGCTATGATACTGGTCAGTGTACATTAAATTCTATGATACTGGTCAGTGTGCATTAAATTCTATGATACTGGTCAGTGTGCATTAAATTCTATGATACTGGTCAGTGTGCATTAAATGCTTTGATACTGGTCAGTGTGCATTAAATGCTATGATACTGGTCAGTGTGCATTAAATGCTATGATACTGGTCAGTGTGCATTAAATGCTATGATACTGGTCAATGTGCATTCACTTGAGAAGTTTAAAGCCAATTAATAAAATACAAATACCTCGGCCTGTATCTTATAAAAGTGTGTCTTCTTAAAGAATTTTGATTGGTCAATTTAATATCACATGCTGTGCATTATTTTTTCTCATTTTGAAAATGTTGTTATGGTGAAAGATGCATGACGGTCCTATTTAATTGAACAGTCAATCCATCAAATTTTTATATTCTAGTATTGAAGCAGAATTATTTGATTGGTGTCCTACTGTTCATAGAATTTGGTATGTAAGATAGCTTTTTTGCACCTTAAATATAGTGTTTTTTTAAAAATGTGTACTGTCATTCAGATACCAAAGAATTGGTAAGCTGGATGAAAGGTCACAGGACCGCCGTGCATTCGATTTCTGTTCACGGATCTGGACGTTATGCAATCACTACCTCTGCAGATGCGGCATTGCTTTGGGATCTTGATACGTTTACAAGGAAGAGAAAGCTAAATGTTAAAGATAATGTTGATATTGTGAAGGTAGGTATTACATTTTGTTAACTATCATCTTAAAAGTGGCTATGGAATCTGACAGCAACTCAACTTATTTCAACATATTTGTCACTACTTAGAGTTGCTGACATAAATCACCTTTAGTGAGCTAGAGGCAGTCTTGCTAAACATTGTCTCCTTTTTTTACATCGTAGAATTCTATCTTAATTAATAAAAAAATATTCAAAACTTCTATCAACTAAAAGAGTCAAAGAAAGTGAGGTACATTCTACAGTCGCCACATATGCTAATATTGTTACAATCCTTCAGGAAAACACCTCTAGACTTTTTCAGTTTTCTTTACAGTAGGGAGCTCCACAAAATGTGTCTTCTGCCATAATTAGCTAGCGGCCTAAAGAATATTAATACATAGTATACAGTAGATAGCCTACTCTAGTTAGTAGTTGTAGGCTACTAGTAGTAGATTTGTAGTAGTACAGTAGCTAGCCTCAGGCACTAGTTGGTAAAACCCAGTGCAGTTAACGATCCTTCAGGAAAACACCTCATGACTTTTTCAGTTATTAAAGTGCATATACAGTAGGGAGCCACAGCTACATAAATGTTTCTTCTGCCACAATTATTCATCTAGTACTTGATTCACATTGTTCCATTAATCGATGTTACACCCTCTTGCAGGTCTTCTTTCTACCACTCAGTAACACCATCATTACGTGTTTTAAAGATGATTCCATCTTTGCATGGGAATCGGACACACTTAAATGTAAATATCAGCTACCATTACCAGAAGGTCAACGGCCTCAATACAAGGCTTTTGCAACAACTAGGTATGTCGATTCATGTCAAGACAGTAGAACTTCTATTCAAGACCCAACAAAGTAACCCCTTAATAGTGGTGTCTCCTGAATATTACTCATCGTTCATTTCATGAGAAAGTGTCCTCTTAATAGAGGTGTGTCCCATGAATATGTGTGCTGTGTCTCAAAGCAGAGGTTCTACTGTATTTTAAACATTTTGGGAAGAATGGCATGTCATACCTATACTTGAGCTTGAATATATATAAAAATCAAACACCTGCTGGTGGCGCTACATAAAAATAAAACAATTACTAGACACGTGTGACAAGTCTATCAACTATAACTAGAGAACATTTAGTGGTGGTTGTATATGTATGTATATATTGTATGTATTTTACGTTATGTATTTTACGTTTTATTCTACATTTTCATTTAATTTTAAAAAGAGATGGCAGATTGTTAGTAGCAGGAGGTAAATCCAGATTCCTACATGTTTGGTGTCTGGACACACACAGTCTAATGAGGGTAATAGAGCTTCCTACCAAAGTGCATGTTGTTAAACAGCTGCAGTTTTTACCAGAGAGTTTTGATGGAGGCTCAGGCCAGGTGGGTTTTAAATGTTATGAATCATGTTTTCTGCGTTCTCATTTTCCACTGAGTGAGTGGCCGAGCGGTTAAGACAGTGGAACTGTAATACATTGCCAAAACATAACAGACTCACTCGCTCCATGGTTCTGGTGGTAGAAGGATTAGATAAGGATTATAAACTGTAGGTCAAGTGTACAGTACACATTCTGGATCTTGTGCACTTTAAAGAACACGTAGTACATCTTTCGAGACAAGTAGGGTGTTACCCCGATGGACTAGTACACACACACAGACACTGTCACTTATCATAAATTGACCTTCTGGGAGAACATTCTTTAACTGAAGAGGTCCCTGAGTTAGTATAAAAAATAAAAGAAATATGCCTCATCCCTCAGATGTGATGTTGAGTTGATGGTTTTATTCATAACATGCAAAATAAAGAACTAAGTACACTTTACACTGGTCCCAGTCTAGTATACGTATTATCCGTTACACTGTGGCTGCCATAGAGGGCCAAATCCAGATTTACGCTGAGGATCATTGAAAGTATACATTTAATATCTAGTTTTTAAATTTTTAGTTTGCTTTTTGTAGGTTGTTGGAGTACTAAGCCAAGATGGTATAATGCGTTTCATGAACATATTTAGTTGCCGACTTGATTTTGACATTGGAACACTAGAGGATCGCATACTAAATGTAGACATTAGCCCAACTGGGCGCCATATTGTAGCCATTGTTGAAAGTGGTTGTATTAATCTGTATTGTGTGTCTGCACTTACTGCTGAAAGAAACAAGGCAAGCAAAAACTAACCCATTTAAGAAATTAAGGTGTAATATAGATTACAATAAAAAAAAAAACCAGTAGGAAACAAAATTGCCATGTTGGTTTACAGTATACTGAACAAAATCAATGTAATAACCTTTGACACCATACTGTACCTCATCTTTCTTTTATTCATCCATAAGAAAATATAGTAAAAAGCATAAAAACATAAATATAGCAGAGTGAAATATGGACAAAAAGGAAGGAGAGAATAGGCAACTACTGTACATGCTTTCGAGGTCAACTTCTATTTCTTTTAGAAGATATCAAGCAAATCATGCAAAACATTATTAATCAAACACCTACATCAATGGGTTGTTTTGTATAATTTGTCTCATATTATTCTGTATATATCACAATGATTATCTTATGATGTCATCATCATATTGTAAAAATTATTTTAATATTTAATATTGGTCATGACATCATTTAATTAAGACATTAAAAAGGGTTATTCTATAGTTTATGATAAAACCTTAAATTTCTTTTGGATTTTGTAGAAAACATATATTTTATGATACGTAGTGTAATCGGTCCTTTAAAATATTTTTTTTTTAACAATTTGCTTAGTGGATCTAGTATAAACTTTATTGTTTTTTACAACTTTAGCCACCACCTCCACTTGTGAAAATGGCAACTCAGAAGCCTCGAGTTAGATCATACACCAAATCTCAAGCACAAGGAATGGGAAGAAGTAAGACAATCAAAACAGAAGAGCCTAGGCTGCCAATGGATGTGGCGTCCATTAAAGATACAGAGGCAGAAGTAAGTTGGCTTTATAGAAAACACATTCATTGTTCACTGAAAATTTTTTTTTTAATAGAAAATTTTAATTTCAAATAATACTGTACTGAAGGTAAAAATTGGATCAGAGAAACAAATTATTTACCTAAAACCGTAAAAATATTAATAAAATCCAATTTGTTTAAAGTTTGCATGGCGAAATTAATTATGGTTGATATACTGTAAAGTTTGCAGTACACCATGTTCTGAAAAGAACTGTTGTACTGCAAACTTTGAAAAAATCTAACTTTGAATACTGTAGGACTTTTTGTTAAAATTAACTTAATTTAAAAAAAATTAATTTATGTAAACTTTGATGAACAAGCATTTTATCTATATTTTGCTTTTCCAGGTTTCAGGTCTACCAGAAGGACTGGATATGAATCGCTTAAAAGCTATTCTGAAAGGTTATGGAGAGTATCCAGCTAAATATAGGTAAACAATTAACATGATGAATTTTAGAATATGGATTGTGGTAGAAAGTTCAACGATAATGTCTAGCATTCTTGAAGAGTGTACAGGAAGAAACAAAAACTATATTATAAGGTTTATTCTTTATATCTGTATATTTGTTATGTTTAATCAGGCAACAACTCCCTGGTTTAATCTTATTTTCTGTTTTATTTATCTTTACTTTAATTGTGATTTGAGTGATTAAAGTCTGAAAGGAATTTTCATAAAGGACTAATAAACCTGAATGCAGACAATCATGAAGATAAATATCAGCCATCATCAACTATTATGCTTTACTACATATCCCTTTATCTATTTTACTTCTTTTTTTTTTTCTAATAAATACATATAATATGTGTTTGTACATGAAAATCATTTCAGAATGTTTATCTGGCGGTCTGTTCTTCGACTTCCTGAGAATCATGCAGCATTTAGCAGCCTGGTGGATAAAGGCACTCATATGGCATGGTCAAAGGTGCATCAGGATTATCCCATTAAGAGCAGGAAACTTCTCAGAGTATTACAAAGGTAATTTAAATGCTGAACAGCAATTATACCTCCCTTCATGCTTCATTGCTTGTCAGATCCAAAAGTTCATGGTTTGTCTCAAAACGTTGGCCTAAGACGACCTAGGCTAAGTTTACAGCTTTTGCTTTCTGCTAGTGAAATCATTTATTGCAGGTGACAGTTTTACACTGCATAGTCTGTTGGAAGGTTTTTTGTTATCCAATGAGAAGCGTTCTAATATAGACATTCAGTTTGTCTCTTTAGGAGAAAAAACTATGTTATGCTAGGCATTAGTCATCACTCATTTGCCATTTTTAGATACAGTTCTATCATATGTGGCATATTTTTCTATTCTCTTGAAATTTAATTTAACTTCCCCTGTTAAAAATCTATCCTAAATACAAATTACATGATTGTTTGGTATCTTTAAACCATCAATATAATTTAGGATTTAATGTTTTTTTAATTTCATTTTCTTTTTGCCAGAACGCTATCAGCCTTGGCGCATTGGAGTGTTGTATTTGGAGAGACCAACTATCTTCCAGTTCTTGCTTTTCCATTTATCAAGTTGTTTCAAAACAACCAGTTGGTTTGCTTTGAAATTATTGCTACTGTTTTGAGTATGTGAATTGTTGTTGTTTTTCATTATACTCACTTTTATAGTATAGCTTGGTGGTTAACATGCTTGCCTTCCAATCTCAAGGTCCAGGGTTCAATCCTGACCTAGTACCAGGGTTCTAACTCATGACTTTTTCAACTCCACTCCCTAAGCCTTATATGAGACTTAGTTTAGAAGCACGATTTTAATTATAAAATTGTTTATCCATCCTGTAATTGGTGAGTTTGTTCTCGCTGTTGGATGAGTATGAAATGATAATCTGTAAATTTAAACTTAAAAGAATTAGGATTGGTTTACATTCAGTTCAGTATACTATTGTATTTTTGCGATACATTATTTTTTTTTCTTTAATTTCATTACTCTCTTATTTTTGAGAGAGTATTATATCGTTTTAATAGTTACGTTGCCTTTATATATTAATTTTGTATTATGTATGTGTTGAAATGAAATTTAAAAAAATAAATAAATAAAAAGTTTGTTAATATTATTTATCTCTTTGCATAGACAATTTCTTCAGTTCTATAGTTCTTTAATGGTTTTCTTGTTGTCGTTCTTTTAGTAAATTGGTGTCAACACTGGTTTGAGTTCTTTCCAAACCCACCTATCAATATCTTGTCTGTAGTTGAGAATCTTTTGGCTCATCACGATAAAGCACTCTTGCAACACTTTGTAAAACATGGCATCACAACGCAGGTGAGGTATTGATTTATTGTAAAAATAATTGAAACTGTTTCTTCAAACTTTGCAGACACTTATAAAACACTTAACACACTAATTTGTGTAAATTTTAGTCATATGGCTTAAGCTAAAAAGTATATAAGTCGAAAGATAAATCAATTTTACATTGGAAAATACTATTTTTATTACTAAACCAGATTGTCATTGATTTAAAAAATCATTATTTTCTTCCTCTGTTTAAGTGTATTTAAATTTTTAAATTATATACTTTATATGTTAAATTGTATTTGTTTGTCAAATTTGTAATGAATAAATAAAGGTATATGCTTGGCCAATGATGGAGACACTGTTCTCGGAGATTGTAACAAGAGATGAATGGTTAAAGCTATGGGACAACATCTTCACCAATCATCCATCATTTATGATGTATGTTGTAGCTGCTTACCTGATCTGCTCAAGACAGCCTCTCATAAATTGTGTTGAACTATCAGATTTTGAAGTAAGTACTCATTAGAATTATTTATTGAATTTAGCTTTCATCAAAGATTGAATTGATCATACATTAAATTTCATTTAAGTAATTTTAGTATACAAGTACTAAATGTTTATGAGTTAGATGGTGAGAATATTATGAGTTAAAAAATTGAAAATAGAGCATTAAATATTCTCTCCATTCAACAAATACAAAACAATCATTATTTGTTTTATAACATACCTACTTTTTTTCAATTTATCCATTGTAAATCATAGACAAATGCTAAGCCAACAAGCTATACCATTCAAAAAGGCAGTGCTCTAACTTTAGATTTAGATGCGGTCTAGAACAGTTATTGACGGTGTGCAATAAGTTGATTTCCAAACCTGATTAGTCAACAATGTCACATGACAAACATTCCTAAAATGTTTACGAAAAGCTGAATATGCATTAGCCGTTCATTATCAGCATTAGATATCACTTTAATGAGATAGGGCTAATTCCAAATGACATGTTACAGGTAATTAACCAATCAAATTGTATGAATACAAATGTGTATGTACTGTGTATATATGATGGACAATCAATCTATTATTTTTTTCACAGTATTTTTTCCACCACCGTAATCCTGTTGATATCACTGCAGTAATAAAGTGTGCATATGAACTCCAAAACACCACGCCCAATGAAATCAATCCTGTGAAGGCCATAGAAGACTTTAGGCCTTTAACTCGGGGCCAGTATCCAGTGTTCAATAAATACCCCAAGTTTATTGTCGATTACCAGGTAAATGACAGCATTTTTCATTTGATACATTCTCATATTAGCAAAAAATAACAACTTGTAACTAGCTGCAACCAGGTTTGCATAGTGTTAAGGAAATTTTGTGAAGAAAGGGAATCCTGTGAAATCTCAGGAGAAAACACACTAGCATTAGACGAATTTGTACTGCACATATGTCTTGACTGACCTACCACAGTACACCTGTTTGAAAGTATTAGAGTATGATATTGTGTTGCCATCCCCCCTCCCCCCAACTATTATCACAATGACAATATTGTACTTCTGATATTTCACAAGATTCACAATTACGGGTATCATGTAATAAGTTGGAAGATCAAAGTATGTTTACAACTTGTTCAGATTTATGCAGGTGTGAATGGTACACTAATTACAATTCTTGTACGTTTTATATAAAATTAAAATACATCACTTTTTTGTTTTACAACTGGTAATGAATACAAACATCTAGAGGTTCTGTACTTCTATGTTTTTTCTTTTTGTATCTGTTGCAGGCTCAGGAACGAGAACAGATTAGACAAGATGAAATGGACTATCTGCACCAGAGAGAAGTGGCAAACGAGATTAAAGAGCAGACAGAGCTGAGAAAGAAGAAAGAGGAGGGATGGTATCACCAGCAAGAGCTGCTACAAGAGGCAGAAGAAGAAAGAAGAAGGAACTTGATGACAGAGGAACAGAAACTTGCGGATCAAAGACTTAGGTGAACTTTCATTTATTCATCAGTGTGGAAAATTAGTTTCATTTATTGTCATTTTCATATAAAATATACATTTCGTTCTCTGAGCTCTGAGATATACTAAAACACATAAATGAAAAACTATTACAAAGTGTCAGATCACTCTCATCTGGTATACTGTCAAGCAATCATTCAGTGCCTGAATGGCAGCTGGATAAAAACTGTTAAGAAACCTATTTGTATGAAAGATGATGAACCGGTAACGTCTACCACTATCACCTCAAATACATTATGCATGGCATGAGTAGAATCTTGCAAAATAGAGTTTGTTTTCTTAATTAATTGATTTGAAAATATTTCTTGCTGTGGTAATCCATTTGCAGCTCAAAGGAAACTATACTGTGATACGCCAATATGATTGAGAGGGTTTATATGCCACAACTCTACAGATCATACATAAACCGATGTAAAGCGAATAATGAATTTGAATAACTCAGTACCACTACATGGTATCATCAATTGTCATCCTGGTATATCCTGATAAAAGCAGCAGGCCCAATAACTACTTTGACATAAACGGGGACTGAATTTCTACTTTAGTTAGCAAAAGCATTAGTAGGAATGAGAGAAAGAGTGAAGAGTTATTAATGAGTGGCCAAGCGGTTAAGACATTGGAACCTAACCATACCTAACCATGATATAGGCAAGGGTTCGAGGCTTACTCACTCCCTGGTTCTGCTGGTAGAACGAGTCTTCTTAGACAAGGACTATAAACCATAGGTCCAGTGTACACATCTGACTCAAGTGCACTTTAAAGAACCTAGTACATCTTTCGAGACGAGTAGAGGGTTACTCCGGTGTACTAGACACTTTTATCATAACTCATCAGGACTCACCTTGATTGTCAGCATACGCTGTTAACCCTATATAAATAAGTTTAAGGAAAAAAACAAATAAAAATGAATTTGTGCACAGATTGCATCTACACTGCATACCCATAAATGCATACTATAAAGTTAGCTGTACTACTAGTAAAATATTGATAATTAATTAAATTTTATGATTATTTTTGTATTATTTTTGTTTATATTATACTGTTAAAATTTGTTTAGATTGCAAGCTATGAAACGTGAGCTTTGTATGCGGGAAATGCAGGTACTGGATGCTACACGGATGCGTTTCATGGAACATCAAGGTAACCAGCGAGAAACACAGTTGAGGAGACTTGACGATGAGCTGACGAGAAAGGTCAGTAGTAGAATTGGTGTTCAAAAACAAGAAGCACTGCCTTATTCCCTTGAAAAATGTCGTACTGATGACCACTGGGACTGGATAATCAAGCATCATAACTAACAACCAATTTCTCCCAGTACCTTGTCTAAATGTTCAGTGAATTGCATTGTTTTTTGTATTGAATTTAATAGAACCTTTTATGATGAAAAGGAACAAAATTAAGTGAAATCTACTATACTATCATCAGTTCAAAATATTAAACTCAGTGACGTAACAGGTATGAGTGCTCACTGGCTTAACTAAGGGCCTCGGAGCCTATAGGCCTGGAGGGGAAAATGGCTTTAAAGTATGTCGAATAAGGCTAAAAGCACCCTGCATCGTTGAAGGGCGACTTGGGGTTCCTAAAACCAGGAGCCTCAGCGTTACATCACTGATTAAACTACAGTACTATTGTCTTAAAGTTCATGATAGCTACCATATTTTCTTGCAGTCCTTTCTTCGTGAACAAGAAACACAATCAGCTGTAGCAGATGTTGAAATCAAAAGCATGGAATTAGAAATACAGAAGGAACGGCTACATCAGGTATTCTACTTATACAACTCATAAACAATACTGTTATAAGGGTCTTTCCCACCTATTCAAATAGGTAGAATGTCAATGTTTTGTTTTCACGTGGCTACGGAAATATAGATTTGGCGCATAACCGCCTAGAGCATTGTGAAAACAAAACATTGATTCGGCGGCGGACTTGAACCGTGCTGGAACAAGTGTGAAGACCCTTTAATGGAGTAGTGAATCTTTACTATGATTTTGCTTAGAAAATTACTCTAAATGTGATATGGAATATTAAGTTTGATTGTTGGTAGCATATCTAGTTTCCTCTTGATTTTTTTTTGAATTCTTTATCATTTAATGTATTTTTTATAGGAATTGGCCAAGGAATCAAGTACTGTGGAGTTTAAGGAAAAGCTATACCAAGACTCTCACAGGCGGCAAACTGACCTTGCAGAAAGGGTCAGCAGGAAAACCTGGCACAGTAACCAGCTTGACCATCAACAAGATAGTACGGTCAGTTATTTTAAACCAAAAACGTGTAGTACTGAAATAGATTTAAAAATTAATTCACTCTCAACTCAGTATATATTTATAATGCTAACTTTGACCGATGATTCCAGGTGCAATGTATAATGTTTTAACTTTTTTGAGTTTTTGTCTGTTTTTAACATCTGCATATTATATTGTTTTACTTTTAGCATCAGGAAAAAGAATTTTAAGTTTTTATTTATTTTTTAAAATTTTATTTTTAGAGATGAAAACCTCCCCTAAATAGTTGATATACATGAAACAGTAATATAATGTAATGATATATACAAAAATGACAACATATTTAAAACGTTTAGAAAAGTGAAAATAAATATCGTGTATCTTGTTTAGTTAAGGGAAACAAATATACATTTTTAAATTGTGGTCTTTAAAATATGAAAACTCTTTGGTTTATATTTCGCTTTCAAGTAATTATTGTTACAAAAGGTACAACAACAAAGGTCTACATTACAGCATTGATAATGTTTCCATTTAATTGTTTTAATTAATTAATCCATTAATGTTATTTACTTTTCTTTATCTTTATAGAATGCTCAATGGAGGTTGGCTTTAGCTGATCAACGTAAAACAGACTTAGAATACCAGAATGAAGTAAAACATCGTCAAAGATTGGATGACATCGACAGGAAGTTACATCAGTTACAAGTAAATAATAATATAGTAATAGTCATATAGCATAATTCTTATATAGCACAAATAAGCAAGCTCTCAATGCACTGTACATTAATTAAAATAGAGTGGCAATAAGTTAAATTGTTTGAAAAGGAAATACTTCAACTGGATCTTGAATCTTGAGTTTAGAGTAGTACACTGTCTGATTGAAATTGGTAGGGAATTCCACAGAGTTGGCGCTGCCACAGAAAATGCTTTTCCACCATATGTACTGTAGATGTCCTGTCCTGTTGCATTGGTTTTGTCATAATTGGTGTGCCATATGAGTTTTTGACGTTTTCATATGTGTTTTTTCAATTATAATTATTGAAAACTAGGATTTGTCTTTGCATATTGTTTATAGAGTAATTGAGATACAACAGAAAGTAATGTTTTCTTTCGTTGTAGATAAGTACTCTGCAAACCAAATCAACCAATGAAGAGGAAGCTATCTGGGATACGATAGAAGAACTTAAAAGAGAAAAGGTTTGTCATTTCCCTGTTTCCCTATTTCTCAATAAAAATACTACTCTGTATAAAGACTGTCTACACTATCAAACTTGCCTATAGTATATATGGACATGATGATGTCATATCACTACCATATTTGGGCATATCACTACTATATTTGGGCACATCACATTTTTTTTGTCAAACTAGTTTGATAGTGTAGACAGAGCTTTAGGTTGCCCAAAACTGTAAACATGTAAGCCTAAATATGTTCACCTTTTGATTTGTAGGATCTAATTTGGGAAATGTTGATTAAACAAAAAGAGAGAGAAGGCAATGCTGATGTAATTCAACCTGTCATTCAAATTCAGTCTGACAATTCACCCCAACAGACAAATGATGAATGTAAGTATGATTGTTTTACATACTTTCTAGTTCAAGAAACATGTTATTGAATTCTACTACATACCCCTGAAACTTGAATGGAAGAGTATGCATTTTGATATTTATTGCTCCTTGTGTTTTGTTGACATAAATTTTGCGGTACACCACATATAGTTCTGAAAAGAAAGCTACAATAGCAAGATTCATACCAGTCTAACCCAATCTCCTGGACTTTCTGCATGATCACTCCTGCCGGGACAATCAAAGTATATTGATCGAAATGTCGAGAAACTCAAAAGTTTTTTTCTTCAGAACTATACGTTGGTGGTGTACCGCAAACTTTATATCAACATTTCGCAATGCAAACCTTTGAAAAATATATCCTTGTGTTTTATAACTAGCTGCATTCTATATACAAAAAAATATAAGAAAGGTACTGGCTCAATGGTAAGGATAGGCGTCACGTTTGCATTCTTAGGCAAGATGCTTTACTTTCATTACTTTCACTCACATCGTATATAACTATTGCAAAAGAAGAATTTAGGCGGTACTCTCTGAAGCTGCCATGGACCAGATGAAGATGCTATCCAAACAATTTTAATGGATTGTGTGCCACAATATTTCTCATCTTTTTTATGTTTTTGTTTTGATAGTTTCGTTGGATAGAGGAAGACTTGTATTTCCAGAACGTGAAAAAGAGCTGCTTCAACATGTTCGTGAATTAAGAGCCAAAATAGCATCGGACAAGAGTCATCGACCATGATATCATTGTAGAGTACTATACTTTGCCGACGAAATACTGATGTGCTTAATTGGTTAACTAAAGTGATTGTCAAACAAGTACCCCACAATAAGTTATAAAACTTTCAGATAAAATATTTATTTGTGTATAATAATGATAATATAGAAATTGAACATTGTCATAATATTGGCATTTAAAGTAAAGAGCATACATTTTGAGAGAGTAAACAAATATTAGTTGTGGTTCTTTGTGAAATTAAATAATTCGAATTCAATGTGATCAATTAAGTCTTCGATGGCTGGTCTTTGGTCTGGTCTGGAATGAAGACAGGGTCCGCTGATATCCATTAGCGGCATTAATGCTTTGTTAGCGGCAATTCCTTCAATTATAACACCAAAACTGTAGATGTCTGAGGCAAATGTCGGTGGTGTGTTGATGTTATACAGCTCTGGTGCATGTTCCAGGTGATCTTGCATGAGGTCGAAGACATCAGCTTTGTCGGTATCGTTCAATTGGAAGAAATCAAACGGTGCTTCTGCGGTGCAAACTGAGCCAAAATCGACAATTTTTGCGGAGATACGAGGACCCTTGTTGTAAAGAAGAATATTGCGGCTAGCCAGGTCATTGTGAATCAAACTATTCTTCTGCAGTATTTCGATTCCTTCTGCGATGTCCAAAATTATGTGAAAACAATCAACCGTGGTAATATGTGGTGAACCACTTGCCAAAGCTTTCATCAATGATGTTGATTTGAATGATGTTGAGTCGCCAACAAATTCCATAACAATGGCCCATTGTGTGTCGGATGTTACTGCTTCACAAACACCATATACCCGTGGAAACACGTCACTTTCTTGGGATAACACCTTCATTATTCTAGCTTCAAGGGAAACTGCCAGCTTGTCGATGAACCGATTGAATTTGTTAGACTTGTTGGTTGTTGTGATAGCCTTAACAGCCACAAGTTTGCCATTACAATCTCCAAGGCGATTAAGACAAACTTGCCCATACGACCCAGAGCCAAGTACTACCTATAAATTAAAAAGATAATCATTTAATATTAGTTTAGACGTTTTCAAACACATGTGCAGTTTTTTAAAGATCGATTAACCGTATACTTCATAGATACTTTGTCAGGATATTGAAATTCAGAACCGTTTGAATTCAATTTAACCTACCCGATGATTATCCTTCGTTACTGGATACAGACAATCAGATGCCAAACATTGAACATGGTTTTTAAGTTTTCCATCCATTATCTGGATTTCAATTGACATGCAGTTTATCCAGTGTTTCGAAATTAGAGAAGTCTTGAAGTCTTGTTTGATCAGGTGATTGCTACAAATTGATGATTGATCGTAAGAGGTCAGTGAAGTGATGCTTGGACTAGACAGACTTGAGTAATGTCCATTGTTCGTAAGGATGTTACTGTTCCTTCCATCTGGTGTGTATCCAATTGCCGGTACATTATTGATAACGTCCAGGGAGCACCATTTTCTTATCCAGTTAAGAGCTATCATTGAGTCAGCCTCGCCGTTTCTACGTCCAAAGATGCGTCCATCCAGAATGAGGAGATCTCTTGCAAATCCACTTATTATGCCGTTGTCAATGTCAAATGGCAATTCTTGATTTTCATATGCGATGGCTGATGTTTGAGGTAGGGTCACGATAGCAAGTCCATATATGATTTGAATAATTGTGATTCTTAAGGCAGGGGGAACATTACACCAGGTTTGAAACGAAGTTTGATACTCATTTGTCGTATTTTCATCATCATTCACATTAGAGAAACAGCACATGACATATTTGTTGAAGAAGCCTGAAATGGCTGTTCGGCTGAAACAAATACATATTTATTATTTTTTCATTGTATTTGCTGGTTGGGGTGTCCTCGGATATTCATTCATTCATCGTGGTACTTTTTCTGATGAAATAAAATTGTATTATAACTTACCTGTTCTTAAAACATTTACTGGGTTTCCAGGATTTAAAGAAGGTTTTCCACGACCTCCCAGGCATTGCTGAAACAAAAAGGACGCACGTGTTAATATTTAGTAGGTTTAAATTCAAGTTTATATACTGGCACGACCCGTGTTTCTTCGACTATATATAAATAGGCCTAGATGCCCTATACATAATATAATTTTAATTGTTGCTTACCTCTGGAGGTTTAATAGAAAAACTTAATTTGAAAGTATTAAATCTAAAACACAAACAGAAAACCAACACAAAATGAGAAAATCTACCTATTTCTAATGGACTAACGTTTGGTGTACTTTGTAGTAGCGCTTTAAATTGATTATATCGAATTAAAAAACAATTTAAATATAGGACTACCTAATTTTATTTTTAAGAATTAAAAACTTTAATAATCTAAATAAATAAGCAGAAACATACTGAGCTTTGTAGATTGCGTGTTCACTTTTGAAAATGCATCCAAGTAATGTTTTGTTTAGTTGTCATGCAGCTACCATTGTAACTATGTTACCATGAGACACGCGTGCGCATGGAAGAGTGCGCACGAGATACGGAAGCGCATGGCGTATTTGTATAGCAACAAACGTTGATGGCGTGTGTTAAGCTCTACACACTCTTTTTTGTCAATATTATAGTGAAGACAGCTTTAGACATGGCCAGAGGCATTCTTTTAAATTATGCCTCTCGGACATATGTTATTATCGTCACAATGTGAATAAAGTGTAGGCCTATACTGTTCAGGAAACTTTTCTAACGCAGGCCTAGGTCTTCTTGTATTTGTTCAGCAATCCTACTAAAAGACACAGTATTATCTAAAGTTTTCGTAGTTGGCCCCTCCTATATATCGCACTAAAAGTATTTGTAAATCTTGAACGGAAAAAAAGTTAGTCGGCCTGCTCAGAGCATCGTGTCGTGTCCATAGCACACTGACAGTACAGCCAACCATGACATTCATGTTGAATTCTTTAATCTTATTTGTTTTAAATAAAAATGTACTCAATTCATTTCATACGCTCACTCTTCAACAAATTTTATTCTAAATATCTGTATAGAAATACAATTATGTTGATTAGGCCTATATTTATGTTGTTTTGAATCTACGGACTGGGGTGTTTTCTCAGAATCCGAAAATTCTATCGATGTTGAAGTGAATGCTGTTTGTTCATACATAAACTATTGTGCTGATACCATTATACCAAAAATGTACCCAAATTGCAAGCCATGGTTTTTACATGAAACGAAATGTCTCATAGTTAAAAAGAAAAAAGAATATGCAGCCGGTAAGAAAGATGAAGCGAAGCGAATTCAGAAGGAGATTGATGCTAGTATATTAAAAGCAAAACAAAAATATAAAGCTAAAATGGAAAAACATTTCAAGGATAAAGACACGCATTCGGCCTGGAAGGCAATGTATATGCTCACTGACTACAAAGAAAAACCGAAAAAATACGTAGGTGAATGTGACAAGAAGTTTGTGGACTCCTTAAACAAATTTTTCTGCAGATTTGATGATGGTCAATATGAAACAGACATGTTGGCTACCAGTGAGAAACTTAACAATCTTAAAGATAATGAATATAATAATAATAATAATAATAATAATATTGGTAATGATGATAATAATAATGTTCTTGTTAATGAAGACGAGGTCTTAAGAGAATTTGCACGTGTAAAAGTCAATAAGGCAACTGGACCAGATGGGATTTCAAACAGAATTTTAAAAGTGTGCAATATCCAACTATGTCCAATTTTTACTCATATTTTTAATATTATTTTTAGAAATGGTACTGTTCCACGCATATGGAAAACTTCTATCATAAATCCATTGCCTAAAGTTAATAAACCTAGTGTACCAAAAGATTTTAGACCAATTGTAATTACTTCAAATTTAATGAAATGCTTAGAAAGGTTGATTGTTTCTAGACTTAAGGAAAATATTGGTAATGCAGATAAGAATCAATTTGCATACAAGAAAAATAGAGGGGTTGACGATGCTGTTAATTCTTATCTCCATGATGCATATCATCACCTTGATTCAAAAAGAAATTATGTACGGTCTATATTTTTCGATTTCTCCGGTGCTTTTAATACTATTTTACCACATGTTTTAATTGATAGATTATTAAGTTTTAATGTCTCACCTCAGCTCGCCAAAGTTATATATAGTTTTTTGATTAATAGACCGCAGATGGTTAAGTGCAATGGTATCCTATCCAACAAAGAATCTACCAGTGTTGGAGCTCCTCAAGGATGTGTTATCTCTCCAATTTTGTTCTCTTTTTATTCTAGTAGTTTTAATACTTTAAGTAAGTGGTTTTCTTTGCGATAGTAAGCATTATGTAAATGGTAAATGAATTTGTTAATGAAGTTGGAAGATTTGTTAATTGGTGTGAAGATATGAACTTAATACTTAATATTACTAAAACCAAAGAGATGATAATAGATTTTCGTAAAACCGCAGTTGAACATAATGTAATAACTATTAAAGAAACCGAGGTTGAAAGAGTAACCCAATACAAATACTTAGGTACTATAATTGACAACAAATTAAAATGGGAGTCAAACTCTCTCATGATTTCCAAGAAGGCATCTCAAAGGCTCTACTTTCTCAGAAAACTCAAGCAAATTAGAGTTGATAACACTATTTTAATTCTATTTTATCAAAGTATTATTCAAAGTATTTTATCTTTTAGCATTGGATGTTTTTATGGTAACTTTACTGAAAATGATAAGAAAAATATTGAGAGACCACGTAAAATTGCACAACGTATTATTAAAGCTGATCTAACGCCTTGTTCATTTATCTATGAAAAGAGTATTCTAAAAAAAGTAAACAATATTATGAAAGACCCCACTCATCCGTTACATTACTGTTATAACTTAAATAGATCAGGCATTAGGCTACGACCTCCAAGAGCAAATCTTTGTAGAACTAGAAAATCCTTCGTTGTAAATAGCATTCATATTTTTAATTCTAATGTAAGACGTTAATGCAATTTTTATTAGTTTTACATTTTTAACAGTATTTTTTACTTTTTATCTTGTATTTTTAATCTGTTATAATACTGCACGTTTTTAAATTGTTGCAATACTGTTGTTTTAATCTACCAAGCAAAGTGAATTTCCATTTTTATGGACAAATAAAATTTCTTGAATCTTGAATCTTGAATCTTTAGATAAGATAGTATGGTTTTTATAGTCGCGTGCAAACGCGACTTTACAGCTTACTATGTCGGTCGGTCGGTTGATTGGTCGGCCGGTCGGTCGGTCGGTAAACACTGACTCAAATTTGAGCACGCGACTGCAGCCATGTAGGCCTATATGGCCTTGTTCTCTATTGACTTTGGAGAAATTTAATTAAAAAAGTAGGCCTATATATAATAATAGTAAGAAGAGGTAACACATTTTACGGGCCTGTCGCTCACTAGGCATTCTTGAATTTCAAGTTTGTTATTATTTTTTTTAAATTGTATTGTTCAATGTGTGAATAAATCAATGAACACGGCAGAATAGAAGAAATTGAATTGAAACATGAAAGGGAAAAACGAATCTGTAGGCCTAAGGTTGCAACTTCAAAGGAGTTGAAAATGAATATTACATTTTACAATACTGTAGGTCCTATTATTGTAGCCTACTTGGGTCAGTGGCCTACATACTATTTAATAAATGAATGAACCATGGATTTATTTATTTTGTTCATGATCGAACCAAACCAAACGATGACGCTAATGATTTTTACCAGTTGACGCTTGTTTCGCGGCTGCTGACGCTTTGTTATATGCAAGCTGACAATGCACAGAAAAGGTTGTTTACCTCTTCTGTGCGACTGCGCATGCCCTCTGTCTTTTGTTTTTGGCGTACCGGCCGCGATTTTTTTTTTCGTACATAAGTTGGGGACCCCCTCATGAAACGTCACAAAATAAACATGAATAATTCATCAGTTAAATTTTCTTGTTCCGTGTGCACCCAAGCGTATAGCAACAAGAAGTGATTACACAAGTGCGGTACGATTCTAGGCCTATCTCCGCTGATTTCATAATAGAATAGCGGAGTTTTGTGTGGATTGTCGAAATAATCAGCCTTTAGTTTATGGTGTTTTTAATCTAGTTTATTACTAAAGAATTACGTGTTAAAATTATAGTTTCTATTGATACTATTAGGCCTAATTACTAGTCTCTAAACCCCTGTATATTCTAGTAGTAGCTGTGTGGGTGTGTGTGACTTGTGTCTTTGGGCTATGTCCAATTACTACTTAGTTTAATGTTTTGCCTAGCTGTCGATTAGCCTCGACACATTTTGCATAGTGGACGTGTGTGTGAAGAAGAGTGTGCGCGAAGGCAATCACGTGAATTGACCTAGAATCCTAGGCCTATTATTGTAGAAAGAATCGTATCGCAGTTGTTGTTCCGTGTGCACCCAAGCGTTCTTGGATATAGCCCAAAGAAAGCTTAGACCCACAAGAATAAAGAATGTGTATAATTTGTGTACTGTATTTTTTTAATTCTGCTATCAATTATCAAACAATATGCAATGTACTCAAAGAACTTTAAAAATGCGCGTATATGAACACATGAGATGGGAAGATTTGACCCACGAGAATAAAAAATGTATTTTTGTGTAATGTGTATTGTTTAATTTTGCTGACTTATTACTCGGATTGTGTCATACCAAAGATAGTTACACTATCTTTGGTCATACCTAACACACACACACGTCACACACATCCACACAGCTACTACTAGAATAGACATGGGTTTAGAGACTAATAATTAGGCCTAATAGTATTAATAGAAACTATAATTTTAACACGTAATTCTTTAGTAATAAATTATATTAAAAACACCATAAACTAAAGGCCGATTATTTCGACAATCCACACAAAACGCCGCTATTCTTCAACAGCGGAGATAGGCCTAGAATCGTACCGCACTCGTGTAATCACTTCTTGTTGCTATACGCTTGGGTGCACACGGAACAAGAAAATTTAACTGATGAATTATTCATGTTTATTTTGTGACGTTTCATGAGGGGGTCCCCAACTTATGTACGAAAAAAAAAATCGCGTACCGGCCGCCGTGTGTTTTTGTTTTGAACTTTGTATTTAAATTAAATGTTATTTTACTTACTTAGAAAATGAATTTAGAACTGTTGGGTAAGTACCCATTACGTTGACTAACATGAAAATGCGTACAGAATTATTGTTTAAGATTCTAAGCTGGTTAGGTCTAGCTAGGCTAGGCCCTAGCTCTAGGCTATGTATGCCCAACTTTACTGAACTGACTCTTCGCGTTGTGAGCCGAGGTTCAGTCAGATCACATACCTACTAGAGGCGTAGGCCTAGACTTTTTTGTTGCTAAAATGTCAACCATCTTATCAACATATTAATACTAACTAATACACTACTAGCCTAGCTAGCCCAAATTTGAATGAACAGTGCTGGTACCTATTTATTTATGTGTGTGCACTCCAATGTATTATGTGTGGTACAACAAATTTTACAAATTTATAATATTATTATTAGATTTTTTGTTTCTTTTGTCATGTAGAGTCATTTGGTCAAAATTATCCTGAGGTAAGTAGAAAAATGAAGAAAGATTTTTGTTTATAGTTAAAAAATATTGCAACATTCTTTCTTGTTACTGTTTGTTAGTGAAAAAAATTACAATGAAGTACTGTAATTGCACATTTTTAATCTGCACACTTTTACATGTATTTGTAGGAAAGTGATGGCACCCTGGACTGTATCAGTATTGCACTAACATGTTGCTTCAACAAGAGAGGGAGCCTTCTTGCTGTTGGTTGTAACGATGGCAGGATCGTAATCTGGGATTTTTTGACCAGAGGTATTTGTAAGATCATCAGTGCTCATGTTCACCCTGTATGCTCACTGAGGCAAGTGTCACGACAAAAATGAATGTATTATACCCTTTTCACACCTGCAAAAAGTAACAACTTGTAACCATGTTTCGCATAGTGTGAAGACAATTTTGTGGAAATTTCACTGGGTCCCTTGTGAAATCTCAGGAGAAAACACACAGATGAGAGGCCTGTTTTTGTTCCGTGTGTGTATTTCCCTGGTATTAAAATGACGGTTCCAGGACGATTCGGCCTGGGACTATTCGGCCCAGTTTTGGGCCAAAACATCCCACTTTGTGGGCCGAAACGTCTCACTTTAGACCAAATTCATATTAAATTTTTTTTTTGTATTTATCGAGTTTTTAAAGGTGTTTATCAATCCGTATTTTATTGATATTGACAATGTTGATATAAAAAAACGTAATTTTATATTCAATGTATTATTTCGTGCATTCGCCAAGTGGCCAACAGAGGGCGTAACTTGTTTACATCATCATTTTCGACAATGTTTTCAAAATATTTGCTTTATTGCATCTTTATTCCTAGTAGTACTACCCTATTGTCTCTCTGAAAATAAAGTTTGGGGAAAAAGCTTATTTTATGCTTATAAAATGCATATCAAAGCCGATAAATTTAACTGTGCCGAATCGTCTCAGGGCCGAATCGTCCCGGGCCGAATAGTCGCGGGCCGAATCGTCTCGTTACCAAAATGACCAATCATAGGAATCAACTATGCTTTCTCCCGAGATCTCTCATGGTTCGCGGTGTTAGTACACTCACAGCCACTGATCATACCTGGGCCCTCTGAGAGACCAGTCTTTGACTGCAGAGGTGATCCAGTATAAATAAATAATAAAAATAATAATAGTGTCCAATATATATAAAATGATTACATTTTGTGTTTGTTTATTCTTTCAGTTGGAGTCGAAACGGTCACAAACTGTTGAGTGCATCTACTGACAACATGGTCTCAATATGGGATGTTCTATCTGGTGACTGTGATTACCGCTTCAGATTTCCTTCTCCAGTTCTGAAGGTTATGTTTAATCCACGAAAAAGGTACAAAAATTTAACCACTTTCTGTATGACTACAATTAATATCAAGAAGTGATAAAATACTAATACAATTGTATCAGAAAGCTTGGTAAATCATGTCAATCAATGAATTCTACTACAGTTAAAAACGTGTTGGAATACTATATTGTGTATATATGCATGTGACTGAGCATTTATTCAAGGAAATAAAAACCCCGGGTGTTTATTTGAGGGGGAATTTATTCGAGGCAGGCATTTACTCAAAGCAGGACTATTGAATAAATATGGTAAATTGTGCTGATAATATGGGTGGAAATAGTCTAAAGAAAAAAAAAATATTATATCCAAAATCTGCCAATTGTAAATGGTCTAATTTGCATACAATGAGTGTCACTTTATTTTGTTGTCACTGTAGAGATCAAATGCTTGTTTGTCCTATGAAGCACACCCCAGTGGTGCTTAGCACTGATGGCACACATTCAGATATACAACTAGAAGAAGACGTAAGTTTAACAGAATAAACATTGACAATGGTTTGATAGTAAAGAGGCTTCTTGGTGCAGAAGCACCTGCCCATAGTACAAACCTAATCCTTGTTGGCTTAAGTTAATTTCCTCAAAAAACATTTTTACTTGTAACTTTTGTATTGTCTTATTATTCTATATTTGTATGGTACCAGGCATAGCTCTGTAAATTCCCAAAAAGGAAATTACACCCTAAAGCTCTGTCTACACTATCAAAATGTATGTGACAACAAATGTGATGGACCTGTATATGGACATGATGATGTCAGTTCACTACCATATTTGGGCACATTACACTTAAGAGGTCTCCTAATTAGTTAATTATAACTATTGAGTAATTCATACTTAATATATATAAATATTTTATTTGCAGTCTGATCTAAATATTGTTGCAACATTCGACCGCAGAGGAAGTCATATTTATTCGGGCAATGCCAAAGGAAAGGTAACAAGATTTGTTGTGACAATCACTAATATAGTATTGTAAACACGGTTTAGTTTATAACCAGTTATAATAGGTCTCCTTATTGACTGGTTGTGTACTAACCCGTTATAATAGGTCTCCTTATTGACTGGTTGTGTACTAACCAGTTATAATAGGTCTCCTTATTGACTGGTTGTGTACTAACCAGTTATAATAGGTCTCCTTATTGACTGGTTGTGTACTAACCAGTTATAATAGGTCTCCTTATTGACTGGTTGTGTACTAACCAGTTATAATAGGTCTCCTTATTGACTGGTTGTGTACTAACCAGTTATAATAGGTCTCCTTATTGACTGGTTGTGTACTAACCAGTTATAATAGGTCTCCTTATTGACTGGTTGTGTACTAACCAGTTATAATAGGTCTCCTTATTGACTGGTTGTGTACTAACCAGTTATAATAGGTCTCCTTATTGACTGGTTGTGTACTAACCAGTTATAATAGGTCTCATTATTGACTGGTTGTGTACTAACCAGTTATAATAGGTCTCCTTATTGAGTGGTTGTGTACTAACCAGTTATAATAGGTCTCCTTATTGAGTGGTTGTGTACTAACCAGTTATAATAGGTCTCCTTATTGACTGGTTGTGTACTAACCAGTTATAATAGGTCTCCTTATTGAGTGGTTGTGTACTAACCAGTTATAATAGGTCTCCTTATTGACTGGTTGTGTACTAACCAGTTATAATAGGTCTCCTTATTGACTGGTTGTGTACTAACCAGTTATAATAGGTCTCCTTATTGACTGGTTGTGTACTAACCAGTTATAATAGGTCTCATTATTGACTGGTTGTGTACTAACCAGTTATAATAGGTCTCCTTATTGAGTGGTTGTGTACTAAGCAGTTATAATAGGTCTCCTTATTGACTGGTTGTGTACTAACCAGTTATAATAGGTCTCCTTATTGACTGGTTGTGTACTAACCAGTTATAATAGGTCTCCTTATTGACTGGTTGTGTACTAACCAGTTATAATAGGTCTCCTTATTGACTGGTTGTGTACTAACCAGTTATAATAGGTCTCCTTATTGAGTGGTTGTGTACTAACCAGTTATAATAGGTCTCCTTATTGACTGGTTGTGTACTAACCAGTTATAATAGGTCTCCTTATTGAGTGGTTGTGTACTAACCAGTTATAATAGGTCTCCTTATTGACTGGTTGTGTACTAACCAGTTATAATAGGTCTCCTTATTGAGTGGTTGTGTACTAACCAGTTATAATAGGTCTCCTTATTGACTGGTTGTGTACTAACCAGTTATAATAGGTCTCCTTATTGAGTGGTTGTGTACTAACCAGTTATAATAGGTTTCCTTATTGACTGGTTATATACTAAATTTGTAACAATTGTGTTTTTATCTTGAAACTAAAGGTCATAGTTGTGAACACAAAAACACTGAAAGTTGATGCAAGTTTCAAAGTTAGTACAGGTTCCAGCAATACAACAGCAATCAAATCTATTGAATTTGCAAGAAGAGGAGAGTAAGTAAATATACAGTAGGCAGTTTGGGCAACCTTTGTGTGCGTATGAGTAAAACTTAGGTACTACGTCACACATTCTGTGTAGCTTTACTTAAATACTGTACATGATACTCGTTTTCTATGCAGATTTATTCGTTGAAAATTAAGTTGATAAAGGTGGCATAGATTATATTTTACCAAGAACATTTGACCTAAAGCTCTGTTTACACTATCAAACATTATGTGACAAACAAATGTGATGTGCCCATATACATGATGTTGGCATATCACAACCATATTTGGGCACTAGTTTAATAGTGTAGACAGATAGCCAACCCATCGATGTTCAAGTGGTTATGTTTTATTTTATATCTGCATTATTAAAAATAGTAACTCTCTTTTCTTCTCCCTTGTGTCAGTTGTTTCCTAGTAAATACTGCTGACCGTGTGATCCGAGTTTACGAAAGTCGGGAAGTATTAGCATGTGGCAAAGATGGTGAGCCAGAACCAATTCAAAAACTGCAGGATCTGGTAAATAGGACAGCATGGAAGAAATGCTGTTTCTCAGGGGATGGAGAATACATTGTTGCAGGTATGGTATGCAGCAAAAAATCAAAAGAATAACAGTTTAACATGATTGGCTGCATATTATAGGTTCAAATTCTGACATAGGCATAGACTAGTACCACAGTATGTTTAGGGATCATGTGAAAATTATGTTACTGCAGTAACTATATTTTTACTGCAGCTGATATAAATATGCAGGTCATGGGTTAAAATTCTGACATAAGCATCTAGACTAGTACTAGAGTATTTTTAGGGATCATGTCTAAAATAATCTTACTGCAGTAACTCAAGTTTTTACTGCAGCTGCTGTAAATCCTCAGGTCATGGGTTAAAATTCTGACATAAGCATCTAGACTAGTACTAGAGTATTTTAGGGATCATGTCTAAAATAATCTTACTGCAGTAACTCAAGTTTTTACTGCAGCTGCTGTAAATCCTCAGGTCATGGGTTCAAATTCTAAAATAGGCATAGACTAGTACTAGAGTATTTTTGGGGATCATGTCAAAATGATCTTACTGCAGTAACTCAAAAGTTTTTACTGTAGCTGCTGTAAACCTGCAGGTCATGGGTTCAAATTCTGACAAAGGCATAGATAGTACTAGAGTTGTCTATGGGATCATGTCAAAAGTATGTTACTGCAGTAACAAAATGATTTTAGTTTTTGCAATGGTTACAATGAAGCAGTTTGTGAGGCATTCATGCAATAAACAGTGTGTATATGTTTATCCAAAGAAAGTTTGCTAAATAATTGCATAAAAAAAATGTAGTACTGCAGTAACTGCAGTAGAATAATTTTGACATGGTCCCTTAGGCAAATGCTTTCCTGAATTTGTCATGTCATTTGCCATGTACTATTTGTGAGTCCAATGTACATAAATGCACGATTTTACTTTAAAAAGAGTATTTTCTCCCTGCCTGCTGACAATGAATGATTGTAGCTGCATTGTGACTGAAATCCTCAGTAAATGGAGGAATGTTTAATTGACATAAGTCTTTTTTATATGAAGGTTCTGCCAGACAGCATGCTCTTTACATATGGGAGAAGAAATATGGTAACTTAGTCAAGATCCTTCATGGCACCAGAGGTGAACTGCTATTGGACGTTGTGTGGCATCCTGTTCGACCAATCATTGCATCTGTTTCTAGTGGCGTTGTGTCACTATGGGCACAGAATCAAGTAGTATGTATTGGTCTTTTACCGATCTCTTTTAGACTGAATTTATAAAAAAAACTTTTTTTTATAGGCATGTTTATATTAGGACAATAACAAACGATGAATAGAAGATAATTGCATATTTAAATCAAAAGGCAAATTACTGAAAAAATGACAATGCTGTGGTATCATTGACTGGATCTCAATGGAGATACAAATAAAGCAAGGAAAGAATTTGTAGAGCTTTCTTGCAACTCTAACCCTTCCTCAGTGCAAAGTATATTTATCTATTTATCATGGGTAGTGTGAACAGGCCTTAAATCGGTATCATCACGTACTAGCTTAAAACGTAGTTACTTAACAGATGCATAACTGTTTTTGCCAGGAAAATTGGAGTGCATATGCTCCTGACTTTAAAGAACTCGATGAGAATGTTGAGTATGAAGAACGTGAGAGCGAGTTTGATATTGAAGATGAAGACAAGTCTGTAGAAGATGCTGTTGGTAAGATGAGGCAACATTCTTTGAAATCTCTGTTTACACTATCAAACTAGTTGGACAAAAAAAGTGTGAAGTGCCCAAATATGGACATGGTAATGTCCTATCACTGCCATATTTGGGCACACTTTTTTTGCCAAACTAGTTTAATAGTGCAGACAGAGCTTTAGAAATACATTTATTTATTATTGATACACAATTGTGAATTATAGATTGGCTACAGTTGTTCAAGTAAAATGCAAATTCTATTTCCAAATTTTCTTTGGCAACTGAATGAATACTTTTTGCTTTTTTTTGCTAGATGCTCGTCAACTTGAGGATGAGGAAGTTGATGTTGTTTCTGTGGATGCAATTGCAGCCTTCATGAGCAGGTAAAGTCGTCATGCTATCCGATAGATTTTGGAGCAGGAGCAGTCCAATGCAACTATCACTTAAGAGTGCTAAACCAGGGGCCCTTGCCCACTGTGTTATGCCACTGCACTCTCCCCTTCTCCGATCTCGCAATTATAATAAATACAAATATTATTTAATAATTATTGTGCAATGATAATCAAATTTTGTAGTGACGAGGAAGATGAAGATTGTAGTGCATTGCTGTTTTTACCAGTTGCACCAGAGATAGAAGAACCTGAGGAACCAAGCTGGGCACCTGCAACAGACCCTGTAAGTAAACAATGCATCTTACCATGACCACCACCACAGTAAGGAAGGTGGCTATACGTTTAATCTTGTACCCCTTCCACATCAACTAGCAAACAGTGTTTTGAAACACTGGGATGTCAACTTAGGATTTGTAGTTGATGTGAATAAAGATCAAACTGAACTGAATGTTCTGTGCTGGGTGGAGACACGCCGGGAATGTTAAAAATACCAACTTTAAACTCCAGGATGTTGGGTCAAAGGGTTATCCTCACACAATATTGCTTTATAGTTCATTTTAAAATACTTAAAATTAAAATTATTTGTACAAAATATATAGCAGTATAAATGAAATATTATATGACTTCCTTATTATACAATAAAAATATTATTAATTAAAATGATTTTGATTATCATCGCGATGCTAACAACAGAATAGAGAGCAGTATTTACAATTTTGCTTAAAACCCCTGGGTTGGTAGGTCGATGGGAATGGCTTGTCCCCAGCGTTTCATAGAGAGTATCACTGCTGAGCTTAATGTGAAATGTGTATTGTTGTGTATCATTAATTAATAATAAAATACAACATTTTTTAATTTTAGACTGATGAACCCCTGGCTGAAAAGCGTGCTGCTACAGGAGAATCAATAAGTCCGTCACCCAAAAAAAAGAAACTCAAAGCTGTTGAAGTAGATTTGAAAAATGCACCATCGGACGGTAAATCAAATACTGTTTTATTTTATATAATTTTATTCCAAAAACGGTTCAAAATCTACACAACTATACAATTTTAAATATTCATAATATCTAGGCTTAAAAACTACTTCGTACTATGCAATATAAAATAGGTTGTCTTGTCCAATATCTTGCATCCACTCACTTCAAACATAATTCACATTGTATAGTATATAAATTAAATAAAGGATTATATACATAAATAAATTGTACTATTATATTAATTCTGCAATTTAGTGATATGTCCTCATCATCAACTTATTTAAAACATTAATTTACAATATAAAAACAGATAAATATATACATGGTACTAGCATATTAATTCTGAATCAGAAAGCGCCTAATGTTGTGAAACCCATCTAGGCGCTGTAACTATACTGGTTTTGGATCAAACATGTATAGAAACATACTCCCATAATGCAGCTGGTAATGAACGCAAAGTTAGTGTATTGACCGTAACATAAAAGGTAATTAGCTATATACATTTTCTGATCTTAAACAATACATTGTAATTTTCCCCCCAGAAATCCACCCTCTTGCACTGAGTAAAGGGGGCGAGGGCAAGATGAAGAAAAAGACTACAAATATTTCAAAGTCAAAAGTGAGTTCTCGAACAAAGGATGGAGTGTCTAAACACAGAAACATAAAACAGTCATCCAAAAATAGATCATCAGATGCCCAGGATTGAAATGTTAATTTATAATGTTGTTATGCCTAATTTAATGCTTGATTCCAAACACAAACCAAGAGGGTTGACCAATCAAAAGCGACAGTGGATGATTCATGTCTAATATGATTGGTCAAATTACTTGTGTTGCATCATCCAAGCAGGAACCAAGTTTAACATCAGTTATGGATAGATATAATGATAATATGCAGGCAAATGTGGCCTCATGTTTATAGCCAGCCATTTTTCAAACCTACCAACTCTGTCAAGTGCTTGTATTGATTAAAAAAATAGTGATATCCTAAGGTAAAATTTGAAACTTTCACCATGAGGGAATATGAATAAGTTTGTAACATACACATAAACTAAAGTGATGGTTAGTGTTTCTTTTTTAAATGTAAAATTAAAGTACATATACTAAAAAGAAATAGAGGGAGGCCCATTTATACTAGGACAATAACTAGATAAATATGTATTTTTCTTATATAAAAATTGATCATCCTAGAACTATAGGAAATCATGATTAACAGGGAGGTCATGCTAATCTTCACCCGGTATTATCAAGTACATGCTAACATAATATTTAATTTTATTGTGATATTAAAAAAATCAAAATACTGATTATGTTTTTTCCGCAACTGAAGCCTCTGTGATAAGTGATGTTGACACGTTGTGACAAATGAAAAATGTAACAATATTTTAACTGATTTTTAACTTGTTTCTGGTAAAAAAAAAATAAAGTTAAATTAAGCATGTACTTGACACCATTTCATATCATAAAATCCTATCTAGGGATACCAAGCATACTAGGCGAAGATTAGCGCAACGATACAATTCTATTGTTGTTATTATATATATATATCAATTGTTTTTCCAAAGAGAGCATATACAGTTCTAGAATGAATAAGTTTTCTAATTTTGTTTATGTAAGAAAATGTATGTTTATTTAATTTATCATGGTCAATCTTTATTTTCCAAGTGTGTAGCAGCATTAATGCTGCAATACACAGTATTTAGTTTAAATGTAGCATATTTTGAATATTAAAACATGTACAGTTGTATCAGTATGTTGTGTATTGTCTTGTAGTAATGCACCAACCCTGATAATCCTATAGAGGCTGTGACTATGGATTTAAAATGTAATATTATCCTGGATTTATATAGCGCCTAATGGAACCGCTAAGCGCTGAACATTAATACCCCAGTCATTTTTTTAGGATCAAACACTATGGAAACATACTCCCATAATGCAGCTAGTAATCAGCGCAAAGTTGTGTTTATATAACCGGGTTCCCATATATACCTGGGTGGAGAGAGGGAAACGTAAGTAAAGTATCTTGCCTAAGGATACAAGCAATGCGGCGAGAGTTAGATTCGAACCTCCAACACACTGCTCCACACGGCCTTACTAAAATTGATTCCTGTCATGTGATTGGATGAAGTGCCCTATCAATCACTGAACATTGCAGTGCGGCTCGCAACCCCACAATTTTCCTCTGTGACGAGTGACACTAAATACTATGATGCAGACTTAGAAAATACAAAAAACAAATTAAAATATGCAGTCATATAAAGGTAAATACCTTCTTTAGAAAACAACAAATTTGGTATCATAGCCTATCATTCAATCAAAATGAAATGACTAGAATCCACTTGTTATATATATACACTCATCAGGGCCGTAGCCAGGATCTGTCAAGGGGGGGTTCGGAAACTAAATATTTGGGTCAAACCCCCCCCCCCCCTGGGGGTGGGGCCTGATGCGAAGCGAATTTTGTTAAATGACACCCCTAGATGGCCGGAAAAGACACTCGTGCAGCATGCTACCAATGAGCAAAAAGATCGTACATTTTTCCTTCTTCTCAAACACGTCGATAATTTAAAGGACGATAACTATTTGTTGCCGTATGTTAGATGCGCGTGCTCTGTGCGGAACCGCCGATTGTTTGATCATTTACTCCGTATTTTGTTTTGCGTTCAAGTTCAATGCGAACGTACATCTAGGAGCAGCCCCGAAAAAAGCACACTGGTTGAAGGCAAATGCTATTTGCTAGCTCTATCTATAATATTTATTTACAGCAATTTGTTGAGGAATATAAATATGTAAATAGGTGATATTGATACATTTTAGTACGTATCGGCTGGTGGTCTAGAAAAAAATAATCGGATGCCATAATGTGAACTACAGTACTTGATACCATAGATATTATAGTGTAAAATATTAATATTCACTATAATCCTCTATGATACATTATACTTCATAGTCACACATAAATACTGATGTACGTCGGAAGGCAATATACTTAATGCATGCTGCCTGACTGCCAGTGATCTAAACAATTATAGGTACGCAGTTGTCTGGCGGTGTCCTTTGTACGAATCGTTCGTGCCCCAGTTCGCTATGAGACGCGTCAATATCATGTTACATGCAGGGACCAAACATTTATTTTTCAGGTTAAAATCGGCAATTCATTTGCAGCTTTTAGAAATTTACAGACACATATCGCTAATTGACGCTCATACAGAGAAGAAGGTTCACGAACAAGTTTACAAATTTTTCAATTTACAAACAACTTTTTGTACTGTGGGGCACGTATTTGGAGGATTTTTGGAGATGAGGGTGAGGTATTGGGCATGTCGGGGATGGGGGTTCGCAGTCGGTTAAGGGGGGTTTGCTGTAAAGGGGGGGTTCGCCCGAACCATAAAAACCCCCCCTGGCTACGGGCCTGCTCATAAACATTCATTATTTGTATATTATATTAGCTACTGTATTGGTAATTCACCTCGTATAAAAAACACTGTATAAAATAAATTATTACAAGTGCTATTGCAGTATTATGATCGGCCGCCCCACAGTCAGAAATGCCTGTCTTGAACTTGATATGTAAAATGATGACATTTACTGCATGTCTTGATTCCACAACGATAATTTATAATCTTTCCTCCAGGATCCCTTCCATGGCAGTACTTCAATCCGCACGGATACCAGCCGATGCAAACATCTAATGCACAGGCACACGGCACAGATGATTTGCTTACTAGAGAACATTTTGATATTTTTTCCGTGTTCAGTCTACGTGCAAAGTTCATAAGTCCTTGATATGTGACATTGCTTCCTGAAATACAATAACAATTATATGTAATCGTGGCAATAATGGAACACATCAGCAAAAAATTTTTTTTTTTTGGAAAAAATTAATTATCTAATTTCATATAGGATTTTATAAAGCAGCTAGTAATCAGCACGAAGTTGTGTCTTGACTTTACCAGGTAACCATTTGTACACCTGGGTGGAGAGAGGTAAATGTAAGTAAAGTGTCTTGCCTGAGGATACTAAAGCAATACGACAAGCATTGGATTCAAACTCACGATCAGTAGTCCATACAACGTCAAACACACTGCGTCACACGCTTTTTTTTTGGGGGGGGGGGGGTTTATAAGCATGGCAAAACATATCACATAAACAGTGCTATCAAAAAATATTAGCATCTTTAGCAATGGGTATGTGAAACGTGACATGCTGATGTTGAAAACTTTTCACTAACCTTTTGACCATCCTTTGATGTCTAGTACACTAGTAAAAGTAGTAGTTTTTGCTTCAGCGCACATTGTTTCAATATGCTTGCTGAATTGACTCGACTTTTTCGGGTCAATTGCTAAATTCATAGTATGGTCTTCGATTCCTAAATCTTCTTCTGGTGTTCGAATTGTACCCGGATTTTTCTAAAAAGAATAAACACATTTGGTAGTCAATTGAAAATTATGTTTGAGAAGGAAACTAATTTTAAAAACCAAATAAATGACTTTGTTATTAAAGCACACCCATCAATTTTCTCCCCTATATGCCTTTGTCATGAAAGACATCTTTGATCAATGACAAACAATGCTGTACAGGGAAGCGTAATCAACAGAAATAACATAGCCCGGCGAGCATATTTTTGTAGAAGTTACTTAAAAATTCATAATTCCTTAATGAACAGTTTTGTACACAAATTACTGAAAAATTTGAAAAATTGTTTTTATCGCCTAGAATCTAATGAAAAAAAGAAAAGTAAAACAAAATGTATAAGTAAGTAGGCACCGCAACTGAACCTCAAGGCTTTTTTTCCCATTGCAATCAAAAAATGTTTCTAATTTTTTAATCATTCAGTATTCAGTAAGTGTATGCCAATCTTTTAAGAACATTTTGCAGTAATTTTTGTTTTCTCATACAACCCTCTTTGCAGGAAATACAATTTTTAAATTAACACGGTGTCCTGAAATCACCTGAAAATGCTATGTTATTTTCGGTCAAATTTTTTTTTTATTTTGTGAAAAAGGTGTATTTTTTCTCCATGCAAATAATAATGTACATTATCCATAACGTAAACATGTGTACCAACCTGCCGGAGTTTAGACATTGAATCAGATGAGATGAAATCATTTCTATTGAATTTACTGACAAAGCAAACCACCTGATAGCGACCTTCATCTCGTTCTTGTTCACCTAATACAATTAAACGCTGTATTTTGGTTTCCTGAAATGAAGTTAATAAAAAGGTACAGTACATTTAGCCTAGGCCTAGTATAAACTTTTAAATTATTCTTTAAATTTAATACATTAAATTTACACCGAGTCACTGGCTCCAAAAAACATATTCATAATTGAGCAAACTGTGAAATAATGAAATAACAATAGCCTAGGCTAGGCCTACTTTGTATCTATTATTTAAGATTAAATATTCGTATGATATTATGATGGAAAACGTATTAAGGCCCGTTTACACTAGGACGATAAAGATCGACCATAAATAAACAAATATGCATTGTTCATACACAAAACAAAAGAAATCTAACAAGTTTTTATTCTAGAACTATTTAGGAACCATCTATGCTTAATTTGATAAAAATTATATTTTCACATGTCCAATCAAATAACGTCATGATTAGTAAGAGCAATAATATCGTGACAATACAACGATTTTTTGGGTTTTATTGATCATGACGTCATCTGATTGGATTTTTAAAAATATTATTTTTATCAAAGACAGCATAAATGAGTATTCTATAATTCTAGAACGAAAACCTTTCTAAATTATTTTGTTTTGTGTAAGAAAAAGGCATGCTTATCTATTTATCGCCGATCGTTATCGTCCTAGTGTAAATGGGCCTTTAGGCCTACCTACCTAGCTAGGCATCTACTAGGCCTAGGCCTAGAGGCCTATTGCTTTTATTTTTAATATTTAGTTTTTTTAACATTTATTAATTAAGGCCTAACTAAGTAAGATGCATATATATATATATAAAATATATATATTTAATAGGCCTAGATAAAATTATTAAATTGAAAACTTTTAACAACTTCAATATAAAGGTACAGTACTGGGTTTTGTCTAGCCTACCTAAGCCCCTACAGTATAACAGCCTAGACAGCCTACTTTCTGTTCCCCACAGCGGCAAAAATGTGTTACCCACCGTCTGAAAATCAATCAGAATAGAAACAAGTGTTCCGTCTAGCCTCTGAAAACTTAACCTCACTAAATCATTCGGAATATCTGCTTGAATGTTTTCTTGTATTAAATCTCCGCCTTTATTTTTAACATTAACAACTAGTTGACTCGTCACAAGTGCTGTTAACGATAATATAGAGGCGAAGCGTAAAAACAACGCCATTATTAATTTGTTTATGTCCTTCCTTTAATACTATTAAATTTTCGCGAAAAGAAAGTGGCTGGCTATCGGCACGTTCGTCTTTCGTGTGTTTAATTCATCATTTTCTATCGGCACGGTCAACCGTATATCCACGGAGATCATGCAATTTTGTTTCCAATTAATTCCTCATTATAATGATAATAATAATAAAACTCGTCTTTTTTCGTGTTCAGTGTTTGCAGGGACCGTCTATGAAAATGAGTTTTTTTTTATTATTTTAAATAAGTACTCAAAGTCAGTGAAAGTTTCAATAAAAAAAGGATCGTTCCAATGAGAAGACAAAGGAAAAAGAGCTTCCATCGTCTCATAACCTTTTAACATCTTTATGACGGTGTAGGCCTATAAGGGCAGGTGTTTTGTTTTGTTCTTTGATTTTTTTTGTGGGGGGGGGGGGGGTGGTTAGGGGGAAGGAGGTGAACAGCATGAACACGAAGATGATAGTATCGATTTTGCAGATGGAACTATAGCCTATTGGTGAAACATCAGTGTTGATTCAATATCACGCCAAGGTTACGAACTGAGGATGCAGATCGGAGCTAGCTTGAGTGATGGAAGCTGATTTGGTAAAGAATTAAATTTGAAGTAAAAAATTCAAATTAGGCCTACATGACATCCACGATTAAATTTCTTGAAAACAGTTTTGACGTTTAGGCCTATAAAAAACAGAATCTGATTAGATGGATTGATAGGAAGATTGGTTGTCGTTGGCATATTATGGAATTGGATAATGTGTGAATGAATGATATTTGCGACAGGGGAAATATACACAGAAAGGCTTAGGCCTACAGAACACCACCATTTAGGGAATTTGGAGTAGAAAATTAATTATTTATATACTGTAGGCATAGGTCTAAATGATTCGATCGGAAATGTATGATACATGTGCCAGAAAAACCGAAATTGTTTGAAAGTCGTTCAAGAAGAACTTATTTACCAATCGTATCAAATGCAACGATTATCGAGAAGGATAAGAGGACGAAGGAGTATCAATAAAAATGAAATATCGGTTAAAAGTTTGTTTGATGCTATGCCCAGTTTTTGTTGCTAAACTTCAGTAAGATTTGTTGAAGTAGTGATCAGTCGATTTATGAGGATCTTAGAATCTTAGAAATAGCGTTGTTATCATTTACCAAACTATATCTTAATTTATAAACTTTCAGTTAAAATATAATGTATCTATTTGTATAAACGTGACTATACACACAGCATAATGAATATATTATAATAACAATAAACAATATTAATGTTGATTCTTTGTGAAATTAAATAATTCGAATTCAATGTGATCAATCAAGTCTTCGATGGCTGGTCTTTGTTCTGGTCTGGAATGAAGGCAGGGTCCGCTGATATCCATTAGCGGCAGTAATGCTTTGTTAGCGGCAATTCCTTCAATTATGACACCAACACTGTAGATGTCTGAGGCAAAGGTCGGTGGTGTGTTGATGTTATACAGCTCTGGCGCATGTTCCGGGTGATCTTGCTGTAGGTCGAAGACATCGGCTTTGTCGGTATTGTTCAACTGGAAGAAATCAAACGGTGCTTCTGCGGTGCAAACTGAGCCAAGGTCGAACATTTTTGAGGAGATACGAGGACCCTTGTTGTAAAGGAGAATATTGCGGCTTGCCAGGTCATTGTGAATCAAAGTATTCTTCTGTAGTATTTCGATTCCTTCTGCGATATCCAAAATTATGTGAAAACAATCAATCGTGGTAATATGTGGTGAACTACTTGCCAAAGCTTTCATTAGTGATATGTTGATTTGAATGATGTTGAGTCGCCAACAAATTCCATAACAATGGCCGATTGTGTGTCTGATGTAACTGCTTCACAAACGCCATAAATCCGTGGAAACACGTCACTCTCCTGAGACAGAACCATCATTATTCTAGCTTCAAATAAAACTGTCAGCTTGTCGATGAACCGATTGAATTTTCCCGATCGAGTGGTTGTTGCGATAACCTTAAAGCTTGGTTCCCACTAGAACGTAACGCAAGGACGTAAACGCAACGTAAGCGTTTTAACCAATGACAAGCGAATTTATAGATAGTTAGCAATCACAAGCGAATAAAGCCATCGCTTGGGATTGGTCAATTCACTTGCGTTGCGTTACGTCCTTGCGTTGCGTCGCTAGTGGGAACCACGCTTAACAGCCACGAGTTCGCCATTAGAAACTTCAAAACGATGAAGTAAAACTTTTCCATATGTACCAGTGCCAAGTACTACCTATAATGTGCAAAAATATAACATTATATCAAGGTATAGGCCCGTAATGTCGATATATTACAGTATTTTCTGTGGTATTATGTCTAGTCTAAAAAATAGTACCAGCCCAGCAAACACATAACGTTTTTCTAACGTTCTTGTTTGGTTATTGTTTGGTTAGGTTCACTACGAACGTTAAAAGAACATTAACATAACGTTCACTTAACAAGACTTATTCGTCGGACATTCTTTCAACGTTGTAAAAACGTTTATAATAACGTTAATATATAACATTTTCCAAACTTGTTTTATTAACATTTACCTAACGTTAAATAAACGTTCTACAAAATGTTACGTTTTACCTCATACAGAACATTTATAATAACGTTTATGTAACGTTTGAAGGACATTTACAATAACATTCAAAATGTAACCATTACAAAACATGTTTTGATAATGTTCATCTAATGTTAGAATAACGTTTACAATAATGTCCAAAAGTAACATTTACAAAACTAATTCAGTAACATTTGTCTAACGTTAATTGAACGTTCACAAAAACGTTGCAATCAATATGTTTTTATAACATGCTGATAACGTTAATCAGACAGTATAAAATAACGTTCAAACTCAACATCTGTCTAACGTTCTAAATAATATTTATATAACGTCTGTAAAACATTCACAATAACATTGAAAAGCAACATCTACATAACTGTTTTAAATAATATTTGCCTAACGTGCAATCAACGTTCCCAATAACGTTGTAAATAAACCATTAGAAAACATATTGATAACATTTTGCGAACGTTATACAAACGTTTACAATAACGTTCAAATATAACATCAACATAACTTTTAAATAACGTTGAAATAACATTTACAATAAACGTTAAAATGTGACATCTATATAACATTTGTTTTTAACATTAGCCTAACGTGCAATGAACGTTCCCAATAACGTTGTAAATAAACCATTAGAAAACATATTGATAACATTTTGCGAACGTTATACAAACGTTTACAATAACGTTCAAATATAACATCAACATAACTTTTAAATAACGTTGAAATAACATTTACAATAAACGTTAAAATGTGACATCTATATAACATTTGTTTTTAACATTAGCCTAACGTGCAATGAACGTTCCCAATAACGTTGTAAATAAACCATTAGAAAACATATTGATAACATTTTGCGAACGTTATACAAACGTTTACAATAACCTTCAAATATAACATCAACATAACTTTTAAATAACGTTGAAATAACATTTATAATAAACGTTAAAAAATGACATCTACATAATATTTGTTTTTAACATTGGCCTAACGTGCAATGAACGTTCCCAATAACGTTGTAAATAAACCATCAAGCAACATTTCAATAACATGTTTCTAACGTTATACAAACGTTTACAATAACGTTCAAATATAACATCAACATAACTTTTTAAATAACGTTGAAATAACATTTACAATAAACGTTAAAATGTGACATCTATATAACATTTGTTTTTAACATTGGCCTAACGTGCAATGAACGTTCCCAATAACTTTGTAAATGAACCATAAGAAAACATATTGATAACATTTTGCGAACGTTATACAAACGTTTACAATAACGTTCAAATATAACATCAACATAACTTTTAAATAACGTTGAAATAACATTAACAATAAACGTTAAAAAATGACATCTACATAACATTTGTTTTTAACATTGGCCTAACGTGTAATGAACGTTCCCAATAACGTTGTAAATAAACCATCAAGCAACATTTCAATAACATGTTGCTGACGTTATACAAACGTTTACAATAACGTTCAAATATAACATCAACATAACTCTTTAAATAACGTTGAAATAACATTTACAATAAACGTTAAAATGTGACATCTATATAACATTTGTTTTTAACATTGGCCTAACGTGCAATGAACGTTCCCAAGAACGTTGTAAATAAACCATTAGACAACATTTTAATATCATTTTGCAAACGTTAAAAAAACGTTTACAATAACGTTCAAATATAGCATCAACATAACTTTTTAAATAACGTTGAAATAACATTTACAATAAACGTTAAAATGTGACATCTATATAACATTTGTTTTTAACATTGGCCTAACGTGCAATGAACGTTCCCAATAACGTTGTAAATAAACCATTAGACAACATTTTGATATCATTTTGCTAACGTTAAAAAAACGTTTACAATAACGTTCAAATATAACATCAACATAACTTTTAAATAACGTTGAAATAACATTTATAATAAACATTAAAATGTGACATCTACATAACATTTGTTTTAAACATTCCCAATAACGTTGTAAATAAACGATCATAAAAAGGTTTGATAACATTTTGCTAACGTTATACAAACGTTTACAATAACGTTCAAACATAACATCAACATAACTTTTTAAATAACGTTGAAATAACATTTACAATAAACGTTAAAATGTGACATCTATATAACATTTGTTTTTAACATTGGCCTAACGTGTAATAAACGTTCCTAATAACGTTGTAAGTAAACCATTAGACAACATTTTGATATCATTTTGCTAACGTTAAAAAAACCGTTTACAATAACGTTCAAATATAACATCAATATAACTTTGAAATAACGTTGAAATAACATTTACAATAAACGTTAAAATGTGACATCTATATAACATTTGTTTTTAACATTGGCCTAACGTGTAATGAACGTTCCCAATAACGTTGTAAGTAAACCATTAGAAAACATATTGATAACATTTTGCGAACGTTATACAAACGTTTACAATAACGTTCAAATATAACATCAACATAACTTTCAAATAACGTTGAAATAACATTTATAATAAACGTTAAAAAATGACATCTACATAACATTTGTTTTTAACATTGGCCTAACGTGTAATGAACGTTCCCAATAACGTTGTAAATAAACCATCAAGCAACATTTCAATAAGTTGTTGCTAACGTTATACAAACGTTTACAATTTAAAACAAACGATTACATAACATGTTAACATTTTTCTAACGTTTTAGAAACATCCAAACATTCTTTTTTAGATAACGTTGAAACATTTACAACAACCGTTTAAATTTAACATTTAGTACTAACGTGAAATGAACATTAACAATAACTTTGTAATGAAACCATTACATTTTGAAAACATTTTGCTAACGTTATACACACCTCTTGATAATAACGGGATCCTATCCCAAAAACGTTTAACTAAAACATCAATATGATTTTAAGGTTGAGATATCTTATAAAATCTTGATTTGCAAAATTCTGTAGGCCGTAAATGAATTGTTGCTGATACAGTATTCGGATATGAATTTGCTGTGCATGCTTTTATGAATACAATTTTTTGCTTGTTATAGCGCCCCCTATATAGTATAATATTTCAACACCAAAATACGTTGCATAGGGACGACCCGGGATACATCTAGCACATAATTCTATCCGTTGTTACTATCTATACCATATTTTTGTTTGAAAAATTCAATAATAAATAGCAAAAATGCAATAACACTGAGTATGTATCCAAAATGAGATGTGTTGTCCTTGTCCACCTTGCAGATATGATTGTGTAATCCAGAATAAAAGATGCTGTCTTCTAAAAAACAACACATTTTGTCCGATATACTGGATGTACGATCGTGTCTATTGCTGATGATGACACTACTTCCACAGATTGAAGTTAATTTAGAATTCTCAGCAATAATATTATGACTTATTTTTATTTTTGTAAATGGATTTACTACCGGTACTACTACAGAATGCCGTTTTTCGAGTGTAAGGTCCATGCTGCTTTTGGCTAAATAAATGTGAATTTGAATTGAATTGAACACAAAAAAAATGTTTCGTGTTACAAAATATACATATTATTACCAGCCGTTCAATCTCACATTAGCAAACGAAACAGTTTTTTGATTAAAAAAAAATATTATTTGCACATTTAACATCAAAATGTGTTACATATAACGGCGTCATGTTTGGGTGATGATTTTTTGCCGATATGAACCTATAATTTCCATCAAAAACAACACAAGTGTAGAAATCAATTGATACATCAATTGCACATTGAGGGTGGCAAGTTTGCACAAAATAATGTGGTTGTTAGCACATATTGACGGCAGATTTTGTCACAAGTGCTGTTTCTACAAAATATATGACCAAAACTACTTCTAAGCAGCTCTGGTTTGGGATGACCACATTTTGCACAAACCCTCTTTACATTAGTTACCAACTATCAATTTTTAATTCAATAAAAACATTGGCAAACATACAATGTAAACGGAACGGAATAAACAGAGATGAAAGAAACACATTTATGCGATGAGGCCCTACAAAGACTTTTCAAAAAGGTTCCTACGCAGATTGTAAACGTACCGCTGAAATAGTTAACTAGCTATATTTACATTGTTCAAAGATATATGATATAATATTCTCATTTCACACAATAATTGTAGATTTTGACAACAGAGCATGGCGTTTGGTGGAAAACCTTCCTGTTATATTTGCGAGTTAATTTTGCTGTTGGTATTGGGTTTTGAAATAAAATTCAGACAATTTTAAAACTATTGCGATTATTAAGTCATAGAAAGGACATTAGAAAAAATAGCAGGATCAGATCCTTTCGCAAAATGTCTGTATAGTCGGAATCTGCCTAGCTTATTGCCTGCCTGCACCACCACACACCTGCAGTTTTTACATGTATTTGTATAGGCCTTGTTTATGGGAAAATAAATATGGTTGTTGACATTCAATGAAGAAATTACATTCGCTTTTCACCATTTATCCATCTTCTTTAACGTCTTTCTTAATGGAAACAAGTATCTCGTAAATATTATGCGTTTTAATTCTCTGAATTGTAGTGGGCCGCCGGCCAAGATGCGTACAATAGTTATTATGAGTCTAGGAAGGGAGGTACAGTCTGGATGATGGTGTATTTGTTTATCTTAACACCCGTGTTAATTCGATTCGATCATACACAACTTGAAGAACCAGTATTCAATTTGGCAACAACGTAATTGAGGAAAGCGTTGTTTTGTTTTTTTTTTTCAATATTATATTTTCAAATAACACTTGGGATGAAATTTATTCTAAAATGTCTCAAAAACGTCACACAATGTGGGATGCCAATACAATTCAGCTCCACCATCCTTTAGGGAAGAATGAGTAAATATTTTCTGATTCTGACTAATCACAAACGTGGCCGTTTTCCGCTGTTAAAGTTTGGAAAGTGAAATTATTATCTTGTAGACGCAAATGGATTTTTTCATTCTTAATTTAGTTAACAATAACATAAAGTCGAAAAATATATGTGATGGCATAAAACATAAACATACAATTCAAAAGTTTGATAAATGTATGACGATTGAGGGCGCACTTTATGTTATGGAAGGCCGTTTTAATTTGGATATTTTTAAACACATTATCTGTAAATATTTCAATTTATATTTGGATTTCTTTATTATGTCATATATTTCATTGAGTATTTATTGTAAATTAAATTTACATTATTCTATAAACAGTCAATTATAGGTTTTATAGCATATTTGTCAACGGGCGCTGACGGCGTATCGTAATTTCGGTCACGCTCTATCGCATTTGTGGTAAACAATTTACGACATGAGTGGACAAAATTGCGTATAAAAGTCACATTTTCTCGTTAAATTACAGATTTTTAATGACGCAAAATAAAAAAACGATCTTTTCAATATATTTGGAACCTCTGTGTGAATGTCATTAGGGTACAAGGGGGAGGGGGTGTTATTTAATGGGGAGGGAGATTTTATTGTCACTCACAGAGATAAGACTAAGAGCAGTTGTGTAGTACTGTATGGTTATAAAAGCATTACAATCCCTTACTACAATTAATAATAATATACAAAATAAAAGGATACAATCTTTTTGGTCAAATCATGGTTTAAAAGTAATTACATGATGATAGTATATAAAATAAATCAAATAAATCTGTGTGTTGGTATCATTGATGGACCTATAAATTATAATAGGTCTATTGTTATAATATGTCACTGTAATGATTTAACATTGGGAACATGTTCCATTTTCAAAAAGTTTTAAGATCAGATATAATATATATTTTATTCGTCCAATAATTTGTGGAAATTTACTTTCCTTTGGCATACATAATACAAATGATAAGTAACAAAATTAGCGCCTGATTAAACTTGAAAATTGAATTTGGATAAAAAGAATTCCTATATCTTGTCATATGAGTACGCGGTACACATAATCTTATGCCAGATCTATTATATTTTAATTAATGATTTTAGAGGATGTGTTTAATTTGAATAATCTTAATAACTTTCTTTTGAGTTCAGCTGGTATAAATTGTTTCTAAGGTTTCAATAACAATTTCCACTCTCCTATTATACGTTTAGCAGCTTTACATTCTTAAGTTTGTTTTTGGTTGCTTTCGTCACGTTACCATATATACAATTTAAAGTTAAAATGCTAAGGACAACAGATTTGTAAAATAATATTAAAATCGTTTTTATCTACGTTAAAATAGTTAAGTTTTTTTTAAAAATACAATCGCTGATTTGCTTTTCATCTGACTGAGTTGTAACATTAAATTTGTTCTACTATGGTAGTATCTAAATATTTGTATTCGTTAACGTCTTCAATAATTTCATTTTTAAGATATTCTAAACTATTATGTACCTTGCCGAAATCAATTATCACCTCTTTGGTTTTGTTGATTACTAAATAATTCTAGTACAGTATATACTCTCATTCCAATCAATTGAGCTTCATTCAAGTTCTATTATTCTTTAATTGTAAGAAGAAAGACAAACATTTTTTTTTCTTGCTAATCTGAGTTAATGAAAGCAAAAGGTCAATCTCTCTTTTTGTCATTAAATATAAAAATGTTGTTGTTATACTAATTAATAGACGCTTGCCAACTATAATAATAATAGTTTGGTTTCTCTCTTTTAAAACGGAGGAACACGTAACGAGAGGTTCAACCCATACAAAATGTTCACAAAAAGTTATTAATTAATACTGTACCATATTTGTAAAATCTATGAACTATAAACAATACATTTAAGAAATAAGTGCATATTAAGGATAATTGTCGATCTTAAGGACAATTGACAATGCACAATTTTCATAATAGTAAAATCTATTCTAAATCTAAAATTTGAAGAAAAAAAAACAATTAAGAAGAAAAATTTTTTTTAATGTTTCCGTTGTCTAGGACCTGGGACAGATTTGTATGCATTTAATTTAGGAGAGAATATTTCAACTGTTATAGGATAATTTGACCCCAACGAACAACATGGAATGTGTGCCAAATTTGCTATCCGGGGCGAACATGCCCAAAATCGGGGTCAAAAGTTAAAAATGTGTGGTTCTTATATCTCGACAACCACTTGTCGTACAGATTTGCTTTTGACGACAAATTGTTCAGAATATACATATTTATATTCAGCCTAACACAACCTCTAGCGAAAAAATGACTGGAAATGCTTTTACTGACTTTTGACCCAAAAATGACCAAAAAACACATTTTCAGGTTTAATTATTCTTTAAAATGCCAAGGACAAACTGTGTGGTATCAAATGAAAGCATTTGTATTGAAAATTTCTAATTATGAAGCTAATTGTATGGAAAATGTGCATATTTTGATTACTTTTATACAAAAAATGAATATTTGGTAGCGTAATTGGTATGTTTATTTATATAATATTAAATCATTACATCATCAGTGTTTGGAAAAAAATGAGTACCGTATACAGTAAGTAGTGTAAATTTATTTTGGTTTATTTATAATATTATAAAACATTTTCTAAAGTAGCTTTATTAATTTTAACTTTACAATTCAATTTGATAGCATATTTGATTGGCTTTCATTTGATATAGTGTCACATATTTCATTAAAACTAAAAAAATATTGATTTATTATACAAAATAAATGTACACTACTTGCACTTACGTACAGTATACAGTACTCATTTCTGTCAAAACTTATGCACATTTTGTTGTTAAATATCATAATTAGATTTTCAATACAAGTTGGGTAACAATGGATAGAATATTTTTATGGGCTTTCATTTGATACTGAATAGATCTTCTAAACACTTCAATAATTTAATCATAATAAATAAACCAAAATAAATTTACACTATTTAATATACTCATTTTTGTCAAAAATTTTATAAAATATGCACATTTTTCAAAAAAATCTACATCATTATTCATAATTACAGATTTTCAATGCAATTTCAAAATGGCATCCAAATTGCCCTATCTCCGTAACCCTTTGGTCTTTCAAAATGATATTGGTATCAAAATACTCGGAACATATATATTCATATTAATAGGCCACTATGTAATTTGTTTGTCATTTTTTGTTAAAGCAAAATTCCAGCTGATTTAGTTTCTCTACGTTGTAAAGTAATACAAAAAAGATGTTGCAATTTTTCTAAAAAAGGGGTGTCAAATCCGAGATGGCCAACAGTACGTAAAATATCCAATAAATTTAACGAATTGGACAAAGTAACACCCAATATGAATAATAGTTAAAATGAATGTATAGTCATATAGTCTAGGACCTGGGTCAGATTTGTATGCATTTAATTTAGGAGAGAATATCTCAACTGTTAGTGTTACAGGATAATGATCTAGACTATCCTCAGCCTAGATATAAAAAAATACAACATAATTACAGAGTAGCAATGGGTAGAATATTTTATGTTCATTTGATACCAAATAGTTTTTCCAAACACTTAAATAATTTAATATTATATAAAAAAACATAACAATTACGCTACCAATTACTCGTTTTTTGTATAAAAGTAATCAAAATATGCACATTTTCCATACAATTAGTTTCATAATTAAAAATTGTCAATACAAGTTGAGTAGCAATGGGTAGCATATTGTGTATGCTTTCATTTGATACCATACAGTTTATCTATTGGCATTTTAAAGAATAATTTAACCAGAAAATGTGTTTTTTGGTCATTTTTAGGTCAAAGGTCAGTGACAGCATTTCCGGTAATTTTTCCGCTAAAAGTTGTGTTAGACCGAATACAAATATGTATATTCTGAACAATTTGACACCAAAAGAACAATTATTAAATATTATAAATAAATCAAAATAAATTTACACTATTTAATATGTATACTCATTTTGTAACAAAATACTAAAATATGTACATTTTTAACAAAATTAGCATCATAATTACAGATTTTTAATAAAAGTTGGGTAGAAATGGGTAGAATATTTTATGGGCTTTCATTTGATACCAATTATTCATTTTTTGTATAAAAGTAATCAAAATATGCACATTTTCAATATAATTAGCTTCATAATTAAACATTTTCAATACAAGTTGGGTAGCATATTGTGTATGCTTTCATTTGATACCATACAGTTTGTCCATTGGCATTTTAAAGAATAATTTGACCTGAAAATGTGGTCATTTTGGGGTCAAAGGTCAGTAAAAGCATTTCCAGTCATTTTTTCGTTAGAGGTTGTGTTAGACTGAATATAAATATGTACTTTCTGAACAATTTGTCACCAAAAGCAAATCTGTACGACAAGTGGTTGTCGAGATATAAGAACCTTTGACCCCGATTTTGGGCATGTTCGCCCCGGATAGCGAATTCAGCACACATTCCATGTTGTTCGTTGGTGTCAAATTATCCTAACATATCCTCTCCTAAATTAAATGCATACAAATTTGACCCAGGTCCTAGACTTAACTATAGCTGTAATTAAAAATGATTTACAATTATAGTCCAAAAATTGAGCAAATTGTTTTATCTTGATATAAATCATAGATTTTATCTAGTAATAAATGGTGTTTAAATTTTGTTGAACCATTAAAAAAAATTTCCAAATAGTATTCAATTAAGAAATAAGTCAAAAATAAGAAATGATCAATTAGTTTTTATTGATAATTCGATAAAACCAAATTAAAAATAAACTGTAATACTAATACCAATTAAATGCAACCCACATACTTTGGAAACTAAATTAGCATATCAATTAGTATATAAACAAAGGAATATATACAGTACTTAGAATCTATGTTAAGATATACACACTCTTGATAGTGTCACCAGCAAAAATAATAAGGAACAATAGGAACCCAAATTAGGGACATCAATAAACAGGAAAGCATAGATTAGATTATTTCAGCTGTAGTGAATTTGATGACTGTAAACAGAATTGATATAATTTTCCCTAACATCAGAAACATGACTATTGATAACTATATCATTATAAGTATTGACACCAGTTTGATTACTTAAGTTACTCCAATAAATTTTAATCAAGTTAGCCATAACATTACTAGTTTAGATTATTAGAGGTATAAAAGTGAGAAACTAAGGGACAATTCAGTTACTGAAACCAATGATGCATTAAGTACATTAGCCTTGAGTGGTGTTGCAAGAGTCAGCTTTCTTGATGATGATTTGAAATGCAGGATAAAATCAAGACCAAGAAAAACATCTCAGGAAATTGGTTTCTTTTAACATTGAAGCATTTTTATTCACACTGCGACAAACTTTGTATAGTCATTCTATTTTTAGAGGATTAAAGACATTTGGCAATTTGAGTTTCATACGCATAGACATACAAACATTTACAAATGTTATCCAAATTTCTATTAGTTTGCAATGAACTGGTATTTGGTAAATTTGTTGTGTAGTTACCATATTTATAAAACTATGACCTATTTGTACATAAATATCTATCTAAAGCAAGTGTATTGGAATGTATCTTTAAAATCTGAGAACAACCTTTACCTTCTTTAATTTCATAACTACATTGAGCCAGGGAGATAAATAACTGTTATTCTTCTATTTAAATTTATATCTCATTTTAATTAATTTTACTTTTATTTGACTTTACCCTATTATCATAAATTTGTTTAAGCCAATTAATAATTCTTAGTTAAGTTTAAAATTAGGACCTAACTTCATTTAATGTTATGTTATCTCTATTGCAAACACTGGCAAGTAACATCTGGAGGCCATAAAAACAAAGGAAGGGAGACCATTAATAATAATTTATTCGGAGAACACTTAACTTAACTACAAAAATACAAAATAAACTATTAATATATATATTAGAACTTCAATTCAGATATGACTTTACTGTTTCCTAATTATGCAGTACTAGTAGTACTTATAAAAGGTAAATGAACCCAGTTGTATCCTATGGGAGCAAAAGTTATTGAAGTCTTGACCAGAGAGGTACATTCCTGGTTACAGGCCCACCTCTGATATACCTGACTCATTCATATAGAATAAGGGCCTGTTTCTGCTGCAACTACTCAAAATACGGTTTAAAAATACAGTATAAAATACGGTATTTTTTATATCGTATTTTTCAGTACCCCGTTTCTGCTAACAATACTTCTTGGGTAGTCGTGTTAAATTTCATCCTTTTTACCCAAATTGCCATTCATTTATTTGGTCGATAATTAAAATTCGCAATAAAGCCTTAAAGGATGTTTTACGTCTCACTTTCAACAGCCTAGCCCTAGTGATAGAGATGTTGTGAGAGCACAGAAAACATCGTAATGGGGACAAGTAATTCATTCCCTCCCCGAGTTATTGTCTTTTGCAATGTTGTACTGCTTTCGCAGGCTCTTCAGCTTTGAGTTTACTTGCTTTGGAGACAAGTATATTCCGTACTCCTGCTTTATGTTTTTTAGAAATGTCTTTATAAATGTTGGTTGTCCCTTTTATTACCTTTTAGTTGGCCAGAAATTTTAGCTCCCCCACCCCCTCCTTCTCCACCCCTCCTTCCCCAGACAGATTTAGTAAATACTGTGACGTCTTTGCTCCACATTTTCGCCGAATATATCTATACACGTGTGTAAAACAGCTGACAACGACAGAAAATAAAAACACGATGTTGACCGATCATGTCGCAGGCAAAAATAAATACTGTATTGTTTATTGGCAGCAGAAATAGGGCCTAAGTTACCAGGAAATGAGTGAGATTGATTGATGGGATACTAAATTGTTACACTACTACACAAGTTTCACAAGGGACATGGCTTCACACATATATAATATAATATAAAATAAAAAGTAAACTAAAAATAAACAGATAACACTCAGATAGTACCACCATCCACTAAACCAAATTACCAATGACACAATAACAATAAATACAACCCACATTCATAATAATTAATATAATAATAATATTCATTTGGAATTGACATTACTGTGTAATTTTAATTTTTTATGGTCATTCTAACCACTTTTTAAATGTAATAGGTGTTTTGTAATAGTAGGTCAAATATCGTACTTTTGTAATTTGTCTATATAAATATAGTATTACTAGTTTAAGTTTCCTCACCTTCATGTCAAAGTGTGCTGCTGTTATAAAAGCATATGTTCAATAAAATTATTATTTTCGAAAAAGCATTTTATAGTTTGATTCATGTACCTTGTATTGTAATGGATCTATAAATTTCATGAGATCATCCCCCAATACAAGGATTGTGTTTTTACATGATATCTATACAAAGAGTTCACATAATAAAATGAAAAGGGGTATTTTAAATTGGTAATTATTATTCATCAATGTCAAATTTCTTAAAATGATCAACATGTTATATAAATTTGTTGCTTCATTTGTTAACATAATGTAATTTATTGTGCTATGAAGCATTTGCCCTAAATTGATCAAAATAATACTGTACAATTTAATAGTGTGATTTGAGACATTTGCTGTTCAAATTTAAAACAGGACCACCATAGATAATGCTATACATTTAATTATACAAGGGGTCATCATTGTCGATCTTAGTTTTCAATAACAATAATAATAATAATAATAATAACAATAATAATAATAACAGGTATGTATTAAATTTTCATTATAATGAAAATTGATCAAAAATAATCTATAACAAATATGATTTAACTAAACCAAAATACTGTACATACTTTAATATCAAATATGAAAATCATCCAATAGTGTTTAGTAGACTTTAAATACATTGTCTAAAAGCACAATTTATGAAGAATGTACAGTAGTAATGGGAGTACAATCACCACCTATCTTTTATCATCACTAAAATAGAATGAGGAACCGTAGGCCTATAGAACTTAGATTAACTCAACAGGAAAATAGGTTTGGGCAAATTAAGTGTTTTGCTTTTGTAAACCAATAGTTTTTCATATAAGCAAGGAAATCCATGGTATAAAAGCTACTAAAAATTGCTACTAAAGCCATGAGTATGAGAATAGATTTTGAGGTGGAATTTGTTTTTTTACTCATGTATTACTAAGTGTTACTCTGAAAGTATGTATCATTGCTGTATTAAATAAATTGAAAGAAAAGTGGCTGGGGTGGGGTGGGAATTGTATTACTGTAGTTATATGTTATAGTTTGATTACTTATTTGTTACGTAATATTGTGTGTGCGCCACCGATTTAAATTTAAATCCAAATCCAAATAAATATAAATAAAAAATCTGATTCAATAAAAGCAATGTTTTTCTTTTTGTAATGAATTAAATATATAAATTTTATTGTTATAGAAGATTATAATTGAGATCATGGAGATTATTATTATGATACAAAGAATTCAAAGTGAGAAACTAAGAGAAAATTTGGTTAGTGAAAGCAATGATGCATTGGTTACCTCATTACCATTAGCATTGAGTGTCAGTACTGTAATGTAGAAACACAAATATTTATGGAATTCATTGCTGCAAGAATCATCTTTTAGAATGATGATTTGAAATGCTGGATAAAATCATGGCCAGGAAAGACAAATTAGGTTTCTTTTAACAAAAAAATGTTTATCATTAAAGCATTTCATTCACCCTGCGACAACACTTGCGAAATTAAATTCGCTGAATTGTTGCGCAAGCAGCGTTTCATAGTTTATAATGTTTTAATTGTAACATAATTGTATCTTATGGTATACCTTGTGCCCTAACCTAAGGATAGAATTTAGAAACCAAAAATTAAAACACTTTCAAGTGCTAATAATACCATGATGATACACTCTATTACATATTAGTACAAACCTAGCACTCTTCAATAGTAATCAAATTGGAGTTAATTTTAATTATTATAAATTGTTTTAAAAATTAATATTTCAGAGGAACAATTATTATATATTCACTCACCCTTAGCACAAGGATGTAATTTATTAAGTACAAGTTCATATTCATGGACACCAAATTTTGCAGCTGTCTCAATAATTTTTAATGTTTGATTCCATCTACATAGGAATGTATCTTCCTAAATATACAAAAATATATAAAAAAAATGTGTAAAATAATTGAATATGTCAATTTAGTAATGGAAATCATATCATATACTTGAATATTCTAAATCTTAATATGTAAACTACAGTACTGTACTGGCAAGTATCTTTGTGAAAATGACAAAATAACACTGTGGTAACAATACAATATTTAACTGAAAGCATGGAGTAATACTCCATGCTGATAGCCTTCAATGATTAGCATAGAATTCTCATAAAATCTTGTGATATCTGAGAAGGTCACTCCCAATGGACTGGTGGTATAGCAATTTTACCAAACACAATTAACTACACTACCCAGTAGAACCAGGGAGATGTAGTTTACACTCTCAAAAAGAACGCCTCCCCACCCTGTTTGGTTTGCAAAAGTAATCTCGAAAAGAAGCCCACCCAAGAGTCCTAAAAAAAAGAGAATCTCATGGTAAAAATATAAGCATGGAGCAACATTAGATTACATATGTTGCACCATGTCATAAGTAAGGACCTTCAGTAACAGTAAACCCATTGAAAAAAAATAACTTTGCGAGTCTGAACTATTATAAGACTTTTATTTACATGCCGATGATTACATCATTTTGAGACGTTGCGCATGCGTCAGATTGTATTTCTCACTAGAATTAGAGAGTTGGTGAGACTTGGATTTGACGTCACCTAAATATTTTACGCCGAGGTCTTTTGTAATCCAGTTTTTGGTCATTGAGTGAAATCTAAAAGTGTTCAACGAGAAAGACAGCTTGGTGGGAACTGCATCCACATGATCTAAAGGTCCATAATATTAATGGTCACATTTAGTGCTGATGGAATTTAGGTAATGTTACTTTTGTTAAATTTAGCATTATTCAATGAAATGCAAACTAGACTTAAAAGAAATGAAGCCAATGAGTTTACCTCCATGATTAATCAAATAACCATTTCTTGTTTGCAACTAAATTAAAAAGTATTTTTTTAGGCTTTTATATTACTCTATTAATTAGTAATTAATACAAATTTTGTCTCATGATTTGAATTAAACAACACAGATCATGAGATTGCTTGCTGATTAATTGTTTATGTGTAAAACCACTTAATTGTTAACTCATGTGGAGACTTTCTCTATGGTTAACAGCCATTAGCCTATAATTCACTTCATTGGTTGATCATTTTAGTTAACTGAATCCGATTGGTCAGTTATTGAGCCTATAATTGTTTTATATTTTTGAACTAATTCATTCTTTGTTTAGCATTTAATGTTAACAAGACCAACAATTGATATCTCTTTGCACATTATTATACTGTACTGTATTATCTTTCATAAATGCTGTCATTGTTCAGCATCAGCTGGTCCACAACAAATTTGACTTCTATTTGGAAGCAACAGCAACCTGTTTGATTGTGAAATTAAGGTAATGAATAGCCCTTTTCATTTGTTTTAATTTGAGTTTAATATTACATTTGTTTTGATACTATTGATGTTTACATTTCAGCTTTTATTGCCAGTGGGAATTCTGTATAATATTACATATATAAATGCTAGTTTGTTAATTAGTTATTAAAAAAAATATACACTTACATTTACTGTTTAAAAAACATAGCAAACCCCCATTGAACCAAAATAAAAGTGATTGAATTGTGTAGTGTAAAACTTTGGGGGTATTGCTAAACTGCGCAAACAACAAAAAAAGCTGTGCAAACCTCCTTAAAAACAATTATTATTGATTAGAACACAACTAGAACTATATAGGGAGACAATTTATGAGAAAAAAAATTTGAAATTCCTTTAAGTTTGCCTTTTTTTGGGTTAAAAACTTCAATTTTTGGGAAAATTACTGATTTAACAGCGCAAAAAAAAAAAAAAGCTGCGCAAACCTCCTTTAAATCTATTAATATTGATTAAAACACAACTAGACCTATATAGGGAGACAATTTATGGGGAAAAAAATTTGAAATTTCTTTAAAAAAACAATTTTAATTGATTTAAAGGAGGTTTGCGCAGCTTTTTTTGTTTTTTTTGCGCTGTGAAATCAGTAATTTTCCCAAAAATTGAAGTTTTTAACCCAAAAAAAGGCAAACTTAAAGGAATTTCAAATTTTTTTTCTCATAAATTGTCTCCCTATATAGTTCTAGTTGGGTTCTAATCAATAATAATTGTTTTTTTAACTTTTTCCTTTATATGATGTTTTTTTAGTCTTAGTTAGGGTCAAAGAGTAAAACTCACTACAAAGAATTGTTAACTTAAGTTCTAAATTAATAGGTTTTCAACTTTGTAGCTTATCTTCTTTTTGTGACATGCAAATTCTAGAAAAAAGTAGAGCTATTCTAAAAAATGTTAACCATGACTTGTTCAGTGATTTTGAGCTGATGCCTCATGGGTGTTGCTTTCGATGCCCAGCATGTAGAACAAACCAGAAAAGGAATTCGTTTTTGCCAGTGCAGTGGCCATCTGACTCTTATTATTTTGTACTGTTTTGTGATATTTTGTAAGATAATTTTAATCCAGACCTTTTTATTTGAATTGCCCCGTGTGGGATGATTAAAGAATTTTGAATTGAATATGTAGTAGTGCACAAACTTCCTACCACTTGGTTTGTCAATTTAAAAGAATTTTTGGGTAAAACAGCATTTTTTAACCCAATTATTTTTAACCTTAAATATGATGTTTTACCCCAAAAATAAGGACTGTAACTGTATTTAACAATTTTTAACAAATTTTTGTTTTGACTGACATACCAATTTAGTCATACTGTACACTACATGATTCAATCACTTTTATTTTGGTTCAATAGGGTTTAAAAATATGTTTTTTTGTGATGTTTGAAGGATTTAACAATACCCCTTTTATCAGTGTTTCAATGGTTGAATTACATTGATGATTGTAAATAAAAGTTTGCGCTGCGTCAAAAACAATTCTTTTAATAGCAAAATTATAATATTTTTTAACCTAGACAAAAGTGTTCCATTTGGATGTTAAAATGTCTCGTCCGCAACGACATTATAAATCATATTTAATAAAAATAAATAAATAATAATAAAATGTTATAATTTAAACAGGTAAGTTATATAAAACAACTATCTGGCAACATTATATAAAACAGATTAGGTATCTTTTATAATGAGGATAAATGTATACCTTCTGAAAAGTCATGTTTATTTGCTGTCCCATTCGTGACACATAGCCTACAATTTGTTATTGTTTGTGCAGTGTTTTGTCCATATGTAAACATTTATTCTGAGACAGACCGGGGAGACAGATTACCAAAACTTGTTACTTTACTTTATGCAGTACTTTTATTTTTATATTTATACATTTATTCTACTTTTAATCTTTTTCTTTTTTTATATTCTTTGCAAATTTTGCTACGCTTAACAAACCATGTTTGCATGCATAGATTATCATTTAAACTTGTTAAATAAATACATTAACTTCATTATTATAGACCTCGGTGTTTTTTGGTTTAAGAAAATGTTATTTCGCAATTTAGGAATAAATACAAAGTATTTTACTACATGAACCTACATAATTTGAAAAATCTGACTTATTTATTATTTAACCATACACATAATCTAAAAAACAACTAAACTGAACTTAAAATACCTAGATTTAATTTATGATTTCTTAAAAACAAATGTTAGCATTAAACTCGAAATTAAATCATCACTCTGACGAATTATAGGTGATATTTTTATGATTGTTAATTTAATGAGAAAGAATCACAAAATAAGTAATTATTACTTGTTCAACAAAGTTACAAAATGTTAAAAAATTCAGATTGCAAGAAATTCAAATTGTGGGTACAGCATCGGTATCTACAACATTATTTTATCGATCGCTTGTACACACCACACACACCACATTTGTAAGAATTTAAAAATAATTGAAATTCTAATTTTTTTTGTTCGGACATCAAAATCTGTACAGAAACAAATAAGAATGGGTATTGCTAAACACCGCAAACCCCCACAAACCTCCCAACAAAACATAGCAAACCCCATCGAACCAACATAAAAGTGATTGAATCATGTAGTGTACAACCCACTGGGTATATCCATGTAAAAAAAATAATACATTTTTACTGTTAACTAATTATTTTTGGGGTAAAACATCATTTTTTGGTCAAAAATGATTGCTAAACCCTACAAACCTCCCAAAAAATATAGCAAACCCCATCGAACCAACATAAAAGTGATTCAATCATGTAGTGTACAACCCACTGGGTATATCCATGTAAAAAAATATTAAATTTCTACTTTCAAGAATGATTGCTAATTTTTAACCAAAAAATTATGTTTTATCCCGAAAAAAAGTAGCTAACAGTCAGTAGAAATTTAATAATTTATATACCCAGTGGGTCGTACACTACATTATTCAATCACTTTTATGTTGGTTCGGTGGGGTTTGCTATGGTTTTTTGGAGGTTTGCGGGGTTTAGCAATCATTTTTGACCAAAAAATGATGTTGTACCCCAAAAATAAGTTAACAGTAGAAATTTAATTTTTTTTTTACATTGATATACCCAGTGGGTTGTACACTAGATGATTCAATCACTTTTATGTTGGTTCGGTTCGGTTTTTGAGTAACAAACGGTTATACTGTACTAGGTAGATCTTACAATACGATGCTCAACCTAATATAGTATTTAAGAAAATGAAATTAATTTTTCATTGCCATTTGTTGGACATATAACATGTATTAAATTAAAACAATAAAAACATTAAAATAATATTTTTTTCCCACAGATGACTAACTTTGCCGTAGTAATTTTTGATGATGAAGAGGCAGTGGACATTGTCTCAGAAAAATGGATAATAAAAAAACAGGAGGTAAGTATTTTGTTATATTCACTTATTGTATTGTACCACTGTATGAAGAAAAAACAATTAAAAATAGAAAGATAACCACTTTAACTTTTGTTTTTTAGAAATTACACTGTTGCAAGGGCAAAAAGGCATGAAATTCCAGACCCAAAATGGCCCTTGTATCCTATAAGGATAGTGAAATACACTGGTAAGGAAAAAAATATTTCTGAATCACAAACACTTTTAATGTATCCAAAGTCATCAATATGCCGCGTACAGAGGTACTAAAACACTCCTCTATAACTGAGTTTCCACGTTTATGGTCAAATCTACCATATGAAATTAAGGACTCTGTAGTTCTTGAAAATACTAATATATTTGCTATGAAATTGAAAGAACATTATAAATATTAAATTCCTTGGGTACTGGAATTTGACTAAATTAAGAATAATTTGCTACTGTAGTAATAGGCTATACTTTCACTTAATTAGAATTTATTTATATTAGGATCGTTAATGTGTGTATTTTATCTATATTTATGTACTGGATGTCTAAGGATGGATAAGCAAGCCTGCGAGCTACAGTTTTTGTTACCTTGTTTTAAATGTATTTCGATTTTAAAGGCTAAATAAAGAATGAATGAATTATATATATGGCTCTGCTGTGATACGGGTTGGGTAGGTTTGGCCAGTATGCGTACCTTTTTATGGCCAGCGGGCGTCCCGGATATTGCGCAATATGGCCAGCGGGCGTCCAATTATTGCACAATATTTTTTCAATGGCAGCGTCCGCTCCGTGCGTGTGAAATACGTACAATGCGACAGAGGGCATATAATAATTAATTAATAATAAATGTAAATCATATTTTATAATGGCCTATATAATATGGTGAATTATAAACATCACAGGGACAAAACAAATTCTAAACCAGACACAGAAAATAAAGGCCAAAAATTGAAACGCTTAAAAATGAAAACCGACTCTCTCCGCCGGCCGATGATCCCCATAGCTATCCACACATAACTATCCACGCAGCCCGGTCCGTGGCCGGCTGGCATCTCGCGCGGAAAATTTAAATATAACGCCCTCTGTCGCATTGTACGTATTTCACACGCACAGACGCTGCCATTAAAAATATATTGCGCAATAATTGGACGCCCGCTGGCCATAAAAAGGTACGCATACCGGCCAAACCTACCCAAAGAATATAAATAGGTAAAGAATCAACAGTACGCGCTATTATATATACAGTAGAAGGATAGGAAACGCGGACGTGCTTTCATGGACGCGTAAGAATCCAGCAGCCGAACGACGGCGGGCTCTAGATATGGTTCCCGTCTAATTCCACGTTTTTTTTTTGTTTTTTTTTTAAAACCATATTTAATGAGGGTGATCCATCCAGCAATTGCTGATCATTATGGACCCTCAGAGGTTCACAAGACAAACATTATATACAAGATGCTTTACATAAACAAAGTCTTATTACAAGTCTTTTGGAGTGGAATTGTAATTTAGTCTTTTGAAAAAATCCTGACAAACATGGACGGGACTTGACCCCAGGACCCTTGGATTGGTAGCCAAGCATCATAACCACCAAGCCACAACTCCACTTTACGTTTGGATGGATCGTGATGATCTGATGTGTTCTCGCGTCTGTGCTCTACTAATTTTGATATTACAGTATTAATATTTTTGATAATCATTTTGATAAATAATCATCGTTTGCATTTTTATAGATAGTTTTACCTTACCCACGCCTGAAGGTGGCGCACCTTCAGGCGTAGACAAATAGTAACTCGGATGTGGTTTACGCCGCCAACGGAACTGTTGTATCTTCTCCTTTTATCTTTGACCTACCCAACCTAGTCTGGGTTCCAGACGGAGTTTTGTCTTAATATTATTACCGTAGTAGTAAAAAGAAAAATATTTTGGCACATATGGCGTTTCATACGTATACTACTTGATTTCAGACAAAAATCGCGGTCCGAGTAAAAACAAATAAATTAAAAAAAAGATAATACAGACTTGGGGCAAGTCTATACCCAACCCTGTAGTCTGCATGCTGTTCACCCACGATTAAAGTTGTAACCGCCGCGCAGCGGGTGAATGTTTTAAATTGGGTTAGACGAGGTGCGAAAGTGCGCTAACGCCCTAAAAAATCCATAAAAGATACGTCTACTTAATTAAAAATAAGGATGATTATTTTAAACAATGACTTTTTAACTCCACAGGCTGTAAACATTGACGATTCAATGGAGGAGGATGATGACGATACAACAGAAGACCTTGTAGGCCTAGAAATATAATGCATACTGTACTGGCAGTGGTAGTGATGAGGCTATGATTCTATGAGGAAACCATACAATTAACTCTAAAATTAAAAAAAAGACGCCGCCAACGTCGAGCGCTATATCTTTCTATAATTTATTATCTTTTACACTGTATTATAAATTGCACCCTCTACTATATTTTAATTTTTAACTTATATATCTAGAACCACCCACCCAGCCGTACTCTTTCTTAAAGCCTACAGTATTGTTATTTGTAAAATAATTAAATATTAATAAAACCATAATAAAGTATTTTATTTCAATGATAATGATGGTAATTTGAATTGTGTGCGTTGTCCGTTTGTAAAACAATTAAAGCAATCCAACAAATGTGTGAAAAATAAAACAAACTAATATGTTCAGAACACCAGTAATCTTTTAAAGTAAATTACCAAACATATACCAAACAAAAAAGGTCCACATTCCACGTTAACCTAACGTTATTTTATCTTATTTAATAAAGTTCAACAAAACATTAAACTAAATGATATAACGTTCTAACAACCTTGTTTGAATGTTAAAACAAACATTAGTTATAACGTTCGGCGAACCCAAAAATAGTTCCACGTTTTCACGTCATCTTAACGATATTTTAAACCATTCAAATAATGTATAAACAAAACATTCAAGTAAGGTTTTTTAAAGGTTATTTTTAATTTCAAAGGTAACGTTACACAAACGTTATTTAAATGTTAAAGCTAACGTTCGCTATAACGTTCAATTACCTAAAACAATGATCCACATTTTAACGTCATCCTAACGTTATTTTTACATTACTCACAACGTTTCAACAAAACATCTATATAACGTTTTTTAACAGTTATTTATAATGTAATATATAACTTTCTAAAAATGTTAAGTGAATGTTAAAGCTAACGTTAGTTCTAACGTTCAATTAACCAATAAAAGGGTCCACATTTTAACGTTATCTTAACGTTATTTTTACATTATTCACGAAATGTTTCAGAAAAAACATTCATATAACGTTTTTTAACAGTTATTTGTAATGTAATATATAACTTTCTAAAAATGTTAAGCGAATGTTAAAGCTAACGTTAGCTCTAACGTTCAATTAACCAAAAAAAGGGTCCACATTTTAACGTCATCTTAACGTTATTTTTACATTATTCACATAACGTTTCAGAAAAACATTCATATAACGTTTTTTAACAGTTATTTGTAATGTAATATATAACTTTCTAAAAATGTTAATTGAATGTTAAAGCTAACGTTAGTTCTAACGTTCAATTAACCAAAAAAAGGGTCCACATTTTAACGTCATCTTAACGTTATTTTTACATTATTCACATAACGTTTCAGAAAAACATTAATATAACGTTTTTTAACAGTTAGTTTTAATGTAATAAATAACATTCTAACAATGTTAATTGAATGTTAAAACCAACGTTAGTTATAACATTCGATTAACCAGAAAAAGGGTCCACACTTTTACGTTATCCTAACGTTATTTTTATACCGTTCAAATTACGTTCAAACAAAACATTCAAGTAACATTTTTTAAAGGTTACTTTTAATGTCAGAAATAACGTTATACAAACGTTTGTTAAATGTTAAAACTAACGTTAGTTATAACGTTCGATTAACAAAAAAAAGGGTCCACACTTTCACGTCATCCTAACATTATCTTATAACATTCATATAACGTCATGGAAACATTCATATAACGTTCTGCAAACGTTATATTGTTTGCTGGGAGTTAACAGTACCAGTCCAACGGCTCGAAAATATTTCTCCGGACAGTAGCGTATACCATGGATTAATACGGTTATACATTACAATGTCAGACTTTAAATTCAATTCAACCTACCTGATGTTTGTCATTCGTTGCTGGATGCAGACGTGACGATCAGATGCAAACCATTTAACATTATTCGGAAGCTTTTCATCCATTACTTTGATTTCGATAGTCATGCATTTCATCCAGTGTTCTGAAGCTGATGAAATCTTGAAGTCAGCAGGCTCTACATCGTTGTTATCTTTGTTCGTGCTGTCAAATCTTGGTGGTTGATAATAAGATGTCAGTGAAGAGAGGTTTAGGCTAGAAAGACTTGAGCAATATCCATTGGTCGTAAGGATGTTTCTATCCCTTCTATCTGGTGTGTATCCAATTGCCGGTACATTATTGATAACGTCCAGGAAGCACCATTTTCTTATCCAGTTAAGAGCTACCATTGTTGAGTCAGGTTCGCCGTGTCTACGTCCAAAAGGCACGTTCATCCAGAATAAGAAGATCTCTTGCAAATCCACTTATCATGTAGGGGTTGAACAGGACCCAGCGAACTGGGGATAGAGGAAGGACGGCAACAAATTTAGTCCAGCTTGGAGTTCATTGCCGGAACTTGCAGATGTCACAAAGGTTTTAATTCGCTGTTGACACACCGACTGTGATCTTGGATGCTGTAAATGCAGAAAGAGTGATTTACGATGTACAGAGCTGTGTGGTTGCCAGAGAAAATGTGACCTACAATAAGTGTCCGTGTTAAATGTAATTATGAACATAAACAAATAGTGTAAAGCCAGTACGGGTTGAGCTACATTCAAAATGGCCGCCATGCAATCAAAGACGTTATACTAATATGTTTGTTGACCTCAATACTATATTATACTTTGTACCTAAAAGTATAACTGTAGGTACCGTACTGAAACATTTTGAGTTCGCCATTTTGAAATTCAAAATGGCCGCCATGCAATCAAAATGTCAGTTAAATACCAATGTGTTTGGTTACCCATTACCATATAATTGGCACCTAAAATCAGAACTCTCTGTACTTTTTTAGCAGAGATACATAAAAAGTGAAAATTTGAAGTGTGAAAATTTGAAATCCAAAATGGCCGCCATGCAATCAAAATGTTAGTTATACCAATATGGTTGGTGACCCCATTAACATATAACTTGCACCTAAAATCAGAACTCTAGGTGCCTTTTTAGCAGAGATATACCTGAAAAATGAAAATTTGAAATCCGCCATTTTGAAATCCAACATGGCCGCCATGGAATCAAAATGTTAGTTATACCAGTATGTTTGGTGACCCCACTACCATTTAATTTGCACCTGAAATCAGAACTCTAGTTGCCTCTTTAGCAGAGATATACCTAAAAAGTGAAAAAGTGAAAATTTGAAGTCCGCCATTTTGAAATCCAAAATGGCCGCCATGCAATTAAAATGTTAGTTATACCAATATGTTTGGTGACCTCATTACCATATAATTTGCACCTAAATTCAGAACTCTAGGTGCCTATTTAGCAGAGATATACCTGAAAAGTGAACAATTTGGGTCCGCCATTTTGAAATCCAAAATGGCGGCTTTCCCCTGACCAAATTTTGCGCAACCCTTCCATTTCATATTTTTGACACCCTAATGAATAACTGTGCAAAGTTTCAGAATGTTATCACAATTTGAAGGATTGGGTCACTTAACAGGCCTACTATATAAGCTTTGTGCATTAAGCGCTGTGTTACAACCGCTAATGTAGAAAACGCCAGCTAATGTCGAAACAACCGTTAATGTAGAACAACCAACACAGTGGGAAAGCCACTTCGCGTTTTGACCGTTAAATCGTGTAAAATCGACTTACTTCCGCATTGACGATTTTGAAGCGCCACCTATCGTTGAAAACTGAAACCACGATTTTTCGTTGCCTAGCAAATAAGTGCTGTTTTATTTTAAGTTCTCAAGAATATTTAAGAACCGCCCAACATTACTTATTATGGTAAAAGCATTTCCTAATAAGTATAATTGAATAACCAATCGGTTTTCTTCAAAGAAACCGAAGCTAATACAATACATTCGGCGACTGAAGTCGGGACTCGTGAAATTTATAAATGTGGTACGATTTGACTACTGTTTTGTTGTCCATTTTCTGAATAGTCGGAGGTGCATCCCAACAAATTAAAAAAATTGTAATCAATTGTTTTATCAAGAATAATATTAGTTTAATCGAGTATGATATATTTCTATCCTGTTCAAAATGTGTTGGTGTATTCTCAGGCCTCGAAAGGTAGGTACATTTTCTAGCTGTGAGCGTGGTTTCGGCAACGCGAGACACGTGTGTCAGTATAGGCGATAGCGAGACGTGTGTTGGTACTGTGTTGATGCTGATCCGATAGTCGTTAAGTTGTACTGATTACGAGTATCATTGGTCCTGGCCGGCCTAGCCTGGTGATCTGATCCCCCCCAAAAAATACTTTTTTTCAATCAGTATTAATATTATTTTATTTTTCATTTATTATTTGATTTATTAGGCTCAATAGATGCCTAGCTAGGCTACTAGTAGGCCTAGATTATATAAATAATAATAGTAAATACTGTAATTTAATTAATAAAATACAGCTTCCATTTGCCTTACTTTTATGTCATCATATAATATTATAATTATATATACAACCAGACATTAACATTTTTTTAAAATAATATTTATTATTTTTTCTGACACTTTCAGGAATCGTTGATGATGCAGAGTTCTTTGTCTTTGTGACTTCAAACTGAGAGTGAAGTGGATAAAAAGATGACACCTGTACCTACCGACATTGTCATACCCAAACTATAATTTAATTATTTAAAACAAAATGTTGAATTACAAATATATATGTATGTTGCAGAGGATTTAGATGAATTACAATACAAATATTTATGTTGAATGCAAACCTACTACACTATACTCTGTAAATGATGTTATTGTCATGTGGTAGACCTTAAAAATTGAATATTTATTGTATGTTAGGCCTATTTTATATTTTATTAATACTTTATTAGTTTAATATTACTATTAATTTATATTATACAGTACTAGGCCCCTAGGCCTAGTTTGTACATGTTTTTACCCCAAAAAAATGAATAAATAATTTGTTATTCAATCTAATTGCTTGTTTGTTCATCAATAACAAAACAATTGTAAGCAAGTATATAACAGTTCTTGTTAGCCGCTTATTTCAGGTCATATTATTAATATTAGCTAGGCCCGACGCGCCCGATCACAACGTCACTAAGTGTTAAAAAGCGGTCCCTTAACAGAGATGGTAGCTTATTACGATGTGTGGTCATTTTAGAAAGTTGGTTGCTTACGAGAGGTGGAAAGACTGATAGCTAAGTAAAGATCGATGCATTTGCACATGAATTAGACATTTTTGTAAAATATATAACATTTTCTACATTAGCTGGCGATAGTAACTACATAAGCTGGGAGGCAATTTTCGTTACTACATAAGCTGTTGACTGTTTCTGCATTAGCTGGTGTTGATTTTTATTTACTACATAAGCTGTTGGTGTTTCTACATAAGCTGGAGGTTTTACTACATAAGCGGTGGATTGTTCTACATTAACGGTTGTTTCGACATTAGCTGGCGTTTTCTACATTAGCGGTTGTAACACGCTGTATAAGGTCGACGTATTAATATTTACCTCCGCCAAGGAGGTATATGTATATTGTAGTCGATCGCGTGTGTCTTTTTGCAGTAGTATTTACTTTGTTTGTTTGTTTGTTAGCACGATAGCGGCTACAGTTTTCAAGTTATCATTCGGGATTTTCGGTGTAGGTAGGTATAATATACTTAATGAAAATAAACAAAATTGTTTTATTAATAACTTCACAAATAACAAAAATGATATTATTGTCAGACCGGCTAGTGTTAAAAGATATGAGACAATTTTCAAAAGCCGGTGAGCAGTTTTAAAGTAACACGTAAACTGAAATTACATTTTCTCGAAAACTACTTGTTCAAAAAACCTCATTTTTGGACAAGAAGCAAGGGTTATAATTTGTGATTTGTAATTTTAAAACAAAAATTGATTCAATGTACCGGCTTTTTCATACGAGTAGTTCTAAAAAACCTATTTCTTTTCAAATTCACCCGTTTGTTTTTGTCGTTGCTGTTCTATTGTTATTCAAATTAAACTATTGTTAGATCAAAGTCAATGTTTATAAAAATGTTAAACCATAGAGATATTATAATATCTCTATGGTTAAACATAAAAACAAAACAAAAATTGTTTGGAAAAAAAAGATATTAAAAGAAATTGACAGTATACTGGTCTGGAAGTTATTTGAATAAATAAATGTATTGTTGGTAGTAAATAATGTAAAATGAAAGACAAAAGACACAAAAAGCACATCTTTTATTTATTTTTTGTCCATTAGGAAAGTTCAGTTATCGAAAGCATATATACATATTCAACGAACTAATATTCACGAACAAGGCAAAATATAGTGCATTAACAGGTAGTCCAAAGCGGTTAACAGGCAATTTTACCTTGAACAATATAATCTCATTATCCTACAAGCTGTTAGTCTTTGTACAATTTCTATGCACGTATTATAGGCCTACTCAAATAAGACAAAATTGCTACCAAACCTTATTCATCCAATAGAAAAAAATACTTTTACAGAAAAACACACACAAAAAAAGTTGATCATGACAGATATAAAAGGGGGGTAATAAATGTAAATGGCTTATAAGCTTTGTGCATTAAGCGCTGTAAAAGGTCGACGTATTAATATTTACCTCCGCCAAGGAGGTAGTATGTATTCGATCGCGTGTGTCTTTTTACAGTAGTATTTACTTTGTTTGTATGTTTGTTAGCACGATAGCGGCTACAGTTTTCAAGTTATCATTCGGGATTTTCGGTTTAGGTAGGTATACTTATTGAAATTCAAAAAATTGGTTTATTAATAACTTCACAAATAATAAAAATGATTTTTTTTTTCAGACCGGCTAGTGTTAAAAGATAGGAGACAATTTTCAAAAGCAGGTGAACAGGCTTAAAGTAACAAGTAAACTGAAATTGCATTTTCTCGAGAACTACCTGTCCAAAAAACCTTATTTTTTGACAAGAGGCGAGAATTAAGAATTATAAATTGTGATTTGTAATTTTCAAAACATAATTTGATTTAATGTACATGTTTATTGATACGAGTAGTTTTAACAAACCTATTTCTTTTTATTTATAATGTTCTTTCAATTTCATTGCAAATATATTAGTATTTTCAAGATGAACTACAGAGTCCTTAATTTCATTTGGTAGATTTGACCATAAGCGTGGAAACTCATTTATAGAGGAGTGTTTTAGTACGTCTATACGAGCATAGTGGTGTTTAACTGTTAGAAAATCTGGGTATCGTGGATTTATATCAGTGTTTGATACAATGAGACACTCCTCTAACATTATTCTGGTCAATCTTGATTTTAGAAAGGTCATTGTTGCAATGCCGGGATTGTTTGTATTAAAATTATTTAAACACATTATTTTTAACCAATACATTAATCAGTAGATATATTTTGCCAAATACTTTAATTTGTATGGTTGTATGTTTGTTAGCTTGATAGCGCCTACAGTTTTGAAGTTTTTATTCTGAATTGTTTTGGTGTAGGTATATACTTTCAGACCACGCCTATTGAAAATCAAGACAATTGGTTTATTTCAAAACATAATTTGATTTAATTTACAGGTTTTTTTTATTAGAGTAGTTTAAAAAAACCTATTTCATATGTCTTCTGGAAAATAAATGAATTGAATTGAATTGAAATTCACCCGTTTGTTTTCGCGTTGCTGCTCTATTGTTATTCAAATTAATCTATTGTTAGTTGATAATTAGTATTTTAGTACCAGTGTATGTCCTTCCTGATTTCATTCTGTACATTTTGTACATAGTTATATACTTACAGAACATGCCAGTCTCGCTACACCTACATAATCTTATTTACACAGTGCTACGCAACACAATTGATTTACATTTAGTACACAATATTATTTAAACAAGCACGAATGTGCGATACTCGGAGTACAGCAAAAGAAGCTGTAATGACGTCATAAGACGGGATGTGACGTCACATACACATCAATCATGGAGGTATACCTCCATGCATCAATAACCTCGCTAACAAATATGGCTATACGGTACCATCTTCGAGACGTCATATGGCTGCATTCGGTTTGAAATTTAAAAATCCGGCTATAGCTTTAAGAACATGTCCCTTTAGTATATTCATGGCAAATACCAGCTCAATACTACAACGAATAAGGAAGGAGTAGTACTTTATAAATCGCACTTTTTTTCGATTGGTATCATGTTTATGGCGTCATAATTCTGCATCCGGTTGAAATACGAACATGTTTCTCTCTATAACTTTGTTCATCTATTACCCTAGTAGTATTATATATATATATATATATATATTATATATTATATATATGCATGGCATGTTTCAGAGCCGTCAGACAACTACTAGTACTAGTAGGACTTGAATTGGCAAAAGTTGGCTCAATAGTGTCCAGATGGAAGAGAAGATGAGTCCTAGACTTGAGTACCCCCGAGTAAAAACCGGTCAGCGTTGCCAGCGATAAAATTTAAATTATGCCGTATCCTGTCTCAAATAATGCCAGATTGGGAAAAATAATGCCAGATCCCCAAAATTTGGCCCTAAACAGCGCCACCAACGGTTGTATGTCTAATAAACATTTGTAAAACCCCAACTAACACAAAATAGGGCCTAAATTGTATCCCTATGTCGTTCAAAAATTGTATTTTTAGTTTTGTGAGTAATAACTAATAATTCTAAAAATATCATCTGGGGTGCGAAAATGGTACTTGCAAATGAAACAAACACCAACCCACAAACCCTTCTCTCCCCCCCCCCCCAAAAAAAAAAACCTGTTACAGCCATGGAAATTTAGAATTTTTGAGCTGAAATATGAGAGCTGCTCGATCTTTGCACTTAATTTCAAATATGAAAGGATCTTAGCCCACCATAATTAGAAAATGGCAATTATAATTTAAAATAGGAAATAAAAATATATATTAAGTGTCTCCAGGACCTCAGCCCCACCATGGTTGATAAGAAAATTTTGAAAAATGCTGATTTAAATGCCACTTAATTTAAAATATGAAATAAAAATATATTTATTAGTGTCTCCGGGATCTTAGCCCACCATAGTTCGAAAATGGCAATTATAATTGAAAATAGGGAATCAAAATATATATTAAGTGTCTCCAGGACTCAGCCCCACCATGGTTGGGGTGAGGTAAAAAAAATGGAAAAATAGAGCTGCTCGATGAGCGGAAATGGCACTTAATATAAAAATTACCTCGCCCACATGGTCACTACTGGGGCTGAGAGGTGAAGAACATTTGGAAAAATAGGGTTGCTACGATGATGCAAATGGAACATAATTTGAAATATGGAAAACAAATTCTCCTAGAAGAAATTCTTTTTAAAATTAGAGCTTCTAATTAGTTACTGGAAATTGCCATTTCAAGGGTTGGGGTAGAGGTGCGGCCACTTATAATTATGAACTGAAACAACAAAACCCCTTTCATAATGTTTTCGTTCAATTGTCTCTATATCTAGGGATCCAATAACCTGCATGGTCTCTGAAATAGAGCAACATAATTGGCCAATAGCTAGCCTCTTCGGATTTGTTGTGCTGCCTATATCGCAACACGGTAGTTTTCGAGCAGCCTTCCTATCCGAAGAGTCTATTTAAGTCCGAAACAAAAGGATGGAAGAACTATTGTACGGAAAACCCGAACAGATCTGTTTTGTACAATATGATATTGTGTAAGGTGATATGTATTAAATTGCAAGATTAAACAAAATATTTTATTTTTGTTCTGTGGTATATTATTTTTTTGGTTGTTCAAAAAACACAAAATTATGCCAGATTATGCTAAAAACGGCTAAATAATGCCGCGGCATTATGCCAGATGCCGTGGGCCTCCAAATAATGCCAAAAAGCATAATAATGCCAGAAATGGCAACTATGAAACCGGTGCATATTAAAGTTGGAATTTATTCTGACTTAGTTAGGCCTCCACTGATTGTGAGGGCGTTTGTTGTATGAGAGACTGTATCTGGTGGGTGAAAATCTGTGATAATACCATGGCTCTGTGGTCTAGTGGTATGATACTCACCCTGTAAACGTAGGTCACAGGTTCTAATCCCGCCAGACACATACAACTAATAAAAAGCAAATCAGGCAAAGAACAGTAATTCTAAACCGCACCGTGATATACTGAAATTGAATTAATTCATTTTAAACGATAAAGATTAGGAAATCTGTGAGAATGAGAAAAAGTCTCCCCAACCGAAACTCAAACTCGGACCGCCTGCATCAGGCACAGAATATTAAGCGTTTTTATATCATATTTAAAGAAAAAGGGGTCTTTTTTGTTTGTAAACAGTTGTATTCGATATAACTTAACGTAATTAAAACATTTAAATAAATTAACGATCGGTTTTTTTTTTTATTTACCCCTCTTTATAAAAAACCAATTTTTTTTTTTTTATGTTAACCGTTAAACCCATGTGTCACGGTGCAAGGCTAATTTATTCATAAGACATTTTAGGTTAAAAACAGTATCACTAATTAATTTTTTTTTCTCAGTTATTTGCCTTTGGCGATGTTAAAGAGTCGCTACTTTTTCCAAAGTGATTAACCGGCGATTTCGCCTTCAACAATATTATCTCATTATATCCTATAAGCTTTCTAAAATTTCAAGAGAGACAAAAAAGGGCTACCATCGTTCTCGATAAATAGAGACAATAACTTCAAAGCTAATTCATACTTTTGATCATGACAAATAGAAAAGGTGTATGGTGTGTTACAATTGCAGCAGTGGACCATGAACATTCTTACTCAATCCCTAAAAAGCATTAAACGTTCCATTTCAGTAGGATTTTGGTGGAAATAAGGTGTCTGAGTGAGTAGACCTACTTCAAATTATCGTTATGTTTAATAGTATACAAAACGTACAAATAATGAATGATTATGAGTGTGATGGTACAAATAATTTCAAGAGATAAAGAGTAAACATGAAATTATTTATACTATAGCACGAATATAAAAACATTCATTATTTGTTTTAAATATTTTTTTATAACATCTAAAAGAGGAATTTACTGTCAGATTATAACTAAGACAATCTCTATTTTGATTAGTATCACTCAATTCTCTGTTTTGAAAGATTAGTTTATTACTTTGTTTCACATCATGTTTCATATGTTTTGAGTCTAAACCAGCATTTTTTTTTTGACTAGAAGGTTCTGTCAAACCAACCTTGCAGTGCTAGTCTCTGCCGCTACATATGATGCTTTGAATGACAAGAAGCAATGTGGTGTGATTTATACCGATTTCTCAAAAGCTTTTTATTCTGTTCTCATGTATTTTCTTATTTTTTTAATATCTAAGTTTGGATTTTCTCTTTTGAAGTGGTTTAGTGATTTTACGAAATAGGCAACAGAAGGTCGTTACTATTAATGGCCAGTTTTCCGAGTGGATGTCACGCATGGGTAGATTCTAGGTACTCTGATATTTAATTTAATTTATTCATTAACGATCGATCTTCCATTTCATTTTAAATATTCTGATTCACTTTTATTTGACGATAATATTAAATTATTCAAACATTATTTCTTCCCCTCTGGATGCCCTTCAGTTGCAGGAAAATTATTCACGTCTTGCTATTCCAGTCAATCTATGACAAAAAAGGGCGTAACCCAAAACAAATTGCAATAGTTTCCAAACCTTTTTTATTTGATTCTATAAGCATCTGGGAAGATCATTTCCAAAATCTACCAAAATCGGTTCAATGGAACATACTTTTTAAGGGGTTTTAAGGTCATAGGGGTCAAATTACACATTTTTCTATTTTGAAAACTACTAGGCGTAGCATGTTAATTTTGGTGTCAAACTACTCAGAAGACCCATATTTATATGTACTCTAATGAAACCTTTTTACCAAAAATTACAGGAAAGCATGTTTTTGACCTTTGACCTATTTTATTGTATATTTTCGTATATTCGTATCTTAGTAACCAGTGGGCGTAGATGAGCGTTATTTGCGTCAAACTACTCATAAGGTCAATGTTTATATTAGTTCTAATGGAAAAGATTCGTGTAAAATGACCGGAAGTCATTATTTTGACCTTTGACACATATTCATTATTTTAGATTTCTCAGTAACTACATTTTTTATATCTCAGTAACCACTAAGCACAACTTTGTCAATTTTGTGTCAAAAGATTCAGAAGACTCATATATTTATATTCACTATAGGCCTAATGAAAAAGTTTTTTTAAAAATGGATAGAAACTATGTTTTTGACCTTTGACCTATTATACCAGTATATTTGTTTATATTTACTCTAATGAAAACAAATGCAAATGTACAATATAACCGAAAATCATTATTTTGACCGTTGTCATGAATAAATCTCGGGTCTCGAGTATAACATTTTAAATTTGACCAAATAATAAGTGCGGCGATCTGACAGACGTTGGGCTGGAATATCAACTGATCTTGCCATAGAACAGTGTCTTATGCGTAGCATAAAAACAAGAGGAGGTCTAACAAAAAAAAAATAAAAAATTCAACGACTTGTCTGGGTCCTTTCAACTCCAGTCTGCGCCAAGATCAATCATTCAATGCAAGAGTTCACTAACGTGTTGTATACTACCAGTGAACAACATAAAGAAACAACATATGCCAGAAAGATGAAGGACCTCAGTGATGTACAAGACATATCAAGGTATCTGACACAGCGAAATCCATTCAATACAGACAGTACAAAATCACTGACAAACATTGCAACTGGAGTGACGGCACATATCAATGTAGACTGTGACAATGCCAAGCATGTAGCAGGCCCGTAGCCAGGGGGGGGGGGGGTTGTATGGTTCGGGCGAATCCCCTTTACAGCGACCCCCCCCCCCCTCCCCATAACCGACTGTGAACCCCTATCCCCGACATCCACAATACCTCACCACACCCTCATCTCTGAAAATGCCCCACAATACAAAAGGTTGTTTGTAAATTGAAAAATTTGTAAACTCGTCCGTGAATAACTCATACCTTATTGTTAAACAAATGAATTGGTTGCCGATTTTCACCTGAAAAATAATACGAATTTTTGGTCCCAGGATGTAACATGATATTGACGCGAGCTTGAGCACGAACGAATCGTACAAAGAACACCGTTAGACAACCGCGTACCTATTGTTTCGATCACTGGCAGTCAGCATGCATAAAGTATATAGCCTTCCGACGTACATCAAAAAATGGAACGCTGCGGTTACCTACAATATTTATGTGTGGCTATGAAGTATAGTGTATCATCATCATAGAGGATTATAGTGAATTTAATATATTACACTATAATATCTATGGTATCATGTACTGTAGTTTACATTAGGCCTATGGCATTCGATTATTTTTTTCTAGACCACCAGCCGATACGTAGGCCTACTCAACTGTACCAATACCACCTATTTACATTGATATATTTAGTTTCCTCAACAAATTGCTGTAAATAAATATAGATAGAGCTATCAGGGGCGGTCACAGGACTATTTTAAGAGGGTTGCCCAAAGACTCCAGGGCTGTAGACACTGAGTATTTGAGCAAGCAAATTGTTAAATGACACCCCTAGATGGCCGCAAATAGTACTCTCGCACGTAAATCATTAGGCGCAGGAGCCCCGGATAGCGTTACGAAGTCGTTAACTCTGTCAGCCCATGGTCAACCCAACTAATGTGTTTTTCCCAAGGACAACTTATCAATAACTAAACTTTGTCACCACCCATAAGTGTGCTGTTCATTTCCTATTGACCAATGAACACCAATGTAACTGGACCTGAGTTTCTTGCTATTCGACCTTGGGTGCAAATTATACAATTAATTGATGTTAAGGCCACTGACTACTCTTTTCTGTATAGAAACACTGAATTGACTGAATAATAAGAAAACCCTACAATAAGTTCTACTACTACTTGATATGGTGTTATACAAGAACTATATTAAAAGTTAGATGATATCTATCAGATATCATTTTCTAAAAATTGTTTCATTAGTTAGAATAGATCACGGAATACCAATACTGATCTGGACTCGGAAATTCAAAATGTAGCAGGCAACGTTTCACCAATGAAAACTTTCAAGACAAACAAAGTATCATAATTATCATGATATCAATTTTTATTTAATAACGATAAATGGATATAAATATTTCGTCTTTTTTGTTATTTTGTGATGGAAAATATATTGAGTGAACATTGGCACTGAGCTTAAATATTCCCCGTCCCCTTAATGTCCGCTTTATAGGAGTGTCCCCTCAGTAAGGATTTGCTGTTTTGCCCCTTAATAATAAATTATGATGTCCATCTTATCCTCTCAATTTTAATGTGCTACACCCGATAATAGAATACACATCTAACTCGTGTGTACTTTAGAGAACCTAGTACATCTTTCGAGACGAGTGGGGGGTTACCCCGGTGTATTATCACAGCCACTGATCACCAACTGGGCCCTCTGGGAGACCAGTCTTTGACTGAAGAGGTTACCCATTATAAATATATATTTCAATTCAATAGAATAACTGTACAGTAGGCTCCCATTTGATGCAATGTGTTACCCAATGTGCTCATTTGATTGTGCTACCCAAATCCATGCTATCCATTTGAAATAATTTGCTATCCATTTGAAAGAATGTGCTACCCGATAATCCGTATAGAATAATGTACAGTACAATTACATATATGCATTTGATTGTGCTACCTAATGTGCTATCCATTTGAAATAATGTGCTATCCATTTGAAAGAATGTGCTATCCATTTGAAAGAATGTGCTACCCGATAATCCGTATAGAATAATGTACAGTACAGTACTATATCTATTTGATTGTGCTACCCAATGTGCTATCCATTTGAAAGAATGTGCTATCCATTTGAAAGAATGTGCTACCCGATAATCCGTATAGAATAATGTATAGTACTATATTCATTTGATTGTGCTACCCAATGTGCTATCCATTTGAAAGAATGTGCTACCCGATAATCCGTATAGAATAATGTACAGTACTATATCCATTTGATTGTGCTACCTAATGTGCTATCCATTTGAAAGAATGTGCTACCCGATAATCCTTATAGAATAATGTACAGTACTATATCCATTTGACTGTGCTACCTAATGTGCTATCCATTTGAAAGAATGTGCTACCCGATAATCCGTATAGAATAATGTACAGTACAGTACTATATCCATTTGATTGTGCTACCCAATGTGCTATCCATTTGAAAGAATGTGCTATCCATTTGAAAGAATGTGCTACCCGATAATCCGTAGGCTATAGAATAATGTACAGTACTATATCCGTTTGATTGTGCTACCTAAATGTGCTATCCATTTGAAATAATGTGCTACCCGATAATCCTTATAGAATAATGTACAGTACTATATCCATTTGATTGTGCTACCCAATGTGCTATCCATTTGAAATAATGTGCTATCCATTTGAAATAATGTGCTATTTGAAAGAATGTGCTACCCGATAATCCGTATAGAATATTGTACAGTACAATTACATCCATTTGATTGTGCTACCTAATGTGCTATCCATTTGAAATAATGTGCTATCCATTTGAAATAATGTGCTATCCATTTGAAAGAATGTGCTATCCATTTGAAATCATTTGCTATCCATTTGAAAGAATGTGCTATCCATTTGAAAGAATGTGCTACCCGATAATCCGTATAGAATAATGTACAGTACAGTACTATATCTATTTGATTGTGCTACCCAATGTGCTATCCATTTGAAAGAATGTGCTATCCATTTGAAAGAATGTGCTACCCGATAATCCGTATAGAATAATGTACAGTACTATATCCATTTGATTGTGCTACCTAATGTGCTATCCATTTGAAAGAATGTGCTACCCGATAATCCTTATAGAATAATGAACAGTACTATATCCATTTGACTGTGCTACCTAATGTGCTATCCATTTGAAAGAATGTGCTACCCGATAATCCGTATAGAATAATGTACAGTACAGTACTATATCCATTTGATTGTGCTACCCAATGTGCTATCCATTTGAAAGAATGTGCTATCCATTTGAAAGAATGTGCTACCCGATAATCCGTATAGAATAATGTACAGTACTATATCCATTTGATTGTGCTACCTAATGTGCTATCCATTTGAAAGAACGTGCTACCCGATAATCCTTATAGAATAATGTACAGTACTATATCCATTTGACTGTGCTACCTAATGTGCTATCCATTTGAAAGAATGTGCTATCCATTTGAAAGAATGTGCTACCCGATAATCCGTAGGCTATAGAATAATGTACAGTACTATATCCGTTTGATTGTGCTACCTAAATGTGCTATCCATTTGAAAGAATGTGCTACCCGATAATCCTTATAGAATAATGTACAGTACTATATCCATTTGACTGTGCTACCTAAATGTGCTATCCATTTGAAATAATGTGCTACCCGATAATCCTTATAGAATAATGTACAGTACTATATCCATTTGATTGTGCTACCCAATGTGCTATCCATTTGAAATAATGTGCTACCCGATAATCTTTATAGAATAATGTACAGTACTAAATCCATTTGACTGTGCTACCTAATGTGCTATCCATTTGAAAGAATGTGCTACCCGATAATCCTTATAGAATAATGTACATTACTATATCCATTTGACTGTGCTACCTAATGTGCTATCCATTTGAAATAATGTGCTACCCGATAATCCTTATAGAATAATGTACAGTACTATATCCATTTGATTGTGCTACCCAATGTGCTATCCATTTGAAATAATGTGCTATCCATTTGAAATAATGTGCTATTTGAAAGAATGTGCTACCCGATAATCCGTATAGAATATTGTACAGTACAATTACATCCATTTGATTGTGCTACCTAATGTGCTTTCCATTTGAAATAATGTGCTATCCATTTGAAATAATGTGCTATCCATTTGAAAGAATGTGCTATCCATTTGAAATAATTTGCTATCCATTTGAAAGAATGTGCTACCCGATAATCCGTATAGAATAATGTACAGTACTATATCCATTTGACTGTGCTACCTAATGTGCTATCCATTTGAAATAATGTGCTACCCGATAATCCTTATAGAATAATGTACAGTACTATATCTATTTGATTGTGCTACCCAATGTGCTATCCATTTGAAATAATGTGCTATCCATTTGAAATAATGTGCTATCCATTTGAAAGAATGTGCTATCCATTTGAAATAGGCCTAATGTGCTATCCATTTGAAAGAATGTGCTACCCGATAATCATAGAATAATGTACAGTACTATATCCATTTGATTTTGCTACCTAATGTGCTATCCATTTGAAATAATGTGCTATCCATTTGAAAGAATGTGCTATCCATTTGAAAGAATGTGCTATCCATTTGAAAGAATGTGCTACCCGATAATCCGTATAGAATGCACAGTACAGTTATATCATAGTTATATCCATTTGATTGAGCTATCTATTGTGCTATCCGTTTGAACTAATGTGCTGTCTGTTTGAAATAATTCAGGGTTTTTTTTTTAAATATGTTTTGCTATCCATTTTAAACGTGCTAAACAAGTTACATATTTGTTGATATAAATTTGCGGTACACCACGTAGGCCTATATTAGTTCTGAAAAGAACTGTTGAGTTGCTTGACGTTTCGATTTAGGCCTACTCCAAAGTCAAAGTCTCCAAAGCTATTCCATCATGTCGTATTCGGAAAATCGCCCACAAGTGTTTTCTCAGAGAAGGGTATGTTCTGTATGGGGTTCTGTATGCTATTTTTTAATAATGTACAAAAAATGAAATGAAAAATCATATTAATTATCGGTATGTACGGAGGAAGCTCGAACAACACGAAGCGCGAAACAAATAAAAGCGCAGCGCGAAACATCTGAAATGATATACAATTTCTCAAAACATGAAAACACAGAATATATTATATTAATATAACTTTTTAATATTTCCAAAGGCTCGGACAAGGAAGAAGGGCCTTAAAAAACTGAATTGCTATATGTTAGGCCACATTTCCATAACTTTTCAAAACTCATCGAACCCTCTGCTAGTAGGCCTAATTAATATAGGAGCGTATCGCCAAATCATTAGAGAAAAAAAAACATGGCATGAAGATGTAATTAATCAAACAACGGCCAAAGAATACCAACAATTTTAATTTAGGTTTCGATTCGTAATTACTAATGTGGTGGACTAAGCCTAGTTTGAAACTATAGTGACCATTTATTTTAGAAAGAAAGATAGACAAATTTGTTTCCATCTCCATGTTATTGTTAATACCAAGGCACTTTTCAATTAAAAATTCTGGCCTAGTATTCTTGCAAGGTCGTCACAGCTCCAGTTACAAAGGTCGTCACAGCTCCAGTTACAAACGGTGATACAAAGTGTCAATCATTTGACCAGTGAACAGCCCACTGGTAGGATAGTCCTTGAAACCGTCCGTAAAACACATTAATCACTCACATCAGTCATGCCGCTAATGGTTGAAAACCTCACTTTTTGGGGTTTTCAAACGTAACGCTATCCGGGGCTCCTGCGCCTAATGTTATGATAATTTTTTTTTCGTTCAATGCAAACGTCGCGGGGAAGTCTCCGATTAAGGTACTTTTGGTACGGTAATACATTCTAATAACTGTACTCAATTAATGTAAATTAATTATCAATTAATAATTTTAAAAAGTTGTACAAAAAATATGAAGCAGTTGCTATAAATATATTGAGCAAAAGGTTAAATTGTATAATTTGGAATTTTAATTCATTTAAAAATGCTAAATAAAGTCAGATGTTAAAACCACATTTTCCAAAAATTCATTTTCATTTATCCACTATAAACTTTACAAAAGTGTTGTTTTAAACCACACTCCAAATAAAACAAAGAAAATAATGATAGGAAATTTGCAGAAAGAAGCAAACTTTGCTCTGTTACCGGTATAACACGGTTCAAGTTTTGGAACGTCTATAAATTACTACGGAAATTCGGCCTATTTACGACGAACGTACGGAAATGAAAATAAATAGGGAAATACAACACTATACGCACAATTATGATTTGGCCTAAAAATTGCCCTTAGATTATGGAAAACCCCCGGCAAAACGCAATAATTATGGACAAATCGATTATTAGCCTTGGCAATATGGCTAATATTTAAAAGGAATGAATATAGGCTATATTTCGTTTGTCGATGAATTTTTTAAATCATGTGTGAATGATTGATCCATTAGAGGTAATCTGTGATGGTTCTAGTAACACTGCTATGCGTGCGTAATTTGTGAATAACGTAGTAGTATGCTACATACACGAGCCTAGATAGGGAGGATCTGTACTGTCGTTCATTGCGAGAGGAGGGGGAAGTCCGGTAATGTGTCATGAAAAATGTAACAAGCCAGAGATGAAATAAAATTACTAACATTTAGCTGATTGTCGTTGTTTTAGTCGTCGTCAGAAGTTTATCGACCGACATCTATTTCTCATGTGTAGTAGAACGTTTCTTTGATTGAATAATTTTTTTTGTATTATAACACAAGTTCATTTTGGATTTTCAGTAAATTACCAATTGTTTATTCAAAGTCAAACTGTAACTAATCCCTCACTATTCAATCAAAATGTTATTATACTACTGTATTGTTGAAAAATGGATTGCGTGACTTGAAAATAGATTGATAGTAAAATGTAATAAAGACACGTCCTTGTCTGGTTATTAGGTATGCATGCTCTGATAAAGCAGAGAATTATTTTTGTAGCGTTCCATTTAAAATAGATTTTATTACAAAGAAATATTTTGGTTGTGAAGGTCGTTTTAACAATTAGGCTAATATCCAAACAGTCAACAATGATAAAATGCCCTGCAACTCTGTAACTACTTTATGACTAAGCCTATCAAGTTCCGTGTCCGGATGGTATACGATGAAATGGAACTCAATTTCAATTTAGTGGCAGAAACAACATTTAGTATGAAATTAAGGCTGTTGCCCGGGCCACAAGGGAAACACAGTGACAGTGGGACAGTGACCCAAATACTTAGTGTCCGAACCCCCCCTTGACAGATCCTGGCTACGGCCCTGTCAAGTTTCATCCAGGGACCAAAATGTGTAATGTGTTATTTTCCAGGCGAAGTTTACCGACGGTTACGTCGTGTACTGCGTCGACGTACGCTACACTACAGCAAAAACGAATTATGTTAATTGTTCGTTTGTTCACCAATTTTTTAATTTACAAGTAACCTTCTGTACCGTGGGGCACCTAAAATAAATTTTTCATCCATTACTAAACAAAAAAACATGCCATTTTCGCTTAGCCAACATTATAGCTATAGTTATTACATTTTCAATATCCTGTATGTCATGAATTTCTCACCACTCGGAAGTCCAGATGGTACGCATGCATACACCTGGGAGGAATAAACTTTTTTCCCCGACTGAAAAAGGTCTACGCTTGCGTTTTTTAAGCCTCTAGGCCTGATGTTTCCAAAGTATAAAATGCAATTTTTTGAAGACCTGCAGCTCTAGTTTTAAACATTTTCTTAGCTCAGCCCCAACAATAAAGCTGGTCATATTTCGAAGAACAAGAAGTACATTTTCCGGGACCTAACATCTCTATTTTTCAAGCATTTCTTAGCTCAGTCACAACCCATGATAGGGACTTATATATTTTTTTTCATGTTTTGAAGTATAATAAGTCCAATTTCCGGGACCTCCAACTCTTTTTTTCAAAATTTTCTTTGAACTTTTATTTTTTAAATTGAAAAAATATGGATTGAAACAGTCATCGCGCATCGTTTTTTTGCACGCAGTATTTTATTTATGCATTATAAAAAATGGAAAAAATGGCTACCCTAAATCTGATTAAAAAGACCTCAAATGACGCTAGAACGCGTTGCTTCCGGGGGCTTCGCCTCCTGGACCCACCGGGGGCCCTTGGCGGCCCCTGGCCCTCAGCCTAGTGATGCTCGCTTCGCTCGCATAGCCCCCTCGTCGGGGAATGTAGCCCCCGCGTCGGGAAGATCCTGGCGCCACCCCTGCTGAGTTGGCCTCATCATGAAAGCGTTAAGTTCTGGTGTCCATCGTTCAACTAGCCCAAGCCACAACAGAGAGTCTTACATCAGTCTTTAGAACGTCAAATAACGCAAATTTTTCCAGGGCCTTCGGCCCCTGGACCCTGACCGGGGGCCCTTGGCGGCCCCCTGGCCCCCAGCCATTGTTGCTCGCTTCGCTCGCACCCCCCCCATTATAAATGCTGCATACGGGCCTGTATTATTTAAACAAGCACGAATGTGCGATACTCGGAGTACAGCAAAAGAAGCTGTAATGACGTCATAAGACGGGATGTGACGTCACATACACATCAATCATGGAGGTATACCTCCATGCATCAATAACCTCGCTAACAAATATGGCTATACGGTACCATCTTCGAGACGTCATATGGCTGCATTCGGTTTGAAATTTAAAAATCCGGCTATAGCTTTAAGAACATGTCCCTTTAGTATATTCATGGCAAATACCAGCTCAATACTACAACGAATAAGGAAGGAGTAGTACTTTATAAATCGCACTTTTTTTCGATTGGTATCATGTTTATGGCGTCATAATTCTGCATCCGGTTGAAATACGAACATGTTTCTCTCTATAACTTTGTTCATCTATTACCCTAGTAGTATTATATATATATATATATATATATATATATATATTATATATTATATATATGCATGGCATGTTTCAGAGCCGTCAGACAACTACTAGTACTAGTAGGACTTGAATTGGCAAAAGTTGGCTCAATAGTGTCCAGATGGAAGAGAAGATGAGTCCTAGACTTGAGTACCCCCGAGTAAAAACCGGTGCATATTAAAGTTGGAATTTATTCTGACTTAGTTAGGCCTCCACTGATTGTGAGGGCGTTTGTTGTATGAGAGACTATATCTGGTAGGTGAAAATCTGTGATAATACCATGGCTCTGTGGTCTAGTGGTATGATACTCACCCTGTAAACGTAGGTCACAGGTTCTAATCCCGCCAGACACATACAACTAATAAAAAGCAAATCAGGCAAAGAACAGTAATTCTAAACCGCACCGTGATATACTGAAATTGAATTAATTCATTTTAAACGATAAAGATTAGGAAATCTGTGAGAATGAGAAAAAGTCTCCCCAACCGAAACTCAAACTCGGACCGCCTGCATCAGGCACAGAATATTAAGCGTTTTTATATCATATTTAAAGAAAAAGGGGTCTTTTTTGTTTGTAAACAGTTGTATTCGATATAACTTAACGTAATTAAAACATTTAAATAAATTAACGATCGGTTTTTTTTTTATTTACCCCTCTTTATAAAAAACCAATTTTTTTTTTTTTATGTTAACCGTTAAACCCATGTGTCACGGTGCAAGGCTAATTTATTCATAAGACATTTTAGGTTAAAAACAGTATCACTAATTAATTTTTTTTTCTCAGTTATTTGCCTTTGGCGATGTTAAAGAGTCGCTACTTTTTCCAAAGTGATTAACCGGCGATTTCGCCTTCAACAATATTATCTCATTATATCCTATAAGCTTTCTAAAATTTCAAGAGAGACAAAAAAGGGCTACCATCGTTCTCGATAAATAGAGACAATAACTTCAAAGCTAATTCATACTTTTGATCATGACAAATAGAAAAGGTGTATGGTGTGTTACAATTGCAGCAGTGGACCATGAACATTCTTACTCAATCCCTAAAAAGCATTAAACGTTCCATTTCAGTAGGATTTTGGTGGAAATAAGGTGTCTGAGTGAGTAGACCTACTTCAAATTATCGTTATGTTTAATAGTATACAAAACGTACAAATAATGAATGATTATGAGTGTGATGGTACAAATAATTTCAAGAGATAAAGAGTAAACATGAAATTATTTATACTATAGCACGAATATAAAAACATTCATTATTTGTTTTAAATATTTTTTTATAACATCTAAAAGAGGAATTTACTGTCAGATTATAACTAAGACAATCTCTATTTTGATTAGTATCACTCAATTCTCTGTTTTGAAAGATTAGTTTATTACTTTGTTTCACATCATGTTTCATATGTTTTGAGTCTAAACCAGCATTTTTTTTTTGACTAGAAGGTTCTGTCAAACCAACCTTGCAGTGCTAGTCTCTGCCGCTACATATGATGCTTTGAATGACAAGAAGCAATGTGGTGTGATTTATACCGATTTCTCAAAAGCTTTTTATTCTGTTCTCATGTATTTTCTTATTTTTTTAATATCTAAGTTTGGATTTTCTCTTTTGAAGTGGTTTAGTGATTTTACGAAATAGGCAACAGAAGGTCGTTACTATTAATGGCCAGTTTTCCGAGTGGATGTCACGCATGGGTAGATTCTAGGTACTCTGATATTTAATTTAATTTATTCATTAACGATCGATCTTCCATTTCATTTTAAATATTCTGATTCACTTTTATTTGACGATAATATTAAATTATTCAAACATTATTTCTTCCCCTCTGGATGCCCTTCAGTTGCAGGAAAATTATTCACGTCTTGCTAGTCCAGTCAATCTATGACAAAAAAGGGCGTAACCCAAAACAAATTGCAATAGTTTCCAAACCTTTTTTATTTGATTCTATAAGCATCTACCAAAATCGGTTCAATGGAACATACTTTTTAAGGGGTTTTAAGGTCATAGGGGTCAAATTACACATTTTTCTATTTTGAAAACTACTAGGCGTAGCATGTTAATTTTGGTGTTTAACTACTCAGAAGACCCATATTTATATGTACTCTAATGAAACCTTTTTACCAAAAATTACAGGAAAGCATGTTTTTGACCTTTGACCTATTTTATTGTATATTTTCGTATATTCGTATCTTAGTAACCAGTGGGCGTAGATGAGCGTTATTTGCGTCAAACTACTCATAAGGTCAATGTTTATATTAGTTCTAATGGAAAAGATTCGTGTAAAATGACCGGAAGTCATTATTTTGACCTTTGACACATATTCATTATTTTAGATTTCTCAGTAACTACATTTTTTATATCTCAGTAACCACTAAGCACAACTTCGTCAATTTTGTGTCAAAAGATTCAGAAGACTCATATATTTATATTCACTATAGGCCTAATGAAAAAGTTTTTTTAAAAATGGATAGAAACTATGTTTTTGACCTTTGACCTATTATACCAGTATATTTGTTTATATTTACTCTAATGAAAACAAATGCAAATGTACAATATAACCGAAAATCATTATTTTGACCGTTGTCATGAATAAATCTCGGGTCTCGAGTATAACATTTTAAATTTGACCAAATAATAAGTGCGGCGATCTGACAGACGTTGGGCTGGAATATCAACTGATCTTGCCATAGAACAGTGTCTTATGCGTAGCATAAAAACAAGAGGAGGTCTAACAAAAAAAAAAAAAAATTCAACGACTTGTCTGGGTCCTTTCAACTCCAGTCTGCGCCAAGATCAATCATTCAATGCAAGAGTTCACTAACGTGTTGTATACTACCAGTGAACAACATAAAGAAACAACATATGCCAGAAAGATGAAGGACCTCAGTGATGTACAAGACATATCAAGGTATCTGACACAGCGAAATCCATTCAATACAGACAGTACAAAATCACTGACAAACATTGCAACTGGAGTGACGGCACATATCAATGTAGACTGTGACAATGCCAAGCATGTAGCAGGCCCGTAGCCAGGGGGGGGGGGTTGTATGGTTCGGGCGAATCCCCTTTACAGCGACCCCCCCCCCCTCCCCATAACCGACTGTGAACCCCTATCCCCGACATCCACAATACCTCACCACACCCTCATCTCTGAAAATGCCCCACAATACAAAAGGTTGTTTGTAAATTGAAAAATTTGTAAACTCGTCCGTGAATAACTCATACCTTATTGTTAAACAAATGAATTGGTTGCCGATTTTCACCTGAAAAATAATACGAATTTTTGGTCCCAGGATGTAACATGATATTGACGCGAGCTTGAGCACGAACGAATCGTACAAAGAACACCGTTAGACAACCGCGTACCTATTGTTTCGATCACTGGCAGTCAGCATGCATAAAGTATATAGCCTTCCGACGTACATCAAAAAATGGAACGCTGCGGTTACCTACAATATTTATGTGTGGCTATGAAGTATAGTGTATCATCATCATAGAGGATTATAGTGAATTTAATATATTACACTATAATATCTATGGTATCATGTACTGTAGTTTACATTAGGCCTATGGCATTCGATTATTTTTTTCTAGACCACCAGCCGATACGTAGGCCTACTCAACTGTACCAATACCACCTATTTACATTGATATATTTAGTTTCCTCAACAAATTGCTGTAAATAAATATAGATAGAGCTATCAGGGGCGGTCACAGGACTATTTTAAGAGGGTTGCCCAAAGACTCCAGGGCTGTAGACACTGAGTATTTGAGCAAGCAAATTGTTAAATGACACCCCTAGATGGCCGCAAATAGTACTCTCGCACGTAAATTTATGATAATTTTTTTTTCGTTCAATGCAAACGTCGCGGGGAAGTCTCCGATTAAGGTACTTTTGGTACGGTAATACATTCTAATAACTGTACTCAATTAATGTAAATTAATTATCAATTAATAATTTTAAAAAGTTGTACAAAAAATATGAAGCAGTTGCTATAAATATATTGAGCAAAAGGTTAAATTGTATAATTTGGAATTTTAATTCATTTAAAAATGCTAAATAAAGTCAGATGTTAAAACCACATTTTCCAAAAATTCATTTTCATTTATCCACTATAAACTTTACAAAAGTGTTGTTTTAAACCACACTCCAAATAAAACAAAGAAAATAATGATAGGAAATTTGCAGAAAGAAGCAAACTTTGCTCTGTTACCGGTATAACACGGTTCAAGTTTTGGAACGTCTATAAATTACTACGGAAATTCGGCCTATTTACGACGAACGTACGGAAATGAAAATAAATAGGGAAATACAACACTATACGCACAATTATGATTTGGCCTAAAAATTGCCCTTAGATTATGGAAAACCCCCGGCAAAACGCAATAATTATGGACAAATCGATTATTAGCCTTGGCAATATGGCTAATATTTAAAAGGAATGAATATAGGCTATATTTCGTTTGTCGATGAATTTTTTAAATCATGTGTGAATGATTGATCCATTAGAGGTAATCTGTGATGGTTCTAGTAACACTGCTATGCGTGCGTAATTTGTGAATAACGTAGTAGTATGCTACATACACGAGCCTAGATAGGGAGGATCTGTACTGTCGTTCATTGCGAGAGGAGGGGGAAGTCCGGTAATGTGTCATGAAAAATGTAACAAGCCAGAGATGAAATAAAATTACTAACATTTAGCTGATTGTCGTTGTTTTAGTCGTCGTCAGAAGTTTATCGACCGACATCTATTTCTCATGTGTAGTAGAGCGTTTCTTTGATTGAATAATTTTTTTTTGTATTATAACACAAGTTCATTTTGGATTTTCAGTAAATTACCAATTGTTTATTCAAAGTCAAACTGTAACTAATCCCTCACTATTCAACCAAAATGTTATTATACTACTATATTGTTGAAAAATGGATTGCGTGACTTGAAAATAGATTGATAGTAAAAGGTAATAAAGACACGTTCTTGTCTGGTTATTAGGTATGCATGCTCTGATAAAGCAGAGGATTATTTTTATAGCGTTCCATTTAAAATAGGTTTTATTACAAAGAAATATTTTGGTTGTGAAGGTCGTTTTAACAATTAGGCTAATATCAAAACATTCAACAATGATAAAATGCCCTGCAACTCTGTAACTACTTTATGACTAAGCCTATCAAGTTCCGTGTCCGGATGGTATACGATGAAATGGAACTCAATTTCAATTTAGTGGCAGAAACAACATTTAGTATGAAATTAAGGCTGTTGCCTGGGCCACAAGGGAAACACAGTGACAGTGGGACAGTGACCCAAATACTTAGTGTCCGAACCCCCCCCCCCCCCCTTGACAGATCCTGGCTACGGCCCTGTGTAGGTCAACAAATTGTGCAATCAATGACAAACCAAAAGGTCGCCGACTACACATTTCGGAAAAAGAGCCAATCCATTACAATGAACTCTAAAAGCGCATTGAAGATAAAAGATGATGTGGTCAATGTAGATCCTTTACTTCTATTTCAACGACTTGTAACTGCCGGCACAAGATGCGATAATGTATCAGATATATTTAGATTGTTTGAATCACCAGATATGATGAGGTCTGCAAATAAAGCTAGTTTAGCTGATAGTTTGTGGTCAACAGCAATCGAGGTTGCTCCAGAACCTCCTGATCAAATTCAGTACGTCTTAGATGGAGGAGCACTACTTCATAAAATTCCATGGACAAGAGGGGCTTCAGGGGTGACATTATGAGAGTATACACTAAATATGTTTCTCACAAATATGGAAAACCCATTGCTGTTTTTGATGGGTACGATAACTCACTAAGTACAAAAGACTGTACACATACAAGGAGAAGTGGTGGTGGTGGTGTAGCTGTACACTTTGACCAATCTATGACCTTACAAACCAAAAAAGAAGAATTTCTGTCAAACGTTCAAAACAAACAAAGATTCATTAAGATTTTGGGAAATAGTCTTGAAAAAGAAGGTTGTACTGTTCACCACGCAGAAGCTGACGCTGACTATCTTGTGTCGAAGATGGCTCTGTCCTACGCAGAACAAATAGGCACGGTTGTCATCGCAGATGATACAGATATCCTGGTCCTCCTTATCCACCATGGTGGTCACACCAAACATAATGTATGGTTCAAGCCAAACCAAAGGAAAGAAACTAAAAAGGTGCAACGATATTGGAACATTGCGGCAACAAGACTTGACCTTGGCAGCGATGTTTGTAAATATATCCTATTTTGTCACGCGTTCCTTGGATGTGACACGACATCGCGATTTTTTGGTATTGGGAAAATCAAAGCAGTAACTAAAGTAAGAAGTGACTGTTTATTTTCTGAACAAGCCAAAGTGTTTATGACTTGTAAGGCAAACAGACAGGAGGCAATTGCAGCGGGTAATAATGCCATTTTGTCTTTGTATGGTAGCAGCGATAATGAGAACCTAGATGAATTGAGGTTTCGTAAATTTCATGAAAAGACTACATGCAGTACTAAAGCAGTTCATCCACGTTCTTTACCCCCAACGGCATCAGCGGCAAAGTATCATAGTCTAAGGGTGTACCAACAAGTTAAAATTTGGCTTGGAAATGAAGAAAATGTACCTCCAGATAAATATGGATGGAAGATCAGCCAAGGCAGGATGATACCATATTTGATTTGTTTTGTGTGTTTTTAGAGTAAATATAAACAGAATAATGAATAGTTAAATGTTATCTTGGGTGCTGATCTATGAAGAAATATAACACCAATATATTGCCCCAATTACTAAACGTTTTCTGGATAGACATCAAAGGTAAAAATAATTACTTTCGCATTGACTATATACACAGACATTTTTTATTAGAGTGGATATCCTTCTGAGTTGTTTGACACAAAAAATGCTCATCTACGCCCATTGGTTACAAAGATATGAATATACCAATATAATAGGTCAAAGGTCAAAAGAGTAGTTTCCGGTCATTTTTTTGTAAAAAGTTTTATTAGAGTGAATATAAATAAGGGTCTTCTGAATTGATTAACACAAAAATTACGAAGTTACGACTATTGGTCACCGAGATACAACAAATTTAATTAGTGAAATAATATAAAATAATGAATATATGTCAAAGGTCAAAATGATGTCGTCTGGTCATAATACACAAAACGTTTTCATTAGAGTGAATATAAACATAGACCTTCTGGGTATTTTGACACCAAAAACGCTTGTTTACGCCCAGTGGTTACCGAGATATGAATATGCCAAAATAATAGGTCAAAGGTCAAAAACATGGACTCCGGTCATTTTTGATAAAAAAACTTTCATTAGAGTGAATATAAATATGGGTCTTCTGAATTGTTTGACACCAAAATTACCAAGTTCGGCCAAGCGGTTACTGAGATATACAAATATATAATTTGACCCTCATGACCTCTTGACCCCTTAAAAAAGTATGTTCCACTGAACCGATTTTGGTAGATTTTGGAAATGTTTCTTCCAGGAACATATAGAATCAAATAAAAAAGGTTCGGAAACTATTGCAATTTGTTTTGGGTCTATCGGTAGATTGACTGGACTATGCCGACTGGGCGAAGACTTGGGATCTTGGCCTGGATGTTGGGAAATTTAAATGTATGTCCTTTACCTACCACTTTGACCAGGCAACTCCCTGCTTTGACTGCCATATGCTTTTTCCGTTAGCCACTGCCACCGCCAGCGTTTAGCTAATTTCAATGTTTTTACTAAGCTGATTGAAACTACGTATGTGATTTGATTGATATTTTATTTAGACTAACTAACGATTTTAGCTTTACTAAGATTAAAGAACGTTATTAAATCACAATATGCAACTCGTAACAGTAAAATAAATGTACAGTAACCCCCTTTTTATGTTGAAAAAGTCGACATGTTATGAAACTGAAGTAAACTTTACTTACACGTTACAAACAGTGCTTGTGTGTCACTATATTCTATAACCGATTCGTTTATGAATGATGCTTCCAAAACTTCTCTAAAACTAAAGGCTTTTGAATTAGTTGTTCCATAAGTCAATAACCGATGTTGAGAACAAGTTCTGCCTATTTCTTAGATGAGTAGGCCCTACGAGATTTACACATTTTAAAATTGTGTTCAACTCAAAGAAATTCTCAGAGTTGCATCTATCAATACCCCTGAACATTTTGAAAACATGAATAGTTGCCGATTTTGACCTTCTATATCCCTGGGTAGGTAAGTGCAACTTAATGAGCCGTTGGCTTAATCGTATTGTTTTAAATCTATTATCATTCTTGATGTACGCTGCTGAATTTTTCTAGCTTGTCAGATTCTTTCAGAAAAATATGCTACCAAACAGGACTGCAATATTCCATGTATAGGCTTACTATAGTCTTATCATCAATTTTGACACCTATGTAGTATGGGGTCGTTGTAACCAAACCCTCAAATATAAACTCCAAGTACTCCAAAATAGAGCGGCTAAAATATTTACACATACATCTAGGTATGACTCTAGCTCACAGGCGCTCAAAGATTTAAATTGGCCTAATTTAGAAGAAAAACAATATTACAACGAAGCAGTCACAATGTATAAAATATTGAATAACTTGACACCATCCTACTTAAGAATCAGATTCTATAAACGCAAACAAACATATAATACTAGATCAAAAGATATTCTAAGTTTACATAAGGCAAACACTGAGTATAAAAAGAAAAGTTTCTCGTATTCTGGCGCAAAGCTATGGAATAGTTTAAATGCTATAAACTCAAATGCAATTTTTTTTTTTTTTTTTTTTTTTTTTGGACTGTAAATGATAACTTAATATTATAATGTAATAGTATAAATAGTTTTGTAGTAAGTAACGGCCTTGTGAAAAACACCAATATGGTGATTCAAGTGTTGCATCCGTTTTTAAATAAAGTTGTTATTATTATTATTATTATTATTATTATTATTATTATTATGTTCGGGATTATAGGGATTAGGATAGGGATTACAACACGGTCCATTTTATATTGAAACTTAATATTATCTCTTCTACCAAAATGCTACATTTGTCTATGTTAAATGGTAGTTAGTATTTCACAGACCATTCGAAAATGGGATTGCATGATCTCTCTTTTCGAAAAACGTGTTGTCTTTTAGTGAACAGATCATTGCTTTCAATATGATCCACTACAAACGTGGATCAGACAACAACCTCACGAGACTGAACATTTTCAAAAGCATGCATTAATGCCATCATTATCAACATTAGATTGCAATTTTCCGTTAGGTAGAATTAGTACTGAACGGCACGTGATGCGACCAATCCAATATATACAGGTATGTTATAATATATTTTATTTTCTGTTATAGAAGTAACTAACACGATGGTTGTCCTACTTTTAAGATTGACTATGTATGCTCTAAGTACAGGATTATGTTTTGGTAAGTACTTTCGACATGCTTTAACAAAAATTGTCTACGGACGATATGACTTAAAGTTCTTATTATTCCTTCAATTTTATTCTTTCCCATGTCCAGCGCCTGTAATTAAACCAACTATAGGATAATTTCCATTAATTATGCTTAAAGACACTTTTTTGTAGTACTCCTTTATCATTTATGAGACTGTCTTCGAGTTTTACCAGTTTAAAATAAGTAGGAACTACAAAAAAATGAGAATGAATTTAAATATGATATTGAAAATGAATATTGGGAAGATATAACACTTTATGAAGACATCGATAATATACTTAAAAGCTATGTAAATACATTTCTTAAAATTGCGAATAAACATACACGTACGTAAAAATGACTACGCCAAATCGAATCGTAGTACCCCTATATAAGCAAAATTAAAATTGTTGTGAACAAAATTAAAACAAGAAATATTTCGTACAAATAAAACGCCGCTCGACTTTTTGACTAACAATTTTAATCAATGACATTGTTCTTTCTTCAGATATAATGTTTTTTTATATCAATTATTTTTGTTTAACAATCAGTAGTAAATATCTTGTGTAAATAATTATAGTCTAGCCTACTGTACGGAACAAAAACATTATTCCTGGGTAGAGAGCATTAATTAATCCCTAATTTGACCCGGGCCCACATATACTGTAGGCCCAGTATATGCCTAGGCCTACTACCTAGGGATAACGATGCAACATTAAAAGTTAATAGCATACATTGCTTGTTGATATGTTGTATCAATATTAAAATAAAGAAAGAATTATGAAAATCTGACTTGTAGTTTTTGAAATATAGGGTCCAAAACATCGCCGAAAATAATATTTTTAGCCACCAACGAAGTAAATAAATTGCGACCTCAGTAGGAAATTGGATGAACTTAAAAATTACGGTTATTAGTAATATATTTTGTATATCAACATTGTAAAATTCAATCAAATAATTATGATATTACATGTTTATTAAATAAAAAAGAGTGTTTATTCAACCTAATTCAAAGAATTTCAATACAGTTTCAGTTTCAGTTTCAGTTTCAGTTTTTATTTTCCAATATAAACAAGTAATGAATATATGCAAAAATGGAAGGATGACCAAAAAAGAGCAAAGCTCGTACAGTATTTGGCCACCTTAACAAAATAATTAATACATGAAACAAACATAATTGAAGCACAGGACGACACAATACTAGCTAAACATGTTGGCAATGAACTCAAAGATAGTGCGATAAAACCAAAAAAGCAAAAGAACAATGTAAATGTAAACATATTTGTAACACTCATTGATAAGTGAAGAGCAAATTATTGTTATACAACTTTTTAAATACTTTGACAGATGATGAATTACGAATAGAAGCATCAATACTGTTCCATAAAATTGGAATACATTACTTTCCGGTGTGTTGAACATGCAGTCCTCACAGACATCGTGACTTCACTTCCGCAGTCTTTAATTCGCGTCAAGTTAACCAATCAAAGGACGAGAATCAACCGTGAAAAATAAAAAATTAAATCTACAGTACAATCGGAATTAAACATCCTAAATACTACAATACAATTAGAATTAGAACATGGTAAATTACAAAACAACTAAACTAAATACTACAGTACAATCGAAATTACAAAACAACTAAATACTACAGTACAATTGGAATAAAAAAAATAGTAAAAACTACAGTAGGCTACAATCGGAATTAAAACATCCTAAGTACTATACAATACATTGGAAATTAAAATATGTAAACTTCAAAACAACTGGAGCACTGTGGCGCAGTGGTTAGAGCATTGGACTTGCAATCAAAAGGTTGCCGGTTCAAGCCCAGTCCGGTCACTGCAGTGTTGAGTCATTGAGCAAGATTCTTGAGCAAGATTCTTTATCCACATTGTTCCTCCCACCTAGGGGATAGAAATGGGTACCAGTGTGTAAAAAGTACTGGGAAGGTAAATCAGACTCGTTTGTGCAAGATGAGTGGCGTACCCCCCCCCCCCCCAACTCTACAAACATACACACTTAGTGGAGTCTGGTCCAAACGCTAAGGAAATGGAAATGGAGATGGGCACCACGGCCGTTAGCATTAGCTTAGGTTTCGACTTTACCTTTACCGATTACAATCGGTTAAATTACCTACACTCTATAATGGTGTGAAATATGTAAAAGGAATGTTGGGAAACCCCTCTTCACCTGACTTACCACCACTTTATTCGCAATTAATTTTCAACAAAAATGGTAAACGAACTACTGTAATTTCTTTAATTTAATTAACACAAGAAAACAATCATTCGATAGAAAGTTCTTATAAGAGGGGCCGATTTAGTTTTTACGTTGTACAAGACATCGGCCCAATCTCTATCGGTATATAGATAAATCATATTTTTTTATTTGTAAGGGATAAACTAAGAATGGATTTGAACCCAAGAACCTGACATCAGTAGACGAGCATAATTGAAGATTCATGGACATAATTATAAGTTTATTTGTTTTACTGATTACCTGATACATTTACATTTAATGCATTAGGCTAAATGTAAATAAATGAAACGATTGTAGATACAGATGCAGATTCATTGACATAATTATATGTACCCGGCTTAAGCTTATTAATAACAACGATTCTTCTCTGTACCTTTCTAAAATTATTCGATTTTTGTGGCAACAATTTCTTGAACAAAACATAAATGAAACGAAAGAAATGCGGAGAGATTTTCGAAAACATAATAAAAGAAATAAAAGAAATAATAATAGTATACAGTACATTAAATGAATTAATCAATTATGACGTGTATAATAGGCTTAAGTTTAAATGGGTGGAAATGTTGACCATTATAGTTAAGAAGTTAAATATACTGCTTGAGGAAACTCGGTTCGTTTGGGGTAAAGCAGGATATTTGTACTATAGAATGTTTAAATAGTAAGTGATGTTCTATTTTGGGATATTGTATGTTGGGCTGGGCTGGGAATATCAGTAAGGGATAAAGACCGAATTGAGAAGGTGCTGGTTAGACAGGAGAAAGTAATTGGTTTTTCTAATCAAATGCTTGACTCGTTCTACAGCGAACGGCTTGCCGATGTGTTTCATGCTATTTATTGAACACACCAATCATCCTCTTCATGGCAACATTATCGGCTACGTTTTTACTTTTGTTATTATAACGTTTTGATGCAAACCTTGTTCAATTTGAACATTTATTTCTACACAGAAACGTTTAAAAAACGTGTTTAAAACCTTTTAAAAAATAAAATACATTTAAAACATTGAAATGATTTGACGATTAAAAACGAATTTAGGTTACGATTTGCCTAAATAGGGGTGTTTTCCGATCGTGTTATACACTGTCTAATGGATGTCCATCTTGAAAAATACCCGAACACAATAATACGAGGATGCTTCGAATTTTCCTTCTACGATAATTGTTTTTAATAGCTGAAAACCGGTTCAACAGCATGAGTACAGCATGATAATGTTGAAGACAGGCAGATTTTCTCAAATAACTGAAAATTAAATAAAATACTATTTTGATAGATTGAATATACGTTTATACAAATGTATTGATTTGCGATGAATGGAACATTCCCGTCTCTCCCGTATTATTATTATTTGGTTTAACACAAGTAGGTACATTTATTAGCCATTTAAGGTTAAACTTAATACCTTTAGATATAGTATTGCAATACTGTAAATACTTATAAATAAAAAATTTTGATTCATTTTGTGATGGCATGTATTATTGTGTCCTGCAGCGGTACGTACATTTAAAATTGCCAGTTTTTCACGCTGAAATTACAGTGTATTCGAGAACCATCTTTGCTCGCGTAGGCCTACCATGTATTCATAATACACGCAATTCCATCGTTTACATAAATGTACAAATAATTTGATCAAGAACTCTATTAAATTCATGAGAAGCTAATTTATGGAATTCAATGTAGATATTAAAACTACAACTACATCTACATCCCACATAAGATAAAAAAAAAAACTACATCTACAACTTTAAAATTTAAATTTGTATATAAGAATGATTTGCTTTCTAGATTATGATGAACGTTATATATATAGTCCTCACGTATCATCCTATGAATAAGAAGGTTATTAACATTGTTCGCGATAACTTTTCAATTTTGACTGAAGATAAATCCGCTACAAAAGATATTTTTCAAGAACCACCCATGATAGCTTACAGACGTGATCAAAGCATTAAAGACACTTCAGTTAAATCTAAATTACAAAACAAAGGTAATGAATCAATTGGAACATTCAAATGTAATAGAAATAGATGTTCGACATGTAATTACGTTTCATGTTCAAACCAAATAGTAGGACCTTCTGGTAATTATGTGATCACAGATCGTATTACGTGCACCACTAGAAATCTAGTTTATTGTATTTCGTGTACTAAATGTAATATGCTTTATATTGGTGAAACTAAACGCAGGTTAGGTGATAGGTTTGTAGAACATTTAAGGTCTATTAAACTAAAGACTCCCGGATTACCTGTAGCCACCCATTTTTGTAATAATGAGCATTCCCTTTCGGATATTACTATTTCTGGTGTTAAAGTATGTAATGGTTCTGAGACATCTCGTAGAATTATAGAAGAAAGAATAATTGTAAAGCTTGGCACTCTTGCCCCTACCGGCATAAATGTACAATTTAGATCCTTTAAACATTAATTTTGCCAGAGACATTCACATATTAACAATTATTTACACTTGAAGCTTTTGTCTTTGTTTTAAATTTCCTGCTTTATAAGCAACCATTCCTGCTTTGTACACCATAGCTTTTGGAGGCGTGCCTTTATAACTATGCCTTTTGTTTGTTAACATCTTTGATTGGTTGATTTGTTTTATTATGTAATTTTGTGACTTATATATGTTATCCTTTGTTACAATTCTTTTCACCTGATGATGGGCTATGCCCGAAACATGTCGTTAAAATAAATCTATATTGAGGCAGTTTTAACTTATTTGATCTTGATTTTTTTCTATATCCTGCCTATGCAGCTCTTTGATTATATATATATATATATATATATATATATATATATATATATATATATATATATATATATATATATATATATATCCAGATCTTGTTGGCCGATTGCTACGTTCTGAAGAACTCAAATGGCCGATTGCTACGTTCTGAAGAACTCAAATGGCCGATTGCTACGAATTCAAGACTTTTTGGCCGTTTGCTACTGTCATTTTGCTACGTTGGCTATGGACGTTTGCTACGTTGGAGTTTTCATTGCCCATGTGACGTCACTTCCGTTATTTCTTCGTCGAAAAATGAAAGGAAATGTGATGTGCGATGAAATTATGATTTGCCATTTGCCACGGATTTCAGGCTTTCCAACAACTTTATTTATTTATAAAAAATAATTAATGTACGTAATTTTGTATATTTTGTACCAAACATAGGCTAGGAGCCTAGGCAGGTAGGGTTTTTACCCATATATCGGGGCTTTGTTGTCAGACTGGAAGTCTTTTCAAATCAAATAAATCATTTGATTATAGCCTAGGCCTAGGCCTAGCTAGTAGGCCCGGCCTAGAGGCTAGGCCTAGGCCTAGCCAGGGCTCATCATAGGCAAGCCTAGCCTAGTAGTAGGAGGCTACTAGGCCTAGCTTAATAGAGAACCTAGGCTTAGGCCTAACCTACTAGGCCTGTAGCCTACATAGGTAGGTAGGCCCTAGCTAGGTAGGGCCTGTATGTAGGCTAATATAGGACTAGGCCAGGCCTTATGAAGGCTTTTTTATGCTGTATGTGTTTTACACTACAGTACCTTTTAGTAATAACTAATACCTGTGTTTAATTTTATTTCTAAATGTGTTATGCAAATTGTTTAATAGGCCTAATTATTTTATTTCTTTCAGGTTGTGATATTATAATATATTAATATAAACAGATGTGAAAGTTTTAAAGCCCATCCTAGAAGTTAGCTGATAATAATAACCAACTAATAATGTTGGTAGTGGAAGAATATTTGTCTTGTCTGGAATCAATGAAGATGATGTAGCTGACGCTGCGCAGAAATACTAATAATAAAAGATGATGATGAGAATACAAAATACAGTAATAAATAGCATATGATAGTAGTAGGCCTGTGTTTAACTTGAAAAAAGGTGTCAAAATCATTAATAAAAACTAATTAATAAAGGTAAATCAGCAAATGTGTTTACTTTACTGTAGTTTTGTATTTTTCTCAATAAATTAGTGACGTACAAAGCTGAGTGTGGGGTGGGTTACTATTTCCAAGTACCTAGATTAAGTTTAGTAAGCTTCTACAGTAATCTACACCAAGTAAGTTTGTATGACAAAATGTTATCAAGTACATGCAAACATGATGTTATATTTCTTTTTAAACGGATGAATAGAGATTATAATTGAATACATTGAAAATACAAGATTGTTTTTTTAACTTGTTTTTGGTCGAAAATAAATAGAAAATAACATTGGAGCATGTTAATAACATGTAGTTGACAACATTTTATATAATAAAAACCATATGTTGACAGACACTAATAGACCTACGCTGTGGACAACACTGATGCAGTGTTATACAACTTTGGATGTTACAAGAATTATGGACAAGAAAATCAACAACTCCATCCATAAACATCACCATGTGCTAGGGTTCTCATAATTCATTTTTAATTCATGTTTAATGTAGTAAACCTCATAATTATGGCAGTCAGGATCAAGTCCAGAAGTGCAAAAGCACTTGTCATGACTTAACCCTTTTCAGCAAAACAAAAGGTTTCAGTTTAAAGTAAATCAGAAATAAGGTTTAACAAGTATATATAACCAGTTTAAAAAAACTAATTACATTGACTTAAAGATGTACTGTCTTCCAAAAACATGAACACTGAAGATTAATAAAATTAATGCAAGTCATTTAACTTTAGGATGATGAGCTTTTTAAATAGTGGCCCAGTGTGAGCAAAATAAGGAGAGAATAGTAATAAATGGAATGACTAGAACCCCACTGCAGCCTTCATCTGTAGCTGTATGTATTAGATAAAAGCAGGTGCACACAGAATTGAAGACAACTTTTATAACTTTATTTCATCTTTGATTTAATTTAATGACAAATTAAAATAAAACTTACAAAATACTAAAAAACAAACTGTAAGGGAAGAGCTTAAATTAATTCAAAATAATTATTTCTTATAAAAGGTAACACAATTAATAGTTTAACCTGGAAAGGCTAAAGAATTAAGGCCTATGTAAGCATCTATGTAACGTTTGTTAAAAAATGTCATTGAATACAAGTCCTGGCCAATCATTCATGCAACCAAACACTATGGAGCTGCTGCTGTATAATGTTGATGAGTTTCAAATGAATAGGTGAATACATTTAGACTTCTACTTCAGTATGCTCATTCTATGAAAATGCTCCTTCAATGACAGTCCAAACAGCAACACACTGTGGGTAGAAGAATATTGCAGGATTTAACCAGGTTTCACAATAAGCATGTTAAGTGTTCATTTAATTGACTGCAAACATTAAAATTGTATCAATAATACTACTAAAAGTACAGTTGTTTAACAATAGTTACTTTTGGTTTTTGCATTTGGGTGTATAATTAAATTGGTAAGTGTTTTTTTCTAAGAAATTAGTTAAGTGTCCTGTATTGTTTTATTGTCTAATAAATGATTTTTCAAACAGTTGTATTGGTAGATTTGTCTAGTATATATGTTTTATAATAACTGTACCCCTACAGATGTCTAACTACTTAAATGTTCTGTACTGTTGTGTTGTTTACCAGATGATTTCTAAACAAATTATTCTGTTAGATTTGTCTAAAATACAGCTGTACTCTTAATCGTGCTGTATAATAACTGTATCCCCACAGATGTCTAACTTCTTGAATGTCCTGTGTCGTTGTGTTGTCTAATGGATGATTTCTAAACAAATTTTTTGTCTAAAATTGTGTGCTATAATAACTGTACCCCTACACACGTGTAACTAGTTAAATGTGAAATGTGTATTATTGGGTTGTTCAATAGGTTATTTCTCAAATTCTACTGTTAAATTTGTCTAAAATATTTACTCTAAATTGTGCTCTATAATAACTGTAACCTAACTACTTGAATGTCTTGTATTGTTGAGTTGTTCAATAGATGATTTATCAACTAATTATACTTCAGATTTGTCTAAAATATGTACTCTTAATTGTGTGCTATAATAACTGTACCCCTATACATGTCTAACTACTTGAATGTCCTGTATTGTTGGGTTGTTCTATAGATGATTACTCAACCAGTTTTAATGTTAGATTTGTCTAAAATATGTACTCCTAATTGTGTTCTATAATATCTGTACCCCTCCCTACAAATGTGAACTACTAGAATTTCCTGTATTATTGTGCTGTCTATTAGATGATTTCTCAACCAAATTATACTGTTAGATTTTTCTAAAATATGTACTCGAGTCTTAATTGTGCTCTATAATAACTGTACCCCTACACATGTCTAACAACTTGAATGTCCTGTATTATTGGGTTGGTTCATATAGAATTTCTCAACTAATTATACTTCAGATTTGTCTAAAATATTTACTCCTAATTGTGTTCTATAATAACTGTACCATGTATAATTGTTTTGTCTAAAAGTTCTTAACCAATTATAGTGTTAGATTTGCTGTTTTTTATTTTGCTCTAAACAACTAACTAAATTAAACTGCATTCCTCTCTTTAATTTTGTTGTAAGAACTAACAAAACTAAACTGAATTCCTTTGTTTAACTTTGTCCTTAAGCAACTAACTAAACTGAACTGCATTGCTGTGTTTAAATTTATCCTACAACCAATAGATCAAACTACAATGTACTCTTAATTGTGTTCTATAATAACTGTACCCCTACACATGTTTAACTACTTGAATGCTCTGTATTATTGTGTTGTCTAATAGATAATTTCTTAACCAATTATTCTGTTAAATATGTTTAAAATATGTACTCCCAAATGGGTTCTATAAGAACTCTACCCCTACACATGTTTAACTACTTGAATGTGCTGTAATATTGTGTTGTCTAATAGATTAGATAGATAGATTTCTCAACCAATTATTCTGTTAGATTTGTCTCAAATATTTACTCTTAATTGTGTCCTATAACCTGAACTGCTGTGTTTAATTTTGTCCTACAACCAATTAAACTAAACTGAATTGCTCTGTTTAATTTTGTTCTACAACCAACTTAAATAAACTTCTCTATTTAATTTTGTCTTACAACCAACTAAACTAAACTGAATTGCTATGTTTAATTGTGTCTTACAACCAACTAAACTAAACTGAATTGCAGAAGTCTAAATATATGAATGTTCTGTATTATTGTGTTGTCTACTAGATAATTTCTTAACCAATTATACTTTTAGATTTGTCTAAAATATGTACCCTTAATGATGTTCTATAATAACTGTACCCCTACACATGTCTAAATATTTGAATGTTCTGTATTGTTTTGTTGTCTACTAGATAATTTCCCAACCAATTATACTTTTAAATTTGTCTAAAATATATTATCTTAATTGTTGTCTACAATAACTGTACCCCTACATATGTCTAAATATTTGAATGCTCTGTATTATTGTTTTGGCTAATAGATGAATTGCTGTGTTTAATTGTGTCCTACAACCAACTAATCTAAACTGAACTGCTATGTTTAATTGTGTCCTACAACCAACTAAACTAAACTGAATTGCTATGTTTAATTGTGTCCTACAACCAACTAAACTGTGCTGCTGTGTTAAATTGTGTTCTACAACCAACTAAACTAAACTAAGCTGCTGTGTTTAATTTTGTCCTACAACCAACTAAACTAAACTGAATTGCTCTGTTTAATTTTGTTCTACAACCAACTAAACTAAACTGCTGTGATTGTGTCCTACAACTAACTAAACTAAACTGAACTGCTGTGATTGTGTCCTACAACCAAAAATGTCTCAACCAATTATACTGTTAGATTTTTCTAAAATATGTAATCCTAATTGTGTTCTATAATAACTATTACCCCTACACATGTCTAACTACTTGAATGTCCTGTATTATTATTCTGTTAGATTTGTCTAAAATATGTACTCTTAATTGTGTTCTATATTAACTGTATCCTTACACATGTCTACTTGAATGTCCATTTGGTTGTTCAATAGATGTTTTCTCAACCAATTATACTGTTAGAGTTGTCAAATATGTACTCCAAAATGGGTTATATAATAACTGTACCCCTACACATGTCTAACTACTTGAAAGTCCTGTATTATTGGGTTGTTTAATGGATGATTTTTCAACCAATTATACTTTTAGATTTGTCTAAAATATGTACTCTTAATTGTGTTCTATAATAACTGTACCCCTATACCTATCTAAGTACTTGAATGTCCTGTATTTTTTAGTTGTTCTACAGTTGATTTCTCAACCAATTATACTGTTAGATGTGCTGTGTTTTATTTTGCCCTAAACAACTAACTAAATTGAACTGCATTCCTCTGTTTAATTTTGTGGTAAGTAATTAACTAAACTGAATTCCTTGTTTAACTTTGTCCTAAAGCAACTAACTAAACTGAACTGCATTGCTGTGTTTAAATTTCTCATACAACCAACTAAACTGAACTGCATTGCTGTGTTTAAATTTCTCATACAACCAACTAAACTGAACTGCATTGCTGTGTTTAAATTTCTCATACAACCAACTAAACTGAACTGCATTGCTGTGTTTAAGTTTCTCATACAACCAACTAAACTGAACTGCATTCCTATGTTTAATTTTGCCCTTAACAACTAACTAAACTGAACTGCATTGCTGTGTTTAAATTTCTCATACAACCAACTAAACTGAACTGCATTCCTGTGTTTAATTTTGCCCTTAACAACTAACTAAACTGAACTGCATTGCTGTGTTTAAATTTCTCATACAACCAACTAAACTGAACTGCATTCCTATGTTTAATTTTGCCCTTAACAACTAACTAAACTGAACTGCATTGCTGTGTTTAAATTTCTCATACAACCAACTAAACTGAACTGCATTCCTATGTTTAATTTTGCCCTTAACAACTAACTTAATTGAACTGCATTGCTGTGTTTAAATTTCTCATACAACCAACTAAACTGAACTGCATTCCTATGTTTAATTTTGCCCTTAACAACTAACTAAACTGAACTGCATTGCTGTGTTTAAATTTCTCATACCACCAACTAAACTGAACTGCATTCCTGTGTTTAATTTTGCCCTAAACAACTAACTAAACTGAACTGCATTGCTGTGTTTAAATTTCTCATACAACCAACTAAACGGAACTGCATTCCTATGTTTAGTTTTGCCCTTAACAACTAACTAAACTAAACTGCATTGCTCTGTTTAAATTTCTCCTACAACCAACTAAAATTAACTGCATTCCTGTGTTTAATTTTGCCCTAAACAACTAACTAAACTGAACTGCATTGCTGTGTTTAAATTTATCCTACAACCAATAGATCAAACTACAATGTACTCTTAATTGTGCTCTATAATAACTGTACCCCTACACATGTCTAAATACTTGAATGTCCTGTATTATTGGATTGTTCTATAGATGATTTCTCAACCAATTATACTGTTAGATTTGTTTAAAATATGTACTCCCAAATGGGTTCTATAAGAACTCTACCCCTACACATGTTTAACTACTTGAATGTGCTGTAATATTGTGTTGTCTAATAGATTAGATAGATAGATTTCTCAACCAATTATTCTGTTAGATTTGTCTTAAATATTTACTCTTAATTGTGTCCTATAACCTGAACTGCTGTGTTTAATTTTGTCCTACAACCAACTAAACTAAACTGAATTGCTCTGTTTCATTTTGTTCTACAAACAACTAAACTGAACTGAGCTGAACTGCTGTGTTTAATTGTGTCCTAAAACCAACTAAACTAAACTGAATTGCTCTGTTTAATTGTGTCCTACAACCAACTAAACTAAACTGAATTGCTCTATTTAATTGTGTCCTAAAACCAACTAAACTAAACTGAATTGCTCTGTTTAATTGTGTCCTACAACCAACTAAACTAAACTGAATTGCTCTGTTTAATTGTGTCCTACAACCAACTAAACTAAACTGAATTGCTCTGTTTAATTGTGTCCTACAACCAACTAAACTGAATTACTCTGTTTAATTGTGTCCTACAGCCAACTAAGCTAAATTAGAATTGCTGTGTTTAATGTTGTTTTACAACCAAATAAAATAAACTGAATTACTCTGTTAAATTGTGTCCTACAACCAACTAAACTAAACTGAATTTCTCTGTTTATTTTTTTCTAAACTAAACTGAACTGCTGTGTTTAATTGTGTCCTAAAACCAACTAAACTAAATTTCTCTGTTTAATTACTAAACTAAACTGTGCTGCTGTGTTAAATTGTGTTCTACAACCAACTAAACTAAACTAAGCTGCTGTGTTTAATTTTGTCCTACAACCAACTAAACTAAACTGAATTCCTGTGTTTAATTTTGCCCTTAACAACTAACTAAACTGAACTGCATTGCTGTGTTTAAAATTCTCATACAACCAACTAAACTGAACTGCATTCCTATGTTTAATTTTGCCCTTAACAACTAACTAAACTGAACTGCATTGCTGTGTTTAAATTTCTAATACAACCAACTAAACTGAACTGCATTCCTATGTTTAATTTTGCCCTTAACAACTAACTTAATTGAACTGCATTCCTGTGTTTAAATTTCTCATACAACCAACTAAACTGAACTGCATTCCTATGTTTAATTTTGCCCTTAACAACTAACTAAACTGAACTGCATTGCTGTGTTTAAATTTCTCATACAACCAACTAAACTGAACTGCATTCCTGTGTTTAATTTTGCCCTAAACAACTAACTAAACTGAACTGCATTGCTGTGTTTAAATTTCTCATACAACCAACTAAACGGAACTGCATTCCTATGTTTAATTTTGCCCTTAACAACTAACTAAACTAAACTGCATTGCTCTGTTTAAATTTCTCCTACAACCAACTAAAATTAACTGCATTCCTGTGTTTAATTTTGCCCTAAACAACTAACTAAACTGAACTGCATTGCTGTGTTTAAATTTATCCTACAACCAATAGATCAAACTACAATGTACTCTTAATTGTGCTCTACAATAACTGTACCCCTACACATGTCTAAATACTTGAATGTCCTGTATTATTGGATTGTTCTATAGATGATTTCTCAACCAATTATACTGTTAGATTTGTTTAAAATATGTACTCCCAAATGGGTTCTATAAGAACTCTACCCCTACACATGTTTAACTACTTGAATGTGCTGTAATATTGTGTTGTCTAATAGATTAGATAGATAGATTTCTCAACCAATTATTCTGTTAGATTTGTCTCAAATATTTACTCTTAATTGTGTCCTATAACCTGAACTGCTGTGTTTAATTTTGTCCAACAACAAACTAAACTAAACTGAATTGCTCTGTTTAATTTTGTTCTACAACCAACTTAAATAAACTTCTCTATTTAATTTTGTCTTACAACCAACTAAACTAAACTGAATTGCTATGTTTAATTGTGTCTTACAACCAACTAAACTAAACTGAATTACAAAAGTCTAAATATTTGAATGTTCTGTATTATTGTGTTGTCTACTAGACAATTTCTTAACCAGTTATACTTTTAGATTTGTCTAAAATATGTACCCTTAATGATGTTCTATAATAACTGTACCCCTACACATGTCTAAATATTTGAATGCTCTGTATTATTGTTTTGGCTAATAGATGAATTGCTTTGTTTAATTGTGTCCTACAACCAACTAATCTAAACTGAATTGCTCGGTTTAATTTTGTTCTACAACCAACTAGACTAAACTGAAATGCTGTGTTTAATTGTGTCCTACAACCAACTAAACTAAACTAAACTGAATTGCTCTGTTTAATTGTGTCCTACAACCAACTAAACTAAACTGAATTGCTGTGTTTAATTGTGTCCTACAACCAACTAAACTAAACTGAATTGCTGTGTTTAATTGTGTCCTACAACCAACTAAACTAACCTGAATTGCTCTGTTTAATTGTGTCCTACAACCAACTAAACTAAACTGAATTGCTCTGTTTAATTGTGTCCTACAACCAACTAAACTAAACTGAATTGCTGTGTTTAATTGTGTCCTACAACCAACTAAACTAAACTGAATTGCTCTGTTTAATTGTGTCCTACAACCAACTAAACTAAACTGAATTGCTGTGTTTAATTGTGTCCTACAACCAACTAAACTAACCTGAATTGCTCTGTTTAATTGTGTCCTACAACCAACTAAACTAAACTGAATTGCTGTGTTTAATTGTGTTCTACAACCAACTAAACTAAACTGAATTGCTCTGTTTAATTGTGTCCTACAACCAACTAAACTAAACTGAATTGCTGTGTTTAATTGTGTCCTACAACCAACTAAACTAACCTGAATTGCTCTGTTTAATTGTGTCCTACAACCAACTAAACTAAACTGAATTGCTGTGTTTAATTGTGTCCTACAACCAACTAAACTGAACTGCATTGCTGTGTTTAAATTTATCCTACAACCAATAGATCAAACTACAATGTACTCTTAATTGTGCTCTATAATAACTGTACCCCTACACATGTCTAAATACTTGAATGTCCTGTATTATTGGATTGTTCTATAGATGATTTCTCAACCAATTATACTGTTAGATTTGTTTAAAATATGTACTCCCAAATGGGTTCTATAAGAACTCTACCCCTACACATGTTTAACTACTTGAATGTGCTGTAATATTGTGTTGTCTAATAGATTAGATAGATAGATTTCTCAACCAATTATTCTGTTAGATTTGTCTTAAATATTTACTCTTAATTGTGTCCTATAACCTAAACTGCTGTGTTTAATTTTGTCCTACAACCAACTAAATTAAACTGAATTGCTCTGTTTAATTTTGTTCTACAACCAACTTAAATAAACTTCTCTATTTAATTTTGTCTTACAACCAACTAAACTAAACTGAATTGCTATGTTTAATTGTGTCTTACAACCAACTAAACTAAACTGAATTACAAAAGTCTAAATATTTAAATGTTCTGTATTATTGTGTTGTCTACTAGACAATTTCTTAACCAGTTATACTTTTAGATTTGTCTAAAATATGTACCCTTAATGATGTTCTATAATAACTGTACCCCTACACATGTCTAAATATTTGAATGCTCTGTATTATTGTTTTGGCTAATAGATGAATTGCTGTGTTTAATTGTGTCCTACAACCAACTAATCTAAACTGAATTGCTCTGTTTAATTTTGTTCTACAACCAACTAGACTAAACTGAAATGCTGTGTTTAATTGTGTCCTACAACCAACTAAACTAAACTAAACTGAATTGCTCTGTTTAATTGTGTCCTACAACCAACTAAACTAAACTGAATTGCTGTGTTTAATTGTGTCCTACAACCAACTAAACTAACCTGAATTGCTCTGTTTAATTGTGTCCTACAACCAAATAAACTAAACTGAATTGCTGTGTTTAATTGTGTCCTACAACCAACTAAACTAAACTGAATTGCTGTGTTTAATTGTGTCCTACAACCAACTAAACTAAACTGAATTGCTCTGTTTCATTTTGTTCTACAAACAACTAAACTGAACTGAATTGCTGTGTTTAATTGTGTCCTACAACCAACTAAACTAAACTGAATTGCTCTGTTTCATTTTGTTCTACAAACAACTAAACTGAACTGAGCTGAACTGCTGTGTTTAATTGTGTCCTAAAACCAACTAAACTAAACTGAATTGCTCTGTTTAATTGTGTCCTACAACCAACTAAACTAAACTGAATTGCTCTATTTAATTGTGTCCTAAAACCAACTAAACTAAACTGAATTGCTCTGTTTAATTGTGTCCTACAACCAACTAAACTAAACTGAATTGCTCTGTTTAATTGTGTCCTACAACCAACTAAACTAAACTGAATTGCTCTGTTTAATTGTGTCCTACAACCAACTAAACTGAATTACTCTGTTTAATTGTGTCCTACAGCCAACTAAGCTAAATTAGAATTGCTGTGTTTAATGTTGTTCTACAACCAAATAAAATAAACTGAATTACTCTGTTAAATTGTGTCCTACAACCAACTAAACTAAACTGAATTTCTCTGTTTATTTTTTTCTAAACTAAACTGAACTGCTGTGTTTAATTGTGTCCTAAAACCAACTAAACTAAATTTCTCTGTTTAATTACTAAACTAAACTGCGCTGCTGTGTTAAATTGTGTTCTACAACCAACTAAACTAAACTAAGCTGCTGTGTTTAATTTTGTCCTACAACCAACTAAACTAAACTGAATTCCTGTGTTTAATTTTGCCCTTAACAACTAACTAAACTGAACTGCATTGCTGTGTTTAAATTTCTCATACAACCAACTAAACTGAACTGCATTCCTATGTTTAATTTTGCCCTTAACAACTAACTAAACTGAACTGCATTGCTGTGTTTAAATTTCTAATACAACCAACTAAACTGAACTGCATTCCTATGTTTAATTTTGCCCTTAACAACTAACTTAATTGAACTGCATTCCTGTGTTTAAATTTCTCATACAACCAACTAAACTGAACTGCATTCCTATGTTTAATTTTGCCCTTAACAACTAACTAAACTGAACTGCATTGCTGTGTTTAAATTTCTCATACAACCAACTAAACGGAACTGCATTCCTATGTTTAATTTTGCCCTTAACAACTAACTAAACTAAACTGCATTGCTCTGTTTAAATTTCTCCTACAACCAACTAAAATTAACTGCATTCCTGTGTTTAATTTTGCCCTAAACAACTAACTAAACTGAACTGCATTGCTGTGTTTAAATTTATCCTACAACCAATAGATCAAACTACAATGTACTCTTAATTGTGCTCTACAATAACTGTACCCCTACACATGTCTAAATACTTGAATGTCCTGTATTATTGGATTGTTCTATAGATGATTTCTCAACCAATTATACTGTTAGATTTGTTTAAAATATGTACTCCCAAATGGGTTCTATAAGAACTCTACCCCTACACATGTTTAACTACTTGAATGTGCTGTAATATTGTGTTGTCTAATAGATTAGATAGATAGATTTCTCAACCAATTATTCTGTTAGATTTGTCTCAAATATTTACTCTTAATTGTGTCCTATAACCTGAACTGCTGTGTTTAATTTTGTCCTACAACCAACTAAACTAAACTGAATTGCTCTGTTTAATTTTGTTCTACAACCAACTTAAATAAACTTCTCTATTTAATTTTGTCTTACAACCAACTAAACTAAACTGAATTGCTATGTTTAATTGTGTCTTACAACCAACTAAACTAAACTGAATTACAAAAGTCTAAATATTTGAATGTTCTGTATTATTGTGTTGTCTACTAGACAATTTCTTAACCAGTTATACTTTTAGATTTGTCTAAAATATGTACCCTTAATGATGTTCTATAATAACTGTACCCCTACACATGTCTAAATATTTGAATGCTCTGTATTATTGTTTTGGCTAATAGATGAATTGCTTTGTTTAATTGTGTCCTACAACCAACTAATCTAAACTGAATTGCTCGGTTTAATTTTGTTCTACAACCAACTAGACTAAACTGAAATGCTGTGTTTAATTGTGTCCTACAACCAACTAAACTAAACTAAACTGAATTGCTCTGTTTAATTGTGTCCTACAACCAACTAAACTAACCTGAATTGCTCTGTTTAATTGTGTCCTACAACCAACTAAACTAAACTGAATTGCTCTGTTTAATTGTGTCCTACAACCAACTAAACTAAACTGAATTGCTGTGTTTAATTGTGTCCTACAACCAACTAAACTAAACTGAATTGCTCTGTTTAATTGTGTCCTACAACCAACTAAACTAAACTGAATTGCTGTGTTTAATTGTGTCCTACAACCAACTAAACTAACCTGAATTGCTCTGTTTAATTGTGTCCTACAACCAACTAAACTAAACTGAATTGCTGTGTTTAATTGTGTTCTACAACCAACTAAACTAAACTGAATTGCTCTGTTTAATTGTGTCCTACAACCAACTAAACTAAACTGAATTGCTGTGTTTAATTGTGTCCTACAACCAACTAAACTAAACTGAATTGCTGTGTTTAATTGTGTCCTACAACCAACTAAACTAAACTGAATTGCTGTGTTTAATTGTGTCCTACAACCAACTAAACTAAACTGAATTGCTCTGTTTCATTTTGTTCTACAAACAACTAAACTGAACTGAATTGCTGTGTTTAATTGTGTCCTACAACCAACTAAACTAAACTGAATTGCTCTGTTTCATTTTGTTCTACAAACAACTAAACTGAACTGAGCTGAACTGCTGTGTTTAATTGTGTCCTAAAACCAACTAAACTAAACTGAATTGCTCTGTTTAATTGTGTCCTACAACCAACTAAACTAAACTGAATTGCTCTGTTTAATTGTGTCCTAAAACCAACTAAACTAAACTGAATTGCTCTGTTTAATTGTGTCCTACAACCAACTAAACTAAACTGAATTGCTCTGTTTAATTGTGTCCTACAACCAACTAAACTAAACTGAATTGCTCTGTTTAATTGTGTCCTACAACCAACTAAACTGAATTACTCTGTTTAATTGTGTCCTACAGCCAACTAAGCTAAATTAGAATTGCTGTGTTTAATGTTGTTCTACAACCAAATAAAATAAACTGAATTACTTTGTTAAATTGTGTCCTACAACCAACTAAACTAAACTGAATTTCTCTGTTTATTTTGTTCTAAACTAAACTGAACTGCTGTGTTTAATTGTGTCCTAAAACCAACTAAACTAAATTTCTCTGTTTAATTACTAAACTAAACTGTGCTGCTGTGTTAAATTGTGTTCTACAACCAACTAAACTAAACTAAGCTGCTGTGTTTAATTTTGTCCTACAACCAACTAAACTAAACTGAATTGCTCTGTTTAATTTTGTTCTACAACCAACTAAACTAAAGTGCTGTGATTGTGTCCTACAACCAACTAAACTAAACTGAACTGCTATGATTGTGTCCTACAACCAAAAATGTCTCAACCAATTATACTGTTAGATTTTTCTAAAATATGTAATCCTAATTGTGTTCTATAATAACTATTACCCCTACACATGTCTAACTACTTGAATGTCCTAAATTATTGGGTTGTTTAATGGATGATTTTTCAACCAATTATACTTTTAGATTTGTCTAAAATATGTACTCTTAATTGTGTTCTATAATAACTGTACCCCTATACCTATCTAAGTACTTGAATGTCCTGTATTTTTTAGTTGTTCTACAGATGATTTCTCAACCAATTTTACTGTTAGATGTGCTGTGTTTTATTTTGCCCTAAACAACTAACTAAATTAAACTGCATTCCTCTGTTTAATTTTGTGGTAAGTAATTAACTAAACTGAATTCCTTGTTTAACTTTGTCCTAAAGCAACTAACTAAACTGAACTGCATTGCTGTGTTTAAATTTCTCATACAACCAACTAAACTGAACTGAACCGCATTGCTGTGTTTAAATTTCTCATACAACCAACTAAACTGAACTGCATTGCTGTGTTTAAATTTCTCATACAACCAATTAAACTGAACTGCATTGCTGTGTTTAAGTTTCTCATACAACCAACTAAACTGAACTGCATTCCTATGTTTAATTTTGCCCTTAACAACTAACTAAACTGAACTGCATTGCTGTGTTTAAATTTCTCATACAACCAACTAAACTGAACTGCATTCCTGTGTTTAATTTTGCCCTTAACAACTAACTAAACTGAACTGCATTGCTGTGTTTAAATTTCTCATACAACCAACTAAAACTACTTGAATGTCCTGTATTATTGTGTTGTCCAATAGATGATTTCTCAACCAATTACACTGTCAGATTTGCTGTTTTATTTTGCCCTAAACAACTAACTAAACTGAACTGTATTGCTATGTTTAAATTTCACCTACAACCAACTAAACTGAACTGCAATCCTGTGTTTAATTTTGCCCTAAACATCTAACTAACCTGAACTGCATTGCTGTGTTTAAGTTTCTCATACAACCAACTAAACTGAACTGCATTCCTATGTTTAATTTTGCCCTTAACAACTAACTAAACTGAACTGCATTGCTGTGTTTAAATTTCTCATACAACCAACTAAACTGAACTGCATTCCTGTGTTTAAGTTTGCCCTTTGCACTACTTGAATGTCCTGTATTATTGTGTTGTCCAATAGATGATTTCTCAACCAATTACACTGTCAGATTTGCTGTTTTATTTTGCCCTAAACAACTAACTAAACTGAACTGTATTGCTATGTTTAAATTTCACCTACAACCAACTAAACTGAACTGCAATCCTGTGTTTAATTTTGCCCTAAACATCTAACTAACCTGAACTGCATTGCTGTGTTTAAATTTCTTCTACAACCAATTGATAAAAACTACAATTTACTCTTAATTTGTGTTCTATAATAACTTTACCCCTACACATGTCTAACTACTTGAATGTCCTGTATTATTGGGTTGTTCAATAGATAATTTCTCAATCAATTAGACTTTTAGATTTGTCTAAAATATGTACTCTTAATTGTGTTCTATAATAACTTTACCCCTACACATGTCTAACTACTTGAATGTTCTGTATTATTGGGTTGTTCAATAGATAATTTCTCAACCAATTACACTGTTAGATTTGTTGTTTTATTTTGCCCTAAACAACTAACTAAACTGAACTGCATTGCTGTGTTTAAATTTCTTCTACAACCAATTGATAAAAACTACAATTTACTCTTAATTGTGTTCTATAATAACTGTACCCCTACACATGTCTAACTACTTGAATGTCCTGTATTATTGGGTTGTTCAATAGATGATTTTTCAACAAATAGTACTGTTAGATTTGTCTAAAATATGTACTCTTAATTGTGCTCTATAATAACTGTCCCCCTACACATGTCTGACTACTTTAATGTCCTGTATTATTGGGTTGTTCAATAGATGATTTCTCAACCAATTACACTGTTAGATTTGTTGTTTTATTTTGCCCTAAACAACTAACTAAACTGAACTGTATTGCTGTGTTTATATTTCACCTACAATTCCAACTAAACTGAACTGCAATCCTGTGTTTAATTTTGCCCTAAACAACTAACTAAACTGAACTGCATTGCTGTGTTTAAATTTCTTCTACAACTAACTAAACTGAACTGCATTGCTGTGTTTAAATTTCTCATACAACTAACTAAACTGAACTGGATTCCTGTGTTTAATTTTGCCATAAACAACTAACTAACCTAAACTGCATTGCTGTGTTTAAATTTCTTCTACAACCAATTGATAAAAACTACAATTTACTCTTAATTGTGTTCTATAATAACTGTACCCCTACACATGTCTAACTACTTGAATGTCCTGTATTATTGGGTTGTTCAATAGATAAACTGAATTGCTCGGTTTAATTTTGTTCTACAACCAACTAAACTAAACTACATTGTTGTGTCTACATTTGTCCTTCAACAATTAACCAAACTAAACTATGTTCACTTTTGTTTCACAACCAACTAAATTCCATTGCTGTGTTTAAATTTGTCCTACAGTACAATTAACTAAACTATACTAAACTGAATTGATGTTTTTAATTGTTTTCCTATACAGAAAATAACTAAACTGAACTGTATTCCCCTGTTTAAATATGTTCTACAACCAACTAAACTACATTGCTGCTTCTAATTTTTCCCTACAGTAAATAACTAAACTAAACTGTATTCCTTAGTTTAATTTTGTCCTACAACAACTAACTGAACTGTATTGCTGTTTTTAATTTTTCCCTACAGTAATTAACTAAACTGACTGCATTTCTGAGTTTAACTTTAGTCTAGTACAAGAAGATTTAATTTGTTCTACATTAAATACAAGCTATTCTAAAAGGTGTTTTGTGTATGTTGGTGTGTGAGTGTGTTTATGTATGGTTAGTAGATAAATGAAACATTGTTAGTAAATTAAAGCAAAACATTTATAATGAGTTTACTGATTACCTTAATTATTAATAAGCCATTAACTTGTAAGTGAAGTGGAGGATGTCTAAAACCACAGCAGTAACTGAAAAAAAAATGAAAAAGCACATTTTAATAAACATTAGAAGTTGTCTAAAAAAAAGTTTTAATTTTGGGTTTGAAATGTAATACTTTACTAACAATTCTCAGATGTGTTACATTACACTTTTCTCGCTTCATTTTTAATTGTAAATGTATTTGCTTTGTATTGGCTTTAGAATTAATTTAAGAAACCTGTTAAATTACATTTCTAGCCATTGACTTGGGTGCTTTGTTGTATTTAACTGGGCTTAAAATTGTTTAATGGTCATCTTGTTTTAACATGAATTAATGTGTATGAAAATAAGACTATTAGTTATATTCAACCATCTCCTTTTTTTCCTTCCTAAATGTATTATTCATCTTGTTTCCACTTCCACTTCTAGATTATCCTCTTTCTTATCCATTATCACTGTTTAAAAAAAACCCATTATATTTAGTCATTAGTATACAGTACTAATAAAACTAATAACATTTTTAATGCATTATTCATTTTTATGACCTAAACAGACTGTATTTCTGTGTATCATATATTGTGATTTTTAACAATGTACCCAAACAAGAACAGCTGATATAGAAGGGAAAGCTAAATTGAATTTGGGCATTTCAAATTAACTACTTTTTTACTGTCTTTTGTAATTGTGTTGTCAACTAATCACATTAGACATTTTGTTTGATAAATGTAATGTAAATTTAATTTCTAATTGTACTGCTACAATTATTACTATTATCTGATGGTTTAAAGCGTGAAGCAATATTGAGATGACCAATTACCTTTAAAAGACATCAAATTGTGAAGTAAGACTTGTTGAAAGCAACAATACTTGGTACTAATCATAGCAGAGGCTGAAAATATAATTAATAAAAAAAATATGTGAATAAACATTTTTACTTGTAGTACTAGCATTTTTTTTATTATCATTTTTCCACCTAAATTACCTCTTTATTTTACATTTACTCTATTTCAATACTATATGTTATTAGTTTGACTGGCCTCATTACATGTCCTACCATTGATTTCATCCTTTATTGTAATATAAAATATTAATTTAATTGATTGTTTTAATGTAAGGTATGATTTTAGTCATATATTCAACCATATATTTTCTGCTCCTTCATCTTGTTATTTTCCTCTCTTCTAGACCTTTTTTCCATTTGTACCATCATGTTTTTCACTGAAAAAAAAAACTGAATACAGTCAACACCAACAGCATTCAATAGTTACTATTTTAAGAAATCTCTTTTGTTACCACTAGGCCTACTACCATTATTTGCATTGAATTATTATTATTTATTACTTTATTTATAATTTTAAGGAGTAATTGTTATTTTTATGACCTAAAAATAATTGTATTTTCATATGTTGTTAGTAACATTAAAACGTTGATTAAGCATGGGACTTAAAATACCTGAAGTTAAGTTGAGTTTTGAGTCATCAGAAATTGAATAGGCTAGTTGATTGAATACTCCAAACCGGACACTAAAACTAAAAATTTATTTGCATTATAATATAAGTCATATAGTATTTTTAATTCATGAAAATAGTATTACAAAATTATGTTTAAAATATTTACGATGGATGCTTGATTACTGATTTAATGCGGGGCTTGTTCTAACTAAACTAAACTGCTGTGTTTAATTGTGTCCTACAACAAACTCCTAATTGTGTCCTATAATAACTGTACCCCTACACATGTCTAACTACTTGAATGTCTTGTATTGTTGGGTTGTTTTATAGATGATTTCTCAACCAATTATACTTTCAGATTGTCTAAAATATTTACTCCTAATTGTGTTCTATAACTGTACCCCTACACATGTCTAACTACTTGAATGTCCTGTATTGTTGAGTGATTTAATAGATGATTTCTCAACCAATTACACTTTCAGATTGTCTAAAATATGTACTCTTAATTGTCTTCTATAATAACTGTACCACTACACATGTCTAACTACTTGAATGTCCTGTATTATTGGTTTGTTTAATAGATGATTTCTCAACCAATTATACTTTCAGATTGTCTAAATATGTACTCTTAATTGTGTTCTATAATAACTGTACCCCTATACATGTCTAACTAGTTTAATGTTGTGTCAATAAATGATTTCTAAACCAATTTTTTCCTACAATTAACTAAATAAACTGCAATGTTTATGTGTTTATTTTTTCCTACAGTAAATAACTAAACTGAACTGTATTGCTGTGTCTGCATTTGTAATACAACAATTAACCAAACTGTTCATTTTTGTCCAACAACCAACTAAAACTAAACTTCATTCCTCTGTTATTTTTTTTCCCTATACAGTAAATATAAACTAAACTGAACTGTATTCCTCCGTTTAATTTTAAGCAACTAACTAAGCTTTATTGATGTTGAATTTTGTCCTACAACTAATAAGCCTAGATCAAACTTTTGTTGTGTTTAATTTTGTCCTACAACTACATTGTTATGTTTAATTTTGTCCTACATTAAATACAAGCTATTCTAAAAGGTGTTTTGTGTATGTTGGTGTGTGAGTGTGTTTATGTATGGTTAGTAGATAAATGAAACATTGTTAGTAAATTAAAGCAAAACATTTATAATGAGTTTACTGATTACCTTAATTATTAATAAGCCATTAACTTGTATGTGAAGTGAAGGATGTTTGAAACCACAGCAGTAACTGAAAAATGAAAAAGCACATTTTAATAAACATTAGAAGTTGTCTAAAATAAAAGTTTTAATTTTGTATTTTATTTATATTATATTTCTAACAATTCTGAGTGTTACATTACACTTTTCTCACTTCATTTTAATTGTCAATGTATTTGCTTTGTATTGGCTTTAGAATTAATTTAAGACACCTGTTAAATTACATTTCATGGCATTGACTTGAGTGCTTTGTTGTATTTAATTGGGCTTAAAATAGTTTAATAGTCATTTTGTTTTAACATGAATTAATGTGTATGAAAATCGCCATACAGATAAGTATACCATATTTTTCCTGCTCCTTCATCTTGTTATTTTCCTCTCTTCTAGATATATTTTTCTCCATTTGTACCATAATGTGTTTCACTGAAAAAAAAACTGAATACAGTCAACACCAACAGTATTTAATAGTTACTATTTCATAACATCTCTTTTGCTACCATTATTTGGATTGAATTAATGTTTATTTATAGTTTTAAGGAGTAATTGTTATTTTCAAATGTTGTTAGTCACATTAAACATAAGTTGAATAAGCTTGGGACTTAAAATACCTGAAGTTAAGTTGATTATTGAGTCATCAGAAATTGAGTAGTTGATTGAATAATCCAAACCGGACACTAAAACTAAAAATTAATTTGCTTTGTATTTGTAAATCATAATAGTATGTTTAATTCGTGAATGTTAAAAATATTTGGGATGGATGCTTGATTTAATGCAGGGATTGTTCTAAGCTAGCTGTTAATGATGTAGAAGGGAAACCTACAGTACACCTTCTGTAAAAATGTCTAGGCTAGGCCTATGCTAGAAGTCAGATAGGCCCTAACATACATAATGTAGGCTAGGTAGGGCCTAGAAAACTGTCAAAGCCTTTACTAGAGGTTCTAGCCTAGGCCTAGTCTAGTTTTAGGATGTAGGCTACATCTAGGCCTAGGCAGGCTTCTAGCACTGAGTACTACCTCTAGGCCTAGCCTAGCCTAAGACAGGCTAGGTAGGAGTAGGCTAGGCCTACTAGGCCTAGGCCCTTAGGCCTAGTAAGCTTGGCTTCCAGGCTAAAGCTATAAATAATAGGCCATGCTTATTTCTAGACATAGGCCTAGTCAGTGCCTATCCTATGCCTAGATTCCAGAAAAGTTAGGTCTAGGCCTACTCTGTTTATGGACTTACAAACCTGTAAACAGACACTAGGGCCTAGGCCTAATGTAGACCGAGGCCTAAGCGGTAAGCCTAATTAGGCCGCCTGGGCCGGGCGCAGCAGCCCCCCGGCTGCACACAAGGTTTGGCATTTTATGTGCATCATAGACCTAAGGCCTAGGCCCCTAATTTACCTCTCATAGATTACCGCCAGAGAGTCAGATAACAACATTAAATATATAACATTGAACTATAACTATTTAAAAATCTATATTACAACAAAAATAAATAAAAACTTACGGTATACCTGGTTTATCTATAGTTTGCTGTAGGCTGTCGATGCTGTTGGGCCTAGGATGCTGTGGTTCCAGTGAAAATGCTTAGGATTTTTAAATTTCGTGACATTTAATCGCCAATTTAATTGTTTTAAAACTATATAAATCAATAAAATCAACGTGTGGTGGATGCAGAATGTTTTAATGATTACACACATTAAAGGAATTTTTGTTTCTAAAATGTTAAACAAAATAAATCGTAATTTAATACAAGACCTGCCACAAGTCCTTAAATTTGAAACGTTTTCCAATTTTAAAATGATAACAAAATTCCGAAAAATTGTAATATATACTTTTAAAATAATCATTTGCTAACTAAATGATGACTAATAATGAAAATAAAGCTTTTCATTATGTAAATTGCAATTTAATGATAATAAAGATATTTTAATAAGTCATTTTACATTTATAATAAACTTTGAGTGAACGAGACAATTATATTTGAGTTCTAGCGACCACAAAATCTAAAAAAAGTCGGTTTTTATTAAAAATATAAACACGCTTAAATTCAAAAAATCAAAATAGCAGATCGATAGTATGTTAAACATAGACTAACATACCTAAAAATAGTTTGTTTTCGTAAAGTAACCACGTTGTAAAAGCATTTTCAAAATTAAGAAAATACGTAGCAAACGGCCAAAATGAGCAATATTTTTTTAATATCTCCGAATTTTTTTAGTTTTATAAATCCAAATTTGGCACACATAATCCAACAATATATATGAACACATTGTACAAAAATTACATTTATTGAGTAAATACGTTAAACGCAATGACTATTTGAGTTTTGGTACGTAGCAAAATGACATCCCAATTTTTCGCGAAAAAATTCAATATAGAATTATTTTTTTAAAGTAACTTAAAATTAAGATAAATCGATGAAATTTCGTATACACGTTCTTTATATGATCTTCTATCGTATACAACAAAGAAATTTCAAATCGGATAAGTAAAAAAAAAATTAGAAGTTCAAGACGGTTTAGGTTGGTTGTTGTCAAATCAGGCCTATCAAAACTACTACCCGATAAGTAGGCATGATTCAGAAACCAATATTTCAAAAAGTGCGTGATAAGAAAATATAAGCTGATGATAGGGTAAACTCTATTAAATTGTCTTTATAAATGTGGTTATCCGATCAAATTTCGATCATTTTTACAAAAGTTATCGTAATTTAAAAATTTAAATTCTCAAGACGCTTTTGGCCGTTTGCTCCTATCGATGAGCAATGTAATTGAATAGGAAAACATATACGTTACAGGTCAAAATGCAAAGTAGCAAAGGCCATTTGAGAAATAGCACTATATATCCATCGTAGCAAAGGCCGTTGAGTTCTATATATATATATATATATATATATATATATATATATATATATATATATATATATATATATATATATATATATATATATATATATATATATATATATATACAGGTATATATATATAAATCCAAAGACAAATTACTGAAAAAAATGACAATGCTGTGGGTATCAGTGGCTGGATCTCAATGGAGATACAAAAATAAAAAGCGAAAAGCTAAATCAAAACGATAAAGTAAACAGCCAGAAAAGTTAGCAGAGCTTTCGGGCAACACTAGCCCTTCATCAGTGAAGGCAAGAGGCAAAGAACATTAATTCTAAACCGCCCGGATATATACTGATATACTTAATTAATTAATTTGAAATGATAAAGATGAGGAAATCTGTGAGAATGAGAAAAAGTCGCCCCAACCGAGACGCGAACTCGGACCACCTGCTTGATATGCAGATGTCCTAACCATTAGACCACTGGGGTTTTCATGGTATTGTTCGAACTCGATTGGATAAGGACTCTTTAACATTCTCGGCGTGGTACGGCGGAACAGCACTAGTCCCCAGTTGTACGCACGCGCAACAGAGATCAAATTGATACGCCCTCATCTTTCAGTATTTTTATTCACGATATTTCATAAGACCAGTTAAAATTGGATAAAGTGCAGTGATTAAATAGAAATTGTCCCTTTTTTTTATATATATTATTAGTTTATGTGTTTTTTTCTTCGTATTGTTTTTAATGTTATGGTAGGTCAAACTTAAAGTCATTCTGACTCTCCCCCACATGACTGAACTACTTTTCATTGTATTTATATGCAATTTTATATATGTATGTTATTTTGAGAAAAAAATTGAAAAATTAATTGAAATTAATTTTAAACACATGAGGTGGCATTTATTTTGTCATATTATACTTCTGTAAAATGTAAATTGATGCGATTTAAATCTATTCAACTTTATAGTAGGCGTACTGTATGTATAGTAGAGACCTTTTACCATTATATCCTATATTATACTCTTCAAATAGTACATTGAATAAACCATGGTGCAATGTAATAAAAGTATAAGTTGTTATCGTTATTGTTATATTATTTTGATTCTTACGTTATAGGTGATATTATGTTTGTGACTAGAATGGCTCCGGGAATTTTCATTTCAAACATAAGTATGAGTGGAGACGCGACTTTAAAACTGACTAAAGTCATTGATAGTACAACAAGTACATATGCTGTTGGTTATGATTCCAAAACATTAACCATATTCTGGTCTGACCATGATCTAAACAACATTCAGCGGTATTCATTTGAAACTGAACAACATGAACCTTTTCAATCTACTGGAGGTAACATTATAATAGTATAATGATTTTTTTGTTTTCTATCGAGTAATCCAAATATGTAGGTAACATTTAATTGTAGACTAGTATAAAGTCAAGTATTGTGCGTTACGTTTTATGGATTTTAAATGACCATACGTGTATTTTCTGCAAACCTCCCAGTGTACCCGCAGTGGTTTGTCATGACGCTTTCTATACTCTCGCTGGGGCTAGCATCTTGCATTCACACAATCTACATAACGGTGTTTCTGAAGTCTTATCTATTTACTGTATTCGTTCTGGAACAGCTGGTAGTCTAGGACCTGGGTCAGATTTGTATGCATTTAATTTAGGAGAGAATATCTCAACTGTTATAGGATAATTTGACCCCAACGAACAACATGGAATGTGTGCCAAATTCGCTATCTGGGGCGCGATTTTTTTTTCGTACATAAGTTGGGGACCCCTCATGAAACGTCACAAAATAAGCATGAATAATTCAACTTGTATTGAAAATCTTTAATTATGTGATGCTATTTGATACCATACAGTTTGTCCATTGGCATTTTAAAGAATAATTTAACACGAAAATGTGTTTTTTGTTCATTGGTCAAAGGTAAGTAAAAGCATTTCCGATCATTTTTTGGTAAAAGTTGTGTTAGACTGAATATAAACATGTACATTTTGAACAATTCGACACCAAAGGCAAATCTGTACGACAAGTGGTTGTCGAGATATAAGAACCACACATTGACCCCAATTTGGGGTATGTTTGCGCCGGTTAGCGAATTTGGCACACATTCCATGTTGTTCGTTGGGGTCAAATTATCCTATAACAGTTGAGATATTCTCTCCTAAATTAAATGCATACAAATCTGACACAGGCCCTAGACTATGGTATCAAGCCTTCTGTCTCCTTATTAAAAAAAAATATTCCTAAGCCATCTCCAAGATTCGTGTCCTGATACATCTGCTGTTTGTCGCACAAACTCTCCATGTAGGATCTTCTCTTTCCAGCCCTTGGTTTTATCCTCTTGTCACGTCACCTCTTCATTATCATTATCAGTATTATAATTATTTCAGACGTGTTTGATTTAGTCGTTGATGAAATTGGAAGGAAACTTTATTGGGTAGATACAGGAGTAGAGGTGATAAACCTTGACGGAACAAATAGAACAGTTCTACTTGAAGCCAATCCTTTACGTCTTGTAAGTGGAATTGCTTTAGATACAACTATCGGGTAAGTCGTTTGATAAATTACTTACATTATGTTAATAATCAATAAATAAATAATAAATTAATATTTGAATATACGTTTAAAACAAAAATTAGGGACAGGGTATTGACTAAGAGGTCTCGGAATTGATGAGGGCGCAGGAGAGCGCAGACGTGTGTTCGAGTTGTGGTATCCTTTGCAACTTTATATTAGCATGATTCTTTATTTTTTTTCCCCCAAAGTTCACATAAATATTTACATTGATCAATAGATGGTTCTCCTTTTATTCTAAATTGGGATTTTTGAATTGTGGATGGTTTCTCTTTAAGTTGTTTTTGGTCGGATTTTGTCTAGGCTTAGGCCAAATTAAGTCACCTGGTGGAGTAGCGTGACAGTAAGACTTCAGGGTTATTTATGAGCCATGGTGTCGGCTTCGGAAGCAAAACTTAAAGACCAGTCTAATAAAACAGTTATGGTTTCACTGTAATTGTCAAGGGGTTTCTAGTGAATTGAATTCTACTATTAAAGCAAATTATTATTAGTATCTACTATTATAGCAAACTATAGCAAATTTAAAAGATCAAGAAATGGACCAGTTTCATTTCATCGATATTACAAGTCTTGTAGACTGGATTGGTAATAATGTTATGTCTGTGGTACTTAATGTCCAAAAACAATGTGAGAAACTGGAGTCAAAGGCTGATTTACTATCTAGTGAAATTGATATGAAATTAACTAATAACAGTAGCAGCGAACATGTCAATTATGGGAAACTAAATAAACTAATTAGTGATGAAGTTAATTCAGTCGGTAGTGGTATCCTGATTGTCACTGTTCAAAATATAGACAAAAAGTTTTTGAGGGACGACAATAAAATCAATAAACTTAAAAGATGGGAACGGGTCTTTATTTCTCCAGGCAAGACAACACGCGAACGAAATGGTGAAAAAGTCGTTAAGAAAAGAGCGAGTTGAATTAAGGGAATCAAAAAACTAGTATCCATACAGAAGAACAATTATTTTGAGTTTTTTATGATGATTTTGTAAATCATGCATTGGCGAGTTGTAAATTCTTGGAATGCTCTCTCACACATTTGTATTGTGAATATCGTATTCTGTGTCCCATTACAGTATATTTAGATTTCTTTCAACGAAACCATGGTTTCTTATAATCCTCGTATTGATCCTTTCTTTTAATAATTAAGCCTACATAAAGCGAAATACAGACATGATGGTAATTGCTGTAGTCAAATATAATTAATTAACTATTCATCTTAATTGTCATTTGTCCAAATCTTAAATCATGGATTATTGAATAGATGTATACGTATCGACGGTGACATCAAATGATTTTCCAACGCGCTCGCCTAAACTAAAGTACTGCTTTCATTAACGGTACCAAGTTCTACAAAGTTATATTCACTCCAGGCGGATAGAATATCTCTATAAAACCCGCCAAATTGTTTAAAAAATGTTTTGAGAAGTTGGTTTCAACCAGGTCATATACATTGCTGCAGTCGCGTGCTGAAATTTGAGTTAGTGTTTACCGACCAACCGACCGACCAACATAGGCCTTTTCGAAATCAACGAAAAATAATACATTTGACTTGTTATAAATTTACTTAACCGGGATTCTTAATTCTTTATCCGTTTATCCATTGACTGTAACTTTTGAATGATCATATCAAGTTTCTAAGTATTGCAATTTTCGGGTGATCTGTTCTACACTACTTTGAGAAAATGTTTTATTTACAAAAGCTACTTTTGAGTAATTGACCAAAACGTGTATTTTGGTTTTTTTTTACAAAAGTTCATGTAGTATTTTATTTTCAAATGAAGATATTTCAGAAGTACATTACTAAAACATATCTTATTTGTACTTATAAATGGCGGGACATACTTCGAAAATAGAGAATTTTGCAGTTATTTTGTTTGGTTTTTGATCAAAATTTAACAAAACATTTAATAATTTTAGTTTAAATGAATTATAAATGTTATTTAGATCAGGTAAGTTGGTGTTGTAAGTTATAAAAGAAGCTTTTCTCCTGAAAACATTCATCTGCTTCATTATATATTCATCATACTGCTAACTGATTTTCAATTGCTGGTAGCTGAGGCCTTTTTTCAAATTTTTTTCTATGGTGTTTGTAGATAAGCCCCAATTATTATTATAAATGTCATATTCATAGACATATTTTAGGATAACTGGTCAATTCAAGTGATAGAGTATACCCCCAATAGTCAAATGAAACAAAAATCTCAATTTTGAAAAATAAATGTAGTTAAGCTATTTTAGGAGCGCTGCAATTCCCACTTATTCATCAGCGTGGTAAAGGATTTTTTTTCTTAATTGTTTTGTTTTCCAGTTTACATAGTAAGTTTTTAAATTTCAACGCAAACATCAATTAAATGCATCAATAAAGAAATGTTCTGATTGCAATTTTGCAATATTTACCACCGTTTTTATTCTGCAGTTATTTTGGTGCTCCATTGTAAATAAACCGTCTTTACTCCATTGAAGCACGCCCCGAATTCTTATTTATGTTTAACATGAAATAAAGACAAAAAACATATGCATTATTTAGTGCATTTTGTTTTTAGAAAAAAAAATTGTGGCCATATGCAAGCGAATTCGGACGCGTAGATTTGTAGAGACAGCCAACAACAAAAAAAGGGAGAAAAATTACACTTTTTTTATTTAAAAAAAAACGATAGCTGAAGCAGTATTTATTTACATTACCTTGGTGTTTTTTCTATTTTGAGACAAATAAATAAATAAACATTTTGTGTGGTATGTGGTATGTGTAAATAATGTATGATTTTCATAAAACCTGTCATGTTTATGTTCAAATTGAAAGTGTTCCAGTGGGTTGTTTTTAATAAAAATGTTGCATTATAATAGAACAATACTGTACTTAATTAACAAAGGTGCGAAGTTTCATTGAAGTACAAAATAAAAATAAGAATACCCTTTTGCTAAGGCGTAAACTTATTTTCTCATTTTATCTTTACGATAAAGGGATAAAATCTCCCTGAGTAATACAAAAATGCTGTTCTACAAAGTAATGTTGTTTCAAAGAAATGGCGCGCTCTCTCTCTCTTTCTATAGCAAACTCGGTAATAAGAAGGTTAATTTTTTATTTTTATTTAGATACCTTTATTATATGTCTGGTTAGAAACGTTTTGTATCTTTTACCTAAACGAAAAAAGTGATTTGATTGAATCGAATTTTTATTGAAATAGACATTTAATGTTAACATCTATAGAATAGAATAAAATATATATAAGTGTAGCACCCTGTTTGATAACCACAGTATCATGTGTATAGCCACAATGAATCATTTATAACAGTAGATTACGTAATTACCTTAATTAATTACCTTGTACATTGAACCTCGAACAATAAAGATCAAATATTTTATAAACTATAACAATAAATTAGTATCATTTTTTCATGTGCACTAATCAGTTCATATAAATGACTGACATTCTTTGTGAACCACACGTTATAAATTTTACGTAAACATTGACTACAAGATCCGCAATAAGTGAATATTAGTTTTTATGTTCCTTTTAGGCGGCAAGTATAAACTGAGAGTGAACGAGTTAAATTAAAGCTCTGGTTTTAGACAGAGGAAACAGAAAATAGCCTATATCTGAAAACTGCGTGTAATATAATCTATTTCTGTTTAAACTTTTACTAAAAATATTAGGTAATACATTTAGAATTTGACTTGAAATACAGTAGGCTACTATAAATAATAACTGTACATGTTGTAAAGAATGTAGACAATAGTGGTGGATTTAAAATGTTATACTTAGCCAACTAAAAAACACACTATACTGTATCATATGAAGTGCCCTTCCTACTTTTTATTATAAAAAAAATATAAAGAAAGCGCAATATAAAATACTCTTACCATAAATTATATTTCCTTAGATATCTGTACTGGGGCATCGAAAATGAAAAGATTGAGCGAGCTCAGTTAAATGACACAAGTAACAGAGAAACAATAGTGACTGGAGTGCAACTTCCAATAGGAATTGCTTTATCGCCTGTCGGTAAGTTTTTACAACTGGGTTTTATTTTACAAACGATACTTTCTTTCTTTTACTCGATCTTGTTTACAATAAATGTCAGTTCAGGAACGATTTTTAGGCGATCTTGTCAAAGATCAAGCGTCTTCAGCCTGCCACGTTTCGATATTCAATATTGAACTTGACCTGACGTGGTTCCATAATATCTTTATATGAAAATGTTAGAGTGGATAGAAAATAATTAATTAAAAAATTTACCTTAAAATGGTTTTGAACTGAATCGATTGAAATCTTGTCGTTGTATGGTTTTGGTTGTTAAGTACTTAATACGTATTAAATTGTATTTTTGTTGTAAAAAGTCAATACACTTTGTTTTTATCTAATTTTACTTTCTACGGATGGAATCAGATATTCCAAAATAAAAGATGTAATGAATGAATGACAACTTTTCGTGCTTTTCATCTATTCAGGATTTTTGGGTGGCCGTTTATGGGAGATAAACTTTTTATTAGATAAAGTACAGGAGGTATCAAATTTATTATATATTGAGAACAACGGGCTTTTGAATATGTGGCCGTTAAGAGAGTTTCGCTTACGCGAGGGGGCCGCTCGAAATTCAACTGTACACTGCATTCGTTACATTATGGTACCCATCTGCCATAAAACTACCTCCATCACACTATTCATTATTATATTTTGTTTTCAAGATGGGAAGATGTATTGGTGTGATCCACGAGCTAAGATAATTGAGAAAGCTAACCTCGACGGAACCAACAGAGAAACCGTTGCTCGAATAACGCCGTTCATGTACGATATTGAAATTTATGAAAACTATCTTTACGTTTCAACTCTCGATGGCATGATCAGTATTGATATAAGGAATGGACAAGTACATAACATCGTTGATGATTTTCCCTTTATCACTGGCGTATATATAGGCCCAGGTAAGCAGATAATGTACACTTAAAACAAATTATACCTTGTAATACTTTTTCTTTCATTGTATATTTCTTTTAAATATTAAAGTATTCACATTGACTAATCTCAAGAAAATCGGCCTGTCTTCAACATTATGATGCTGTACTCAAGCTGTTCAACCGGTTTTCAGCTATTAAAAATAATTATTGTAGAAGGAGATGCGAAGCATCCTCGTATTATTATGTGCGGGTATTTTTTTAAGATGGACATCTATTAGACAGTGTATACCACGATTGGAAAACATCCCTCTTTGAGGCAAATCTTTGAACCTAAATTCGATTTAATTGTTAATAGGCTAACTAATAATAAAAAAACTCAACAGTTCTTTTCAGAACTAATATACGTAGTGTACCGCAAACTTTATATCAACATTTGATTTCGCAATGCAAACCTTCAATCAAGATAATAACTAATTATCTAAATTAATTTAATTAGTAAACAGAGTTAGATCAGGTGGTTAAAATCAGTACCAAAAGTACGAACCAACTTTCTAGAAGTATTGCGCGATTTACCGAATTTTGCCCTTACGTATATTTATAATATAGATTCCTACGTAATTGCGATCCACCGTCCATAACGAGATGCCGATGACGGGCCTTGGACATAGTACACAAGTTTACCATTTACGCTTTGAAGCCTTTTTGCTATGTACTGTACATGATACTAATGTTCGGTGAACAATAACAAAATATTTGTACTCTGATCGAATATTTCCTGGTATACTTGCTTTGTTTGTTTGCATTGTATGTTTGTTTGTTTGTTTGTCTGTTAGCACAATATAGCCTACGTACCTGTTAAAAGATAGGAGACAATTATTACCGAGCAGTTTTAAAGTAACAAGAAGTAAACTGAAATTTCATTTTCTCAAGAATTACTTGTCCAAAAAACTTTATTGTTATACAAGAGGCAAAAGTTATAATTTGTTATTTGTTATTTTATAGGCCTACACGTAGTTTTTTTAATTCACCCGCTTGTTTCTGGCGATTTGACAGGCTCGTCCATTGTACTATAGGGAACAGCCCGCATCCCTTTGACTTTTTTCTTACAATTTTCAAAGTTATTTCTATTGTTAGTCAACTGAAAATATCGTTAGTTGATATAATAAATGTAGAGGTATTTTACTATTTGCAGTATACTGTTTAATACCAGCATAAAAGTATGTGCAATTGTTTATTTATATCTGTAAATACATCTCAGTAAAGTAATATGGCCCTTCGTGGTTAATTAAGCACCACTATCTTAGGGAGATGAGGGTAAAACGTTATTTTTTTTGTTCGGACCAACTATGTGGTGTTCTTCGCCAAAGTTATGCATGATACCGAAACTATGAAAAAATACACTATAATTCCAGTACACAAAAACAATAGTACTAAGCAGCTAAACGAGTTAAGACCAGTTGCTCTTACATCTCTAGTTATGAAGATTATTTTTTTTCTTTTTACCTAGATGCTTGCAATCCGAATCCGTGTCAAAATTCTGGGAATTGTTCGCTAACTTCGACGAGTTCACTTTTCACCTGTGCTTGTACCAGCGGATATACTGGACGCACTTGTAAGACATATAGGCCTACATCCGGTAAATATTCAAATAATAAACAAAACATCCTTAAATAAGAAATACAATCTGGAATATAAGAATATTATGATTATGTTGCCCTAGTATAAGAATGACAGAATTATTGTTTTGAAAATTATTATATCTTCAATCATGTTTAGAATTTGAACAAATCGATACTTACAATATCTGATAACAGTAAGCAGCCTGTCATTATTTTTTTGTATTCGTTATTATCGAATCTTGGTTTTACTGACATTATTATTCAAATTAAACTGATATAAAATAACGGTAATCATAATAGTAAATGGAAAAAATTATCCAATTAAAAGCTGTTTCAAAATAATATATTTTTATTTTCAGGTTTTAATCCAATTATTATAACGTGTCCTTGCAATTCACCATAACTGATTCTTTGGTTGAAAAACATGCTCAAAATAAAAAGGTTTGTATTTATTAGGCATTAACGTAATCAAGGTTTCTCCCTTTATTTATGGATAGTATTTTAGATTGATATTTTCATGGTTTTAATTTAATCATTTCATTTCTTCTTTAATTCTAGGAGACCAGCGACTAGACGTTATTTCAGTATTGGAATTCATGTCTGTTGGTATAAAAGGAAGAAAAACATCTTCTGATGAACTTTCATCCATATTTACTGAAACGAACTTTTGTTTATCCTGGTATCATAGTAATGACTGTCACTTACCTATTGTTGTTATTATTATTGTTAGTAGTACAGTAGTTGCTATTTTTATTTTTTCGTAGAGTTTTATTTTGCACTGTGGCCATACATCTTTTTTTGTATGTTGATGTTTGTTATAGGCCCATCAATTAAATTTTGTGTAAACGTATGATTTAATAGTATGTAATATTGTAATAAAGATTTTATAGGGACGGACCAATATTTAAATTGCACATGTGCACAATACTACTCCTATCATTCAAACTGCTCTTCAAATGCAAAAGACCTAAATTCAACTACATTCAACAGACAGAAAGAAATACATATGCCAGCCAATGAGTGTTTGGTTGAATTTAACTGTTTATTTTGTCATTTTATGAGTGAAAACATTATTGTTTCGGGTCTTATTCTACTGAAGAAATAACTATACAAAATGGCATATTCAAAATCGTCTTTTATTAAGATTGTGTTGACAATGGATAATTCATTCACTTTCTGTTAAAATGTAATGTATTTATGTTGTATAAACGTGACTATAAACATCATAATGAATATATTATTATTAGCAATAAACAATATTAATGTTGATTCTTAGTGAAATTAAATAATTCGTATTCAATGTGATCAATTAAGTCTTCGATGGCTGGTCTTTGTTCTGGTCTGGAATGAAGGCAGGGTCCACTGATATCCATTAGCGGCAGTAATGCTTTGTTGACAGCAATTCCTTCAATTATGACACCAAAACTGTAGATGTCTGAGGCAAAGGTCGGTAGTGTGTTAATGTTATACAGCTCTGGTGCATGTTCCGGGTGATCTTGCTGTAGGTCGAAGACATCAGCTTTGTCGGTATTGTTCAACTGAAAGAAATCAAACGGTGCTTCTGCGGTGCAAACTGAGCCAAAGTCAACAATTTTTTTGCGGAGATACGAGGAGCCTTGTTGTAAAGGAGAATATTGCGGCTAGCCAGGTCATTGTGAATCAAACTATTCTTCTGTAGTATCTCGATTCCTTCTGCGATGTCCAAAATAATGTGAAAACAATCAATCGTGGTAATATGTGGGGAACCACTTGCCAAAGCTTTCATTAGTGATGTTGATTTGAATGATGTTGAGTCGCCAACAAATTCCATAACAATGGCCCATTGTGTGTCTGAGGTAACTGCTTCACAAACGCCATAAACCCGTGGAAACACGTCACTCTCCTGATACAGAACCATCATTATTCTAGCTTCAAATAACACTGTCAGCTTGTCGATGAACCGATTGAATTTTCCCGATTGATTGGTTGTTGTGATAGCCTTAACAGCCACGAGTTCACCATTAGAAACTTCAAAACGATGAAGTAAAACTTTTCCATATGTACCAGTGCCAAGTACTACCTATAATGTGCAAAAAATATAACATTATATCAAGGTATAGGCCCGTAATGTCGATATATTACAGTATTTTTTGTGGTATTATGTCCAGTCTAAAAAATAGTACCAGTTAAATAATTCTCCGGATAGTAGCTTATAAAATGGATTAATACGGTTATACATTACAATGTCAGACTTTAAATTCAATTCAACCTACCTGATGTTTGTCATTCGTTGCTGGATACAGACGATCAGATGTAAACCATTTAACATTATTCGGAAGCTTTTCATCCATTACTTTGATTTCGATAGTCATGCATTTCATCCAGTGTTCTGAAGCTGATGAAATCTTGAAGTCAGCAGGCTCTACATCGCTGTTATCTTTGTTCGTGCTGTCAAATCTTGGTGGTTGATAATAAGATGTCAGTGAAGAGAGGTTTAGGCTAGAAAGACTTGAGCAATATCCATTCGTCGTAAGGATGTTTCTATCCCTTCTATCTGGTGTGTATCCAATTGCCGGTACATTATTGATAACGTCCAGGAAGCACCATTTTCTTATCCAGGTAAGAGCCACCATTGAGTCAGGTTCGCCGTGTCTACGTCCAAAGGCACGTCCATCCAGAATAAGAAGATCTCTTGCAAATCCACTTATCATGTAGTTGTCAATGTCAAATGGCAATTCTTGATTTTCATATGCGATAGCCGATGTTTGAGGTAGTGTGATGATAGCAAGTCCATATATTATTCGAATAATTATAATTCTTAGGGCAGGTGGAACGTTTAACCAGGCTTTAGATTTTTGATAATCATTTTCCGTTTTCTCATCATCGTTGGAATTTTGAAAGCAGCACATGACATATTTTCTACAGAAGCCTGAAATGGCTGTCCGGCTAAAAATAAATATTATAAACATTTAAAACTTCCTTTATTCACTTTCTTCCCCTACTGCTTTTCGTACATTATTAGCATCTTCATACTGATAGGCCATCAATGTATAATTACCTATTTTTAAAGCAATTTCTGGTTGCTTTCCAACCTTTTAAAATGTTCTTCCACCTTCTAGGCATTCTGAAGAAACAAGATATAAATAATGTGTAAATTCAAATAAGCAACTGAATATTTAATTTAAATCATCATAATAATTAAAAAATATTATAACGTCTCATGACATGATTATGCATGTTTACTCCTCACGGTGATCCAATCAGAAACAAATGATGTAGAGTGAACTTCATAATAATGATCTATTTTATCTTGTATTTTTAGTCGCGTGGACGCGACTCTATACGGTAGTTCACTATGTCGGTCGGTCGGTCTGTCGGTCTGCCGGTCTGTCGGTCTGTCTGTCGGTCCGGTATCACTATGCGTTTTAGCACGCGACTTATGGCTGTTGGCCTTGTTATAATCTTGCCCAACTTGTACAACAGAATAGTGAAAAACATATGAAAAATATTCTTACCTCTCTGCTGGAGAAGTAGTAGTAGAAAAACAATTGTTTTATTATATCCAATGAAAGTATTCAATCTGAAATATAAAACATAACATTGATACATATTAAACACTATTCTCATGATTTACTTTATTAAGAAGGCCTATAATAGAATCCGTGAGTCCGTTTTATGTATAAGCGGCCTCTAATCTACGGGTTGAGATCGTCATGGACAAAAATAATGTTCATTTATCCATAAGAGCATCAACATGTCGTGTCTTTCTTTCAATTCTAGGTAAGCAATTTCTAGCAGGAATGTGATTTTTGATCTATAAATTTATAGCCAAACATAATTTATTAACATAAAGTAAAATGCCTAATTGTTTAATAATTAATTTTAATGTAAAAGTCCGAATTAAGTATAGAAACTTACTGAGCTTTGTAGATTGCGTGTGAATTCTTGAAAGTCTATCCAAGTTTTGTTTTGTTTAGTTGTCGGGGAGCTCCTCTCGTTACCATCGTATCGTCGTAACACACGCGCGCGTATGGAAGTATGCGCGCAAGAAACGGAAGTGCGTGTTGGATTCATTTAGCAACCAACGTTGATGGCGTAGTTTCACCTTTTTTATGGTCGGATGATAGACATTATTAATATTATATCATAATTACCAGTCAATTTTGTATGGACTACAATAACCTTGGAAAATGATACCCTTTTCAAAGAACAATGAGCAAAACAAAAAATTTTCAAAACGACAATAAATAATACAAATAATGAAAATGTATTTGAACATACACTTTTGTAAATAAAAAAGAAATAAAAATAATTAAAATAAACTAGGTCTAATTATGTACAGATTAAAAACGAACACAAAACAACACAAACTGACATGGCATCGATATCAATAAAGATTATCTATTTTTCCATAACGTTCTACATAATGATTTTACACAATTTATTTATTTGTGAAAAAAATAATATAATTGATAGTTGATATAATCAATAATTTGATTAGCGTTTATCTTCCTTTCTTTCCAATTACTTTTCTGTTATGTAAATCTTTTTTTTTTCTACTTTTGTATTTATTTCACATGTAGGTAAAAAAGAAATTCCTCCCATGATTTGTATTGTTATTTTCAAGAATACATCTAAATGTGTAAATCCAAATAAATAAATGCTAATTTCTTATATAAAAAAATATTTCATCCAAAAATCTATTGGAAAAGTTTTTTATTTCATTAAAATTTAAATTATTATAATTAGGCCGTTCAAATAAATATTAATGAACTCCGCCTATTTTTGTCAGCCAATGAGCCAATGGCCTCACTTGCAGGACGATTTGTGGCGATATCGACTTGTGCTTAGGTCATGATGGCTGCAGCTATTGCTTCTTCCCAATCAGCGGGTAAGTGACGAATGACACATTTGTTCATCTATTTAATATGATTATTGACAAATTGAATCAGTTGTTGTGTTGCTGCATCTGATTTAGCCGAAGCTCCGTCAAATAATAAAAGTTGGAGAAGGTGTTATCGATGAACTTTTCTCAGGCTTATGAATGATGACTCTGTGTTATTCTTAGCACTGTCCCGCGGTCTTCAGTTGATGGTGGTGGTGTAGGCCTACAACAGAAGATAAGCCTAGATGATTAGCCTAGCCGGGAAATTTGTTTCAACGCAACTACTAAACTAAAATAGGCCCACGTTTTTGCAATTTGATGTGTTTTTAATGACTCTGCCTTGAATGGATATTACGTTTCCTGTTTATTGATTATTGACAACTTTTTTGTTGTTAAAAGATCAATACTATTGATTTGTATTGATTATTATTGTAATGTATGTATGGTGCAATCATGATTTATTATACTGTATGTTGTTTATAGATATTACGGTTTGTGTAAACTAAAATTAGAATTTTCAATCTCAGGAGGTCAAAAACAGTAGGTGCCACATATTTCAGTGTTATTTGGGATGATGCAGATTTTTGAACAATATAGTTGTTACATCAAGCTGGCTTGACTACAACTTAATAGAGCTTAGCAACTTTTAATTTGGATCTTACATTCTGAATATGCTGACATTGCAAAACTAACATCATTTTATTGTTCATATAACTGACTAGATGGAAAATATTTTTTTGCGGAAAATTCTAATATTTATTTTTGTTTGAATGTTCAATAATGTTTTGTCTTGACGGAGTCTGCTCCTCTGGGGGGAAGAGTAGCGGTGTGTTAGCAAAAGCTAAAAACTTGAAGTACAATAACATAATGAAGCAGAGTTGGAGTCAGCAAGCGTTGTTAGCAGGTAGATGTCCCCAGAACGAACACTCACAAATGCAAGTTTCAATGGATTGCCATATACCATGTACATGTACGATAACAACTTGGAATTAATTATTTTAATGCATTGTGGTAATCATTCAACAAGATCTCATATTAATGAATTGTGTCAGATGATTTTTCACAGGGGTGACTTAGGTCACACGCTCCCTCTCCCCCTGACAGCTAAATGCTCTCTTGGTTCTGTCCCTGCTGTACAGGGTGGGTAAAGGGCGTATGAGGTGTCCTCAACCTGTGTTTATCTTTCATAAGGGAGAAATAGCTCTATCTGCTTTCTCATACTATTATCATAAATTATGACATTAATTAATTATTATTTTTAAAAATATAATGATTTTGTTAATGTTTTTATTTTAGTGTTTCGACTGGGTCTGATTCAGTTGGCTGTTACGGCAAACAAAGCAGATAATGTTAAGAATGCTGTGTGTCGTATTGCTGATGCTGCAAAAAACGGTGCCAAAATAGTAGCACTACCAGTAAGTTTCCACATCATTGAGTTTTAAAATAAATCAATAATCAAATTCTACTTTAGGCCAGATACAAAATACCCATAAGCATACATTTCTGAATAAAATGCAGGGAAAGTTTTTTTTATTTTTATTTTATTAAAGTACTATATTTTTTTTAATACAGTTATTTATTAAAAATCATCTGACACCACTCTTTAAAACATAAAGAAATGAGTCATTACATACAATACATTTTCAACTTCAAGTACCTGTTCAGACTCCGAATTCTAAGCAAAGTGAAATTGTATGATTGAACAGTGAGTATGAACGTCCTCGCTTGACCAGATAACCCAATTCGTGCGCTGACGTGAAAGCTCGCGATATTTTTCTAAGGGAGCCGGATCAAATATAGATGCGATGTGAAAGTAGCTTGAATGTGTTACATGTGTTTTTTTTTAAAGGAATGTTTTAATTGCCCATATGGTACCAGCTACTTTGCAGATTATGCTGAGAGAATTCCAGGGGATACTAGTCGAGCACTTGCAAATGCAGCCAAAGAAAACAAAGTATATTTAGTTGGAGGTAAGTGATTCATTATTATTAATACTTCATCATCATTATTGACATCATTATTATTATTGACACCATTATCATTGAAATCATAATCATTATTATGATGACATCATCATCAACATCATCATTGACATCATAATCATTATTGACATCATCATCATTATCATCACCTTCATCATCTTATACAGTTTGCTTTCACTCTGGAAGCTGGAAACAACGTCTGTTATTTTGTTTATGATTTTAATTTATTAAGGGCAATCTAAAAAAAAAAAGTGGTTTCTTGCTTCTGCGACTCCAAACTTGAACGTATGAAAATAATTAAATGAATAAACATTGTGATTATATCCAAAATACATTAATTAGCCAAATACAAAACTAACTTTCTACTAGAATAATATTAAACAAATCTAAATGAGACTTTATAATCAAAATTCTGCTTTAGTTTTAGGCTTTTTATTTCTTTTTAAACGCACTGTATTTATTCGATCATTTTACTAATCTCCCCTTATCTAGATCATAAAGCTATACAGTCTAACCTTGTACAACAAAGAGCCTATATTATTATTAATTGGTTTTTTGGTGTGTTCTCAACTCAGAGAGCCTTTTCATTTTCAGAATTTCCTATAGAATTTTTTATTTTGTACACTTGGTTTAAAGTAATGACATGTTATATTTTCATTAAGAAATTCATAAGAACTGTCTGCGCTCACCAAAACTTAACCAGTGAAACTAAATATGCGAACATTACGTAAATTATTCATTGCAAAACTAACATTGTTGATGGAACTACATGGTCGATTACCGAATGAAAATATATGCAATCGATTTTATTCCTGATAAATATTTGATACTACAGATATTAGTTTCACTCAATTAGATTTTTAACCGGCAGACTTGATATTATTACGCTTGCTTTGAATGCGGAAACGTTTCAGTAGTTTCTGATAGCACTTATGGGTGCTGACATTCACTGTTATCAAGATCAAGTCAAGTTTTACAGTATAACCTCTTGAATATTTCAGAGGAAAGTGTAGAGGTTTGAAAAGCTTTTGTCAGTCAGTGAGTGTTCAAACAAATTGATGCAAGCATTTTTAATGAACAAAAAACCCATGTTTTATAATTAATTTTTACAATCCCTTGACAACTACCCCTTAACATTTCTGCAACCCAATGGACTGGGAGAGTAAGTTGTCATTTTGCAGGGCAATAGCCAGCCTTTCAATTTTCACCACCCACCTATATATCCCAGCAGAGATTGTCATATTTTATATTAATAATTATATTTAAAGCATCTTTGCCTCATTTGTTTTTAACCTCTCGATACGGCCTTGCATTGAGGATAGTTGTTCTAGAGTCGGTTGTCCTTAAAGTAATTATCCTAGTACTATTATACTATATTGAGCAGCACCGGGATTGTGACACTTAACCTTAACGTTGTAAAGAAATTTACCCACCAAACCCCAGTGCCATACCATACTGTACTTCATTGGCCTATTCAACAGAAGCATCTTGCTCTTTCATCAAATATGATGCATATCACTTTTGTAATGAGGCCTCATAATTACAATTCACCATTTGCATATTAAAAATAAATTACCTATTTGTCTACTAAACTATATAAATTAAAGCAAAACAAGAACGTTTAATATACATCATTAAAACAGCATTTTAAATCCGTAAATTGTGTTGTTCTATTTGTTGACCCAATTATAATAATTGCAACACAGTTATATTATAAACCTAGTTGCATAAAAAAAAACTAGACCTTTGTGACATAACAACCTCTTAACAGGTTATGCTAGGTATGTTGCGGATCACCTCTTGTAGAGTACATCACAGGGAGCTTGACATCTTATTAGTAGCATGGTAATGAGATGAGAAATCTAAAAATATTGTTGCCGTTGTATTAAGTGGAAGATATCTTTCAACGTATATACATTTGGGAGAGAATATTTGCTTTTAGCAAGCTGTACACACATACAACAAAAACAAAATTTAATTAACGTACTTTACTATACATACATACACTGATGATCGATATAGGATTGTTGTCTCCCTTAAAGCTGTTATTCCCCTGGACCGTTGTTTCTTATTTTGTTGTTGTTCCTCCTAGAGCTGTTGTTCCCCCTGAAACTGCTGTTTCCTCTGGGCTGTTGTTCCCCTGGGTTGCTGTTCCAGCTGAGTTGCTATTACCCCTGGGTTGTTGTTCCCTCTGGGTTGTTGTTACGCCTGGGATGTTGTTCCGCCTGTGATGTTGTTCCGCCTGGGATGTTGTTCCGCCTGGGATGTTGTTCCCCCTGGGCTGTTGTTCTCCCTGGGATGTTGTTCACCCTGGGATGTTTTTCCGCCTGGGATGTTGTTCCCCATTGAAGCGTATCTTTCAACAAATGCTTTTGAGATGGAATAGCAATCTATCGGAAGTATAGATACACATTATTTAAACAGAAGTTCAATTTTATTTTTGCACCAATAGATTAAGATCTATGTCCTTCTCTAATCCTTTCAACACACTTTCATGTGTTGACAGAAGTAGTACATAATAAACAACACGTCGGGCCAACTTTATATATATATTTAAAAGGTTTTCTTCAATTTAAAATAATTAAAATGTACAGACACTTTTAATGTGACACATCTCTGTGTTTAAATAATATTGATTTTTCTAGTATTTTTAATGTTTTTGTGCTGAAAATTTCTTGTCTATTTTAGATGAACTTAATTATATTGCTGAAATAATGTTTATTATCATTTTACGGTTAACCAGCTCTTTTGTGATAAATATGAGTACAGTATGATTTCAGTTTCTTTCGATTTTGTGTATCTTAATACGTTTTATAGAATCTTTCATAAAATGTTTATTAATGAACAATTTTGAATGTCAAATATATTTAAATTGTTAAAACTAATTGAAAAAAAAAAATGTTTTTCATCATGTATTTCATTAATTGTATATACTGTGAATTTGAGGATACAAACAATCATTTTCAAAATTGTGATAGATAGATTTAAAGAATAATTAGAACGATGTCGCATTGATTTTTACAATTTCGACAAAATACATTAATTTATGATTCAAACTATATTTTTTTTGTAGCAATAACAATTCTGCTCTTATAACTCGCCATATAATTTATTATACAATATTAATTGAAAACACGAAATACAATAAAATATTCACTAAACAAAAATTGAAATATCAGTGCAGATTGCAGATACTTACTAATTGAGTTAATAGCTATATCAAAGATTTTAGAACGGTGTCAAATACATTGACTTTGTCGAATATCAAACGCAATTAAATCTTAATTCTGGTTATAGTACATAGACTTTGAACAGCTGGGAGATAGATGGGGAGATACTAAAGCCGATTTTCCACTAAGCGAATTTGTTCGCCCGAATCGAAGGCGTCAGCTAATAAGCATGCGTAGAGAAGGATGTGGAAGATGTAAACATGAATACACATGCGTACAAGCTGGCGCTTTCGATTCGCGCGAACAAATTCGCCTAGTGGAAAATCGGCTTAACTGTCAATAAATCCATAACTGTAGGCTTGTATAGCACCATGCATTAGTTGTAGCCTATACAAATCAATAGACAATGGTGTTTATCATTAATTTTTTTAAAGTAGTGATAAATGACAAATAGAAAAAAAAGGACAAAATTTACCTTTGATTTTAGAAAGCATGTCAAATGATTTAACAATAAACCAATAAGCAATAATAAGCCTACAGTATGCACTCAATATTTATTTTATCAATTCGCAAATTAAGGGGATACAATATAGACTGTTTTCCTATTATTATTATTATTTCAAGTTTTACATATAAGGATAGGGCTAACTAGATGTTTAATTATTAATGATGTATTGTCTCAAAAACATAAAAAAAATGAAGATTTAATATTCAAATTAGACTAAAATCAGTCATTGGAGAAATGTTTTCACTTATAAAAAGACAAAATAAATGGTTAAAATGAACTAAAAACCCATTGCCAGTCAATTCACTATTTTAAAAATTACCGCTTTTCATGTAATACTTTTTTTTTCAATTAAATTTTTGGTCAAAGTTATTACTATTACACTTTGGTATGATCATTTTTATATAGGCAAAAATATATTTAAATGTGTTATAATGTATGCTTTGCTAAAAGAAAATATATAAAATAAAGAAATTTTAATCAAGATAATCATGGCTCTCAAACATTGTCATGGGAATAAAAATAAATTTAGTAATTAGCTACTACATTATTGCAATATATTAATTCCTAAAAACCTAATAAAAATTCAATCAAAAGATATTGAATTCCTACATACATGTCAAGAAATCAAACTGCTTATCAAAATAAATAGCTTTTACTGATCAATGCATTACCTTTGCCATTAACTTCCTAAAAAATCATTTCTGTGAAATAAAGTATAGATCACTTGCCAATTTATTAGAAATTATCCACAGTAATAAGAATTACTGACTGCATTCTTAAAGATATATATTGTCCCATTGAAAAAAAAGTTTTGTTGGTGAATATGCCATTTTAATAATGTCACATAATTGTTTTTTACTTTGACTAAAATTGGATAAAAAAATTAATTATTTACCTGAAAAAAAACAAAACAAAAAAAAGTCAATTTTTTGTTGGATTTAACTATTTATTTTGTAATTTTATAAGTGATAACATTATTTTTCGTAGTGTGTTTGTCTGCGAATGTAATTAACTGTTTTTAAACTATAAAGTCTGATTTTATTAATCATAATTTGTCATGTTGTTTTTGGTGGACAATACATCTATAATTCTTGCGTTATGTCCTAGTGGGAACGAAGCTATAAGAGAGTCTCCCCAATGTCCATACTGTAGTTTTATGAGAGGTGTACTCTTTGGATGGAAAAAGACATTTATTATTTTATACCCGTGGTATGAAAAAGAGATGAGATATTGTACAGTGAATACGCCAACATTTATTACTGACTTTATTATATTATACAGGTTCGATACCAGAAAGAGAAAATGGCAAATTATATAACACATGTACTGTATTTAGTCCAGAAGGTAGCCTAATTGGAAAGTATCGTAAGGTGAGTTTTGACATTGTATATTTTCTAAATTGCAGATAAATGATTTATACTTATTTCCTTCCATAGAGAGAATCGCAGACAAACTTCAGAACAAAAGTTTTTGCACAAATAAAAGTATGGAAATAATGATAATGACTTAAAGGCAAATTTATAGATTAATACAAGCATTTTATGAGATTTTAACCTACACCTGCTTTTTTTGTCTTTTGTGGGATCATCCTTTTTTAATTTTATCAAATCATCCTTTTTTCGTTAAAATACATTCATTTATATACAAAAGGTTGTCACAGAAATTACTACAGAAAGTAAACAACATAATCAAAATGTTTCAAAATAAAAATGATTACTGTAATACACATCTTTTGAACTTGAAAGACTTTTTACAATTTAAGCAATAAATATTTCTTTACGTTAATTTTTTCCATCATTTCTTTAAAGACCACCATGTGATAGTTAGAAAATGTGTTTCTAAAATTTTTAAAGATAGTCCTTTAAAACTATACCTACTGTATGCCGATAAAAATGGACAGGGTGTACAGTTTTTGTACTGACTGCTGTAAATGCAGGAAGATTTGTATGTGAACTACATTGTGAATATTATAGGCAATGTCATCTTAATAGAGAGGTTTCGCAATCTTACGAATACGATAACGAAAACGGATACGTCACGCACACGTATTCGTTTTCGTAAGCCATAAAAAAATCTGTTTCGCATGGCAACGAAATATTGAGGCGCGGCCAAAATATGACTGCGGTAAATTTGAGCAAAGCGCAGGTACGTGTTGCTTGGTGCTTGGCTGCCTAGGCCTAGCGTAACATCAAAGCGAGTGAGGACTGAAAAACTGCTATTTATCAAAATTGACTTGGTATTTTAGTAAATTACTTTAGTAAATTACTTTCAATAAATCTATAATTATATTATAATCATGAATCATTCCTGATTCAAATGCAAAATGTTCAAAATAGATCAAAAACTATACTCGTTTTGTAGTTACGAATATGACTGGTGATATTCGTCAACACGAATACGCTTTACGAATATGAAATGGGGATCAGCTCAAAAGTTTCACAAATGTATGACGTTTTCGTTATCGTATTCGTAAGGTTGCGAAACCTCCCTAATATCTAGACAACTACTGTATGTGAATCTTAATGGCTATATTCACACTAATTATTGTTTAATTACAATGAAATGTGATAACCGCTGCACTTGTGGTTATTGGTTGATATTTGTTCCCTGTGGGTTAAAACGTTAAGAAACCAGAACACACGCAATGTAGAGGTTATTACCGAAGGGAAGTAAGATCCAGCAAGAATAATTGCTTAGAATTAATTTGAAGTGACGAGTGGAGTTAAAATAAACCTGTTTCCATGCTGGATATAATCTTCCACTATTTTCAAATTATTTGTATTTTTATTTCATTTTTTATTGTGGTGTACTGTAATTATTTTTTTTTCTTTTTGTAGTTTTGTATTTTATTTTTTCTTTGAACAATTAGGACAAATTTCAAACACTGTTAATGAGTTAAATTGAATAATTTGTGGTTGTTAGTTAGTAATAGGCACTAGCCCATCCCTCCCCACCTCCTATTCCCATAATATATCTTTCTGTTAGTCTGTGTCTACTCTATAAAACTTTATGTGACCAAAACAAAATTGATGTGCCCATATGAACACTATGATGTCATATCACTACCATATTTGGGCACATCACACTTTTGGTCAATAGTTTGATAGTGGAGACAGAGCTTTAGAAGAAAGCAAAAATGGTTGTGGAAGAGACTTCAATGTAAAAGGTTTTTACTTGAGCGTTGCATATTATTTTCTTCCTATGCATAGCCACATGCTATTGAATATTTTCTAGGTTTATGTCATGTTAACAGAAGCCTCTGGGGTTTATATACTTACTCCAAAGGTAGTTAATGATTATTATGACAAAGGAAATCAAAGAAATGCAATTTAACATTGTTGTAATCCTATATGAACAATATTGTTTATTACACTATAAAAGCTGCGTATGGAATAAGCGACTCTTGTGTTAAAATTAAGTTTGGCCAAAAAGAAAAGGTTATGTTGTTGTAACAGGCCCAACAATATAGGCATAGGTAGGTAATTTTGTTTTCAAGAAAAGGAATAAAAGAAATATTGAACCATTGTAATCATGTTTCAATCAGTCTTTTAAAGTATGTTAAATGTTTTTTTTTGTTCTTTTTAATCTAGATTTGTTTTTCTTTAAAATAAATACAAATGTGTAGGGTACATGGCATGTTTTAACCCTTTTGTAAAAATCCTAACTACGTGCTTGCATAAACTGTTGTTTATTGAATTGACTGACTCAAACTTTTACATAGATGCAACCTAATATCATATGTTGTTGCATTAAAAACATATAGTTAACTGCAATAGAATAATTTAGATATGATAGTACATACTTTTGATTTATAGTATGATACGCGATTTCTGTTTATTTCAGATGCATCTGTTTGACATCAATGTTCCCGGTAGAATAACATTTAAAGAATCTGAGGTACTTTCAGCTGGAAATAACTTTTTAACATTTGATACACGTAAGTTTTTACAGGGATTTTTTTTTCTGAATTTCAAACAGTTGTTTTTGTTTTGTTTTTAACCTAACATCATATTCCTTCATAGGCTATGTGATATTTAGGTATGCACACAGTGTTAAACAACTTTATGATTTGTAATATTAAGAATATATTAATAGATTTTAATAGCACAGTCATAAACCATTAAATGAATGTTAGAGGCAAAATAAAACATTATAGCGTATTAAAAAATAAGCATTAAACTGAGTCAGCACTTAAAAGCTCTTGTGCTTATTGTGTTGTGATATTATTTTGAAAAGCACTATGCATATATCTTTATAAACATCTTCAATATTTTAAATTATTTAACAATACTGTATTTATTTATATAAATAATGACTGTTTATGAGTTGAATGGTTAGAATATTTCATGATTTAAAAGAATGACTGCAAAGTTAAATAGAGGATTCAATCTTTCTAGGAACGAAATATTCAATCCATTTCCAAATAAACTGACTGTTAATCAATTGTATGTTATTTAAAGTCTGGCTGTTGCTAATAGTAATAGGCATATATTTAAGAAATGTCAATAGGAAACCATTAAAGATGTTTTTAAACTCATATTCCCTTGTCATTCGGGGGTGGTACATTGAGCCTTTGGTCTTGTGGACATAGATGCACAATAAAAGATGTTTTTAAACTCACATTCTCTTGTCCTTCGGATGGTACCTTTAGCCATTGGTCTTGTGTACATAGATGCACAAAAAAGTAACTACTTCAATTTCATTGTTTTTCCATAATTCTTTTTGGAAAACTACTACTACTACTACTCTTTTCGAAAGATGCACTATGTTCTGTTAATGCACACTCAGTTTATTTGAGAATTGACTTGTTCTACCATAAGAAATACATACGGTATGGCAGAAAAGTGAACAACATTTTTAGTGCTGATATTATGACTGTGGGATATGATACCCCTGTCTTCTACTCAATCAATCAACTTGTTTGACAATAAATAGCAATTTTTTCTTTCCATAATTACTGTACAAATACATGAATTTTATTTGATTTCAGCTTTTTGCAGGGTTGGAGTTGGTATATGTTATGACATGCGATTTGCAGAGATGGCTCAAATATATTGCAAAGAGGGTAAAGTTAAACATATTTATTATTGCTTTTTAAAAACACAATAAACTATTTTAGTTACTGCAGTAACTATATTTCACTAGGCGTCATCTCCACTAAATATCGGACGAAGTGTATCGCGTCTAAAAATAGCAGTCCGTCTGCACGCGACCGTAAATTAATTTATCTCATTAAATTCTAATTTACATCATGAGGATTCCAGTTGTAGCCCAGCCCTTCAATACCGACACAGAAACTTGCGACCGGTCGCTTCTGTACGTTGAACGATTTATCGAACTCTGGTGCGTCGCCTTGCGTCCGCTTTCGACTGTTGTGTGTTGTGTGATGTCACCGGGTAGCCAGGCAGTCGCGAAACTAGGCTACTTCGATCGTCCGTTCGGGGAACGCGAGGTGTCCCTTTGTACAAATGGTTCAACACTGGGTCCGGCTCCTTGCGGTTTACGCGTCATATATCATGTTCCATCCAGGGACCAAAATACGTAGTTACTTTCCAGACGAAGTTTACCGACGCGTACCTCGTGTACTTTGTATGTACGCTACACAGCAAAAGAGTACACACATTTACGATTAACCCTCTCTGTACAGTGGGGTACACCTACAATAAATGTTGTATTACAGGCCTACTGTATAGGCCTACATTTTGTATGACAATTGAACCAGATCGCCAAATTCCTCAATAAAAAGTTATATTTAGAGACAAGTTAAATAATATTCTTCGGTTTGTGTCAGCATTCTATAAAGAGTGATTTGACCTTTTGATCACGCACCATCGTGTATAAAACAAATAATTAGTAATAATAGTAAGTAAGTAATAATAACATGGCTATAAACTTCGATTTACTTCGTCCGGTCGCGATAGTATGCGTGTACTATAGAATGTAGATCATGTGATAATAAATTCGGTCAACACGCTGCGTCTGCTCCCGACTACCTTCGCCGGTTTGCGACCTGTTTGTGTACGTACGGCGTATCAAAAATGTCATATTTTTGTATGGAGACTCCATGGTCTTCCGTAATATCTTGTTTTTATGTGAATATAAATTGTATTTTTGTGATGCCTTTTCTGATTTTTTTTTTTGCCATTCGCCTTTATAAAACAAACATTCATTAACATTATTAAAAATAGTAAACCTTTATTTTGTTAACGCATGGAATATTCTTTACTCCATGGTTAACGTATGACGGATAAATGACACAAGCGTTTTATTAATTTTGTAGTGTGGGATAGCAATTCTAATTACAGTATTAACCTTTTGTATTATAATCCTTTTGTATTTCGACACGGTTTATATGAAGCTATTTGACACAGCTGTTAAATTGTTAATTTCAGAAGCCATTGAATTTTCGCTTAATTGCCTTGGCTTTTGTTACTGACTGCTTTTTTTTAATATACATCCTTGTCTAATAAGTTGTTCATTATGTACACCTGTTCATGATTGTATGTAGGCCTACTTGATGAAGTGATACTACAATAGGCATCACTGATGTTTATACTATAAACCTATACACACTTATATTAATAAATATCAATACCAGCACAGTTAAAACAGCCTAAACATGAAACATAAATGTTTGTTTAAAATGTATAACTTGACTAGTCTATTTGGTAAATCATTGACTATACAACATTGGAACTAAAATAATTGTTTTTAACAATAACCCAAATAAAAGCAATGATTAATATCAGAATACGTTGTCTAATTGCCCGTACAATACTTTCCTGTAACTAATTACAAAGCGAGTAGAACTACTTTTATAAAGTGAAAATAATACATATGCCATGAGCTATAATGGTTTGTCGGATACACACTCGTCCAACAAATATTTTACTTAACTGGTAGTAATTTTAATTAACTTTAGCAGCAGCAACATTACATTAACAATTAGCACACCATTACATCAATGCTAGAAAGTCGTTGTTTTTTTTTTGGCACAACACCAGACATCAACGATTGATTATTCATTGTAATAATGTGTGATAATTCAAAAGACCTCACCACCATGCTCTGGTGACCCTTGCAACTCGTTGTGCCAAATATCATAATGTGAAAATTTGTCATTTTAGTGTCAGTATTTGTTTATCGATTTTTAGTCTTTCTTTTTTTGCTATGTGCCAAATTCTATGGTAATTTAATTATGTAATTTTTCATTTCTTTTTTTTATATAATTTTAAAAAGTGGGTTATTCTGTAATCATGTTACAATTGTTGTCATTATTCTTACGCCCGTATTCTTAAACCGGACTTTAGTCGTAGTTCGAAGTTCGACTTGAAAAAGTCGTAGTTCGAGCTATTACTTCAAATTCGATTAAAAAATGAAGTAGTCGAAGTTTGCAGTTCGACTTAATGAAGTCGAGCTTTTAGTCGAGTTGCACACGTCTGGGTAACAAAGGCTATACATTGGCCAATGACAAGAGAGTATTTGAGGAGCAGACGAAATTTTGCGCATTGATATCACTTTCCATTTCTTACAACACTTTTTACGCATCAGGACTATATACATGAAAAATAATTTTAATCGTTAATTATTAGAACAATATCAGTATTAATTTAACAGTGAAGTATATTTGATTAACAACAAAAAAAATCTTCAAAATATATTTAGGAACCATGGCGGTACGGTAACTTTTATATTTTCTAGGCCCCCAACAAAGTATGATCGCGACGAACCACGCACTTCAAAGCGTGACAAGAAAGCGCTAGGCCCCCTAAACATTCCATCGCGTGGTGAATTGCCGCATCTCCCATTGTCGCTATGGCGTGACGTAGCTCAAGTCGGACTTGCGCGAAGAAAATAATGTAATTTGTATACAGTTGTAAATAAAGATGATTTTCATTATTATAACTTATACCAATGTATATTTAATTAAGCTAATATAAATATAGATATTTCATTCTTCAATATCTGGCCAATATAACAACTCAATAACTGTTACGTTTTTTATAAACATCGTTTAAAAACCATTTAGTCGACCATTTAGCCTGCTCCCTCCAGGACTAAAAAAATCGATCAAAATCCGTCTCGATTTAGTCGAGGTTGGCCTGATTTAGTCGGTGATTTAGTTGAAGTTCGGTTTATGAATTAAAATGACGTCATTTTTTTAGTTTTAGCTCAAACTACGACTAAAGTCCGGTTTAAGAATACGGGCGTTAGTTGATGTACGTAACAATTTCAATCGAAATTGCAGTAGGCCAACAACAGACAATAATTTTTAGAAGTCGAATAAAGATCGCGAATGTTAAACTTGGTTCTGTAGGCTCGCTTCTATTGGCTGCAATTTATGGGAAACTCGCGGACCACAAATTATTTTCAAAATTCTCAGACATAGGCCTACGTCCAACAACGGTGGGAAATCAGCTGAGGTATATCTTAATCAGCATAAACTAAAATGTTACAAAAGATTACAGACAGATTCATTTCAAAGACATTATTATTTTGGTACAACATCTGCTACAAGATAAATAATACAACATTGTAGTGAATACGTACCGTACAATGTTTAAATTTGAATGTTACGTGTACACATAAATCTATTTTCCTTTAACTTAAGGGTCTTTTATCTGATTTGGAATGTAAAACCACCGAATTCATCTTATCAAGGATAATCTTTCTGAGACAGGCCTGCCTCTCTAAGTCTGATCCTAATTAATGAAATCTTTATTTGTTTATATTGTTAATGCGGGTAGGGTGCATACTTTATTTTACTGTTAACATGATATCTAAGAAAATTAGTACTGTATGAGTATACCACCCAACAAAAAATCAGCTTTGGAAAAGGCAGTTCTGACGACCTAAAGAGCCAAAAACGGTAGTCATACACACATTTTCCTGTAAATGATTGTAGTGAATTTATCTTAGTTGGTTCCGAGCTTTCTCAGGCGTATATATTTCCACGCGACGTACACTGCTGTCACTGAATGATAACTCATACAAAAAGTATATTTAACTCAACTATAACTTTTATTCCTTGTAATTCGATTAATACATCTTTCTACCACTGTACCAGTCAAGCCTTATTTTCTTTATCATCTTTCCGTTTATCTACTCTGATCTTATTCTCTCTTCTCCCTTAATATCTATTACATTCCACTTTTATACTGGATATGCAAATTTTAGGCTTCAGAGGAGGATAACATTTTCCCTCCAAAAATTATACAATTTTGATTGGCTAATAATAAGGCGGACCTGGTCTAAAGCATCCTTCTCTAAACACAGAGAATCACAACATCAATAATATGACAATGATAAATAAAAGGTTGAGAACATTTTGCCGTTTTCTTTACTAAAATGGATATTATAATTATATTGCTTTCTCTAGCTTGACAGTTGTCATTGGTGAAAACCATAGAAATATTATAATATCTATATGGTGAAACGTTGGCTGTAATTTACAACTAGTGCGTTCAAACCATAACAATAACTAAAGTATACGTCCCCTATAACATACGATTTCATTCAACATTTGTTTTTTATTTTTGTGTCTTAGTTCTGAGTGTGATTAGGCTAATTGCACCAAAACCTTGTGAATGCGAGTTTGGTGTATATCCAGCTTTTCACAGTTCAAATCCCTGGTCCTGCTGAGGAATTTTTTTCCTTACTAAGGTACTTAGGTAAAAAACTTCAAACAACGGTGGTCAATCTATGGTAAAATTACTCTTAAGATTTATTTAATATAATTTATTGTAACGCTCACAAAATCGAAACGCCCAGTTGTTTCATTTGCTCGAAAAAGCACTGAAAGTTGGAGGAGTCCACTTTAGGCTACATTGTTACAGATACAGTTCCGGTCTCATTGAATTTATTTGTAGCATATCTTTCTTGTCGTCAGCATCATGTTAAATACAAGCAATCACAAACCTTCAAGACTATTGACAAATTTGTTAATTGACACTTCGAGTAAAAACGAAACCGGCCTCCTGTAAAACGAGCAATTGTAGACAAATTCCCGCAAATTAAAGTTTGATAGTGTAGACAGAGCTTTAATAATAATGTTAATGTCTAAAAAATTAACAACGTGAACATAAGATCATAGAACTATTTCAATTTGTGCGTTATTACATTTACTGTGAATTCATTTTTATTTCAAAAGTATTTTTTTATAATTTTTTTCTGGTCCCAATACTATCTTTTTTACCCATACAGAATAATATCAATGCAATTAGAAAATACAAACAATATCTTCAAATTAAACAAAGAAACGGATATCTCCGATCGCTGACAAATAATAATATTATTACAATTATTTGTACCCAACAATCCGGGCGTTTTCCAAAAATCGCAGAAAAGCATCTATTTTAGGAAGGCTTTTACAATGTAACTCTGTTATTATTTATTATTTTAATTGTTATGGCTGTTTCGGCATTGTTATGTTTAATTAATTACCTAGTTGTTTTAAATTCTTAATCATAAGAAACACTGTCGGCATTGATATAAAATGATCTCAAAATCAGTTTTTTTAATGAACTGCTAGTGTTAAAAGATAGGGGAAATTTTCAAAAGCCGGCGACCTGGTACTCAGAAGTCCAAACACGAGAGAATTACTTGTCCAAAAAACTTCATTTTTGTACGAGAGACAAGAGTTTTTAATTTGTGATTCGTAATTTTAAAATTTAATTTGATTTAATGTATAGGATTTTGATACGCGTAAATTCACCCGCTTGTTGTTTGTGAAGTTTTGACAGGCGTTTATTAAACTATAGGGAACATCTATCTATCCCCTTCGGCTTATTTGTTACAATTTAAAAACTCACTACTCAGTAAAGTGGTACAGTCCTACTGTACATGGTTAATTAAGTACCACTGTCTTCAGGCAGATGATTAAGAACATTAAACGTATTGATAATAAATAAAGGGGGATTGTATTGTGTGCAGGAAAACGGAAGCCAACAGATATAATATAGCGCGGCGGCTATACTCGTAACGGACTGTCGATCGTAATGGAAATAGTTTCTACTGTCAAATGTTCTTAAAGGATTAGCAATCCTGTTTGTATGATTTACAAAAAAAAATTTGGATCTCCTAAAATTTATCGGAAAATATTTTGAACTCAGTCACCATAGTGTATTACACGTAAAAACCACACAATGGCCAGTCTCATACCAGATAATATATACAAGTCAATAATAGAGAATAATATTTTTATCTAAAGAGAAAATGGGATTCCAAAACAGATACAAAAGCCGACGATCCGATCGAAATAATGTTGTACAAAAATAATAATAAATAAATTTGTTTTATTTTATGTAAATATTAAATTATATTCATTTTAAATTTATTTTGTTGTTACATGTTTATGTCTCGTTATAATGTATTTTTGTGAGGGTCCCTAATGATCAGCTTCGGCTGGATGGACCACCCTCGGTAAAGATTGTTGAAATAAAAATAAATAAATAAAAAAATAACCTACTTGTTATTTTCAAAACACATTACATGTCGACGAGGTCCGGTGGCATGCGTGACTGGCGGAACAAACCAAATATTCCCCGCAACAAATAACAGACCCTTTTCCATCGGGCGAAATCAGTTTATTACCTCCCAGGTTTATGCGTACCATTTCGGGACTTACTATCTCAAGTAGGCTAGTACGAGAGAAATTCATGACATACAGGACATTGAACATTTAATAACGTAGCTTAATAAAAAGATGTTGGCTAAACGAAAATAGCATGTTTCTAGTTTAGTTATGTAGGCCTATACAGTAGGCCTGCAATGAAACGTCTATTTTAGGTACCCCACCTGGGTATAAATCGAGTTAATCGTAAATTAAAAATTTGAACTAGATCGTAAACATAATTCGTACTCTTTTGCTCTGTAGCGCCTGATAGAAAGTAACTACGCATTTTGGTCCCTGGATGGAACATGATATATCACGCGTAAACCGCCAATGTTGAACCATTCCCACAAAGGGACACCGCTAGACAAGTGTGCGTTCCTACAAAAATCTAGGTTGCAATCCGGCGAGGGTGGTCGGAGTCAAACGCAGCAGTGTGTCATTGACGGTTATAAATCACATGTTCTACAGTACACGGAAACTATCGCAACTGGACGAAGTAAGTCGAAGTTGGTCATGTTGACTGTTGTTACACACAATTGTGCGTGATCAAAAGGTCAAATCAAATGTTAGAAAGCCAACACAGGGAAGCGAAGCAGCCGTATTCACGTATTTATTATTTGTTTGCCTTACTACTACGTATATTTGTTGATTAAAGTCAGACAAGTCAAGGGGCCCATCTGGGCGCCGTGGGTCGCGATCAAGCGAAGTTCCATAACAACAACTTGAAATCAGTCAACCACATAATGAGGGGCGGAGCTATTCATGGACGCACTAAAACGGAATAATTGTGATTAATCTGTAGTCCCTCGGACGCAATATTTTAGCTGCGTCCAGAAGGATGTCACAATACAATAGATATCGCGACCAGCTGCAGTACAATCCGTCCAATATTTAGTGGAGATGACGCCTTACTGAGGTAACACAAGATTTTATCTCAACATAAAAAAACAGTGGATGTATAAAATACAAAACTAAATCTTGCTGAATAATAAGTAAACAAAATTTAGTTACTGCAGTAACTAACTGCAGTAGAATAATTGTCATACATTTATAACTTGTATTGTCACTAATTTAGTATTTATTTCTAAATATAGCAAAACATCCTAATATTATTGTATTTAAATTAATTAAATTCTGTTTTGTCACTTCATTTCATCTCACCAACAAACACATTATATTTGTAATTCCAGAGTACACCTTTAAAACAATTTTTTTTGCTAATTTTTAGAATTTTTTGTATTTAAGTAGATAAGCAATTGTAGATACTGTAGAAGTGAAATATGCAAAATTAGCAAAGAAAGGTAAACGACCTATAAGCTTTCACTGAACCGCAAACGAAGCACTTACCTACAGGAGCTGCATCCATATCGCAGCGATTCTAGCCTATGGGTAAAACCTTAATGGAATAAACACACACAAGGGTTTAAATATACATACTGCAAGTCTGTGTAGACACAGATTGGACTTATCTATAGATCGTCTATTCTTAACTGTGCTTTGTACAAGGTGTTATATAGCATAATTAAGTGCATTATTTTTAAGAGTTTTAAGATTTAAATTATTGGTTTTGAAGGTATACCGTAATTACAGCTTTAAAATTATGTTATAATAATTAATATTACATTAATATTATAGTATTCCTAGTGTGGCTTCTTATTATTATAACTGAATATTTACACAATATATTTCAATAAAATGGTGAGAGTGTAAAGTTTTTTTCTTCCTTATATTTAAAATATACATTATTTTACATTTTCAGTTAAAGAAGATCATTATGGCTAAAATAGCTAATCAATAAATTTTGTTCAGAAGGAATCATGTTTTTAATTCAAAATAATTACGGTATATCATAATGTCACCTGAAAGAAACTGGAAAAATGTTATAATTTAAAAAAGAAGTATGGTATTGTAAATTAATTATAATATTGTATTGAAGTATGCATATTGTCCACCATACTGCGACTACAAATAATGGTTAGCTAAAAATTAGAATAATTCCATAACATGATTTTTAATTTGAGACATTTTAAGTTTGTTAGTTTAACATTGTTATTCTACTGCAGTTCCTGCAGTGAAAACACTGCACAAACACTGCACAAACACTGTACAAACACTGTACAAACACTGTACAAACACTGCACAAACACTGCACAAACACTGCACAAACACTGCACAAACACTGTACAAACACTCCAATAATGTAACTATTATATTTTGTTTCAATGTGGAAGTTTATGAGTTCATTACTAATAAACTGTGTATATGAATACCAATTTATACAGACAAGAGGTAAGCAGTAAACGGTAAACAGAAAACAGAAAACAAAAATGTAGAATTTCTTATGACCATAATACACAAAACATGGAGTGGACAGGGGTCGAGCGTATTCGCTCAGGATAGATATCGATTCTACATCGGACAATCTTGGGTTTTCAGTTTACCGTTACCACTTGTCTGTGTTGGCCTTACATGTCAACAAAATTTAGTTACTGCAGTAACTGCAGTCAAATCATTTTGAAATGTACTACTTGTTTAGGTGAGTTGTTGATTTTTCTGTTCACATTATGTTCTGTTCCAATCCTGCATTATGCTGGAATTTTTCTCTTAATGTTTACACCTTGAGACTCATTAGAGTATGTTAAACATGAACTGTCGCTCCTATCAAAATTACTGATAAATTGACAAAATTGCGCACTATTTCAATCTTTTTTTTCTCTTTGGGCCATTCAGCCATGTACAGTATTCATTCTCATATAACACAATAAATAAGTAATACTACTTGTTTATCATAATTATGCTTGCACTGAGGAAAGAGTTTTATCTGAAAGCTCTGCAATTAATTTCTGGCTCTTTTAATTTATCATTTTTATTTTAAATTTTATTTTTTTACCGCTATTGAGATCCAGCCACAGCATTGTCATTTGTAATTTGCCATTATTTATTTTTTTATATTAAAACAAAATTATACGTTACAATTACATAGACATTTTTGTAACTTTTTAATTTAATTTTAATTATTTGCCTAACAAGCAATGTATAAAATGGACCAGTCTTGAACCAATGCCTTGCAAATGCATGTCAGATTCCTTACCATTACGCCATATTGCTAGGCACACATTTGTCAGTTTTCTTACATTTACTCCAGAATATACACAAGTCTAAACAAAATGCCAAAATGTATGCTTCAATCAAATCTGTCTATCTGAATATCCTAAGGAGGATGTGTGATATACAACCCTTAATTAATTAAAAGCTTCGGGTCATTAATGTTATTAGACAATTAAACTTAATGAAGCAAGGTAAATTCAATGCATTATTATTGACTGTTACAAGTAACTTATTTCCCGGGAGGTTTGCATCAACTTAAAATGTCAACATAGTTCATATCTTTTAATGTTTGATAACATTTTAGAATGTGCATAAATAAACAATTGGGCACAATACAGTATAGTACAATGTAATACAAGTAGTATGTACAATATTAAGCAGCTGACAGTTCTTATATACAGTACCATCTGAACAACTGTATGTAAATGTGGCAATTAATTAGCATATAAATAAATACAATAAGCAGACAACGTCATCAATCGAATAGCAAGTGTATGAAAGTTTGTTTGTTAAAGGACAACTTGACCGAGGACCATATTTTAACAACGTATTAGGGATGTACATATTATTTCAGAACCATCGCGAAATTAAGGATATACGCGCTCGCCGTACAGCCGTTGCCGTAAATTGCTGTGACGTCACAGGTGCATCGCAAAATTTACGTAATGAGTGTTCTGACAATTCGCAAAAAATTCTAGTACACACTTTGTAAATAAATCGTAAAAAATATTAATGTTTTTTTTTATTGTTTATTTTGCTTATATTGATTTTTTGCGATGTCACGGTGACGGCTGTATGGCGAGCGCGTGCTGCGATATCCTTAATCTCGCGATTGTTCTGAAATCATATGTACATCCCTAATAAGGTCCTCGGTCAAGTTGTCCTTTAAGAGATGCAGGGTTTTCTTTAAGTTTAAGTGCGGAATCTGCAGAATCCAGAACAGTAAAGCATTCGGCACTATCAAGGTCCTTCCATATTAAGATAAGAACTGTCGGCTGATTACTATTGTACTGATGATGAGAAATGGTTCTTGAGACATGTCTAATAAAATGCCTGGTTATATCCAAAAAAAAACCGGGTAGCCAGTTAAGAAGTTGTAATCATATTGAAGTTTGGACAAACAGAAACAAAACAAGACAAACTGGTAAAACAAACAAGAAGAGGCAGAAGAGTAATTGAATTGTACTGAAAATATATTACTCTATATGTAAAATCTTTATGTGGATTGATGTTGTGTGTTTGTTTATCTTTAGGCTGTGGTCTACTACTTTTCCCAGGTGCTTTCAACATGACTACGGGTCCAGCTCATTGGGAGCTGTTACAGAAGGCAAGGTAATGTTTGAGACAACCATAAAATATAGAAATGGGACCTTAGTCTTCGGTCTAAACAATGATTCGGCTTAGATTCATTTTAGAAATTATACTTGAGCAGTATTCACTCAAAAAGAAAAAACTATATTTCACTTTATGAAAAGAAAGCAAGCAAGTCAAAAGCTGAGATCGCACTGGACTTAATTTGGTCAACAGCTAAATTGACCAAGAAAAGTCCAATCCAAACACTGGCTACAATTCCCTTAAAATTTAAATTAACCAACCCCAATGGTTACTTATACCGAACAACTATCTACCGAGTAGAACTTACCAATTGGTCTCAGTAAATCCAATCCGAAAATGCATGATTTTTACATCACAGTTAGATTTTTGTGAAATTAGCCAAGTGCAAACCTAAATTTACCAATGACATTGGGTAAATTTACTATTTTTCAAGTACAGTGCGAACAAGGCTTTAATTGTATTTCAGTGCGAGAACTATAAACCACTTTAAATCTGCCTATGAATATCAAATTAGCCTGCTATAAAAATATACATATATTTTCAGTCAAAATCAATTTTTGTTAATGGTCATTTTAAAATAAATTATATATTTAAATTTCACAATACTCATTTAGAATACATGATGCAGTAAATATTGATTGCTTTTTGTAAAAAAAAATGTTTTTCACCATACAAAAGAAAATTATATGAATAAATGTTACCATTCACTTTAATTTTTTAATCAGGGCGCTTGATAACCAGTTGTACGTTTCTGCAATCTCTCCAGCTCGGGATGAGAGTGCTTCCTATGTGGCGTGGGGGCACAGTACAATCGTTAATCCTTGGTCAGTATTGGTCATTTTTTATTTTTGGTTATCATCAATTGGATTAGAACATGAATTTTTTAAAGGGTGGAATTTTGGTTCTAATTAAAAATATGGTTTTTTTATCACTATATCTATCTCCCTCTTCTATCTTCTGATTCCTTTCTTTCGAAAGTTTCATTAATTGTATATTGCATTATTTTTTGCACATTAGATAAATACAGTAGAAGACATTCTATTAACCTTGTTTCAAAGTGTTTAAGTATGTTCTGGGTTCCTGTGTAGCCTATCTCAAGCTTTTGCTTTCAATTTATTTATTTATTTATTTCAACTTTATTTATAGAGGGTAACCCTTCCAGCTGAACCCGCAGGCCAGCTGATATTCAGGGGCCCTCTTGAAAATGACAAAATATATAAAACTATACTTAACTAATACGAATCTACTATATACATTAAAATTAAAAACTATTATATAAAAAAATAATCATCCAAAAAAAAAAAAAAAAAAATTACGATAAAATGTGTTTTTTAAAATTAAATTTAAACGAGTTAATATTAGTACATTCTTTCAAAACAGAAGGTAATACATTATATAAAATACAAGCAGAATAAATAAAAGAGCGCCGGAAACATTCCAATTTAACTTTGGGTACCAGTAAGTCTCCCCTGGAAGCAGCCCTAGTCCTCATAGAGTGTATCGGAACAGTGGAAAATCGTTGGGTGATGTATCGAGGGGCAATATTGTTCATGGCTTTAAAAGCTAGGCAGCCTACCTGGTACTGCACCCTCTGTGACACATTCATGATGTGTAGAGATGTTAGAAGAATGTGAGTGCTGGTGCGAGGCGGAGCTTGAAGAACAACACGCATAGCGCGATTTTGAAGTTTTTGAATCTTATTAATGTTTGTTTTACTTCAATGATTTGGCCGTCTTAATTTACCTACATTTAACTGTTATGTTGAGACATTTTTATTGAGAAAAGGGAAATAAACTTTAATTTGATTGATTGATTAAAAACTAAAAGTAATGTTAAGCGTGGTTGCCACTAGCGACGCAACGCAAGGACGTAACGCAACGCAAGTGAATTGACCAATCACAAGCGATGTTTTATTCGCTTATGATTGGTAACTGTCTATAACTTCGCTTGTCATTGGTTAAAACGCTTGCGTTGCGTTTACGTCCTTGCGTTGCGTTCTAGTGGGAACCACGCTTTAGATAATATTTTGCTATTTCTTTTCTCTACATTTTCTAATTGCATCTTTAACTTGATTATAAACATTTTATTTTTCTTTTGATTTAGGGGTGAGGTAGTTGCCAAAGCCGGACACATGGAAGACATAATTTACGCTGACCTGGATATCCGATATCTGGAAGATGTTCGACAACAAGTACCAGTCCAGTTCCAGAAGCGTACAGACGTTTATAATTTAAGTAGTGCTGTTGAATGATTCATCAGCTTGCTACTTAAACATTTTAATATATTGAATTTATATATATCTTAAGCTGCAATTATTGCTGGATGGATTTGTTAATTTGGATGTAAACTTTTAGGATTGATGCGATATATACTATTATATTTAATTTATATACTAAATTACTATCGTCTACATGTGATGTAATAGAGTTGATACTGATAGCTTCACTCATCACAAACGCTGAACGTGTTGCGATAGCGCACTTTACAAGACTTCTCCAATTGGAGCAATTATTTGCGAAAGTGTGCATAGACTTTTAATATTTATTTTCTTTTTGATCACAATTCCAGAAAATATACATTTTTTATTTCTTATTTTTGTTTTTTGCTTCGTCCTACTCTACAGTACAGGAGATTCACTCCATTGAGGCATCTGTAATACGAGGACACTGTCTTCCATTAACAGATTTTGTTTCAAATAAACATGTATTGAAAGAACACAAAACATAATGAAGAAAACCTTCAGATATCATTGATTTTGATATTGTAGAATGGCTAACAAAAAATCTACTCTGTACCTTCATAGTCTGGGACAATTTCTTACCTTGTGTGTGAAGAAGGTGCTGCTGATATTGTAGAATGGTCAACAAACAATCTTCTGTACCTTCATAATCTGGGACAAGTTCTCACCAAACACCATGTGTATACGAAGAAGATATTATTGGTGCTGATATTGTAGAATGGCCAACAAACAAACTGCTGTACCTTCATAGTCTGGACAAGTTCTCACCAGACACCATGTGTATACGAAGAAGATATCATTGGTGCTGATATTGTAGAATGGCCAACAAACAAACTGCTGTACCTTCATAGTCTGGAACAATTTCTTACCAGACACCATGTGTATACGAAGAAGATATCATTGGTGCTGATATTGTAGAATGGCTGGCCAACAAACAAACTGCTGTACCTTCATAGTCTGGAACAAGTTCTTACCAGACACCATGTGTATACGAAGAAGATACCATTGGTGCTGATATTGTAATGGCCAACAAACCATCTACAGTACAAGTTAAGGGACAAGTTCTCACCAGACACCACATGTGTCTATATGAAGAAGATTTTACTTCCATTGCGACCAGTTTAATAATTTTAGTCAATATTTCAATTTACTTTTGTTTACAGTTGTTAAATATAAATGATGACACTGACAATTATTTTATTGGGAAACTCTTTTACATTGACAAAAAAATATATTACACAAACTTTAAAACAAAAAATGTAGGCACAGGCATAAGCATGTATTTATGTAAACTGTTGTTTTGTTTCAAAATATTTATTACCAGTAAAATGGTATGATAATGATGGCATACAAAGACTCTGGAAGATATCTAATAGGTAGTCTTTAGCTTTTTGATAGCCACGAAGTTGTCTTGGAAAACTGTGAAGGTAGACAACTTTGAATCAATACTTAATATGTAATTGATAATTTACATTTTGTTTTTTGGGATATATAATAATAATAATAAAGAGTTGAATTGTTTCAACTGAGTTATAACTGTATGTATGTGTATATGTGATATTGTTGTTACTTTTTCGTTTGAAAGAAAGTACAGTGTTAAAACCATTATTGATAGAAGTCAAAATAAGGATTTTTTTTTTCAAGCATACAGAATCCAAACACTTTCCGAAAATAGGACAACCATGTATTCATAAGGATAATGCCATTCAATCATTTAAAAGTTTGCCCAGCTAGCTGCTATGAAGAAGATGGTATGCAGTTATGCCATCGACTGCTCAGTTTAAAATATGATGATAAAAATAGACAAGTGTCTTCAAAAGATGTGTTGCCCAGTCATGCTTGCTCTAGACATGCAAACTCAACTTAATTAATTGAATCATTTTAAATTAAAATGTATGTGATTTTTACTGTACACCTTAGAGGGATGAAGTCTAGATTGATACGTTTAGTCTAAATTAATTGATTCTTTTAGGGGTATTTTATTGTCATATTATCCATTTTATCAAAACAACAAAAGGTGGCTTAAACTGCTTTTGAAACGATTTTATGTTTCTCGCAACACTCGCAAATGTTTTTACCTAGGCTTTGTAACTTAATTACCTAATTTTCTGAAAGTGTAGAAGGAAAACACTACGTGGACAATACATCACAAACATACAATACACATATACAGTATTTAATTGTTATTACTGTAATGAAAACATGTGCTTGAAGTTGATTGGTTGTTGCGGTGTCATCGATAAAAAAAATGTCCAACATCGATGATGTCATATCTATTTATAGCGCAAGACTCAAACAACAACACATCTCTTTCGTACAGTACTTCCTACATGCATTTGTTCGGAGTTCGTCAGCAAAAATGAAGTATAAAACCGTACCTGAGGGCCGCCAAGCTATAGTTATTGACAATTTAGGTAAAGCAGAGCTTATAGTAGGACCACAAAGGGTTAGTTTACTTTTAATAAAGTTAATTTATGTTTTATTGTAAAATATTCAAAGATTTCAGACGCCGCTAGGGTAGGCCTTCTTCTATTTATAATCTGGAGTCTAGTAGTAGACCCCTCCCCCTGGCCTAGCTCTAGTCTACCTAGCTGGCCGGGTAGGCTTGATACTTTCACAATGTGGGCCTAGCCTACACTATATTAAACATCATATCTAACGAGAAAACGTATGGTGCAGTAGCCTACTGATTAGGCTAAGCTAGACTGAGTCTTGCCCAAACTGCTTCAGCAGTGAAAAGGGGAATACTGAATAGTATACTATACTATAATAGTAATTAAAGATTATGTACTAAAGAAATAAGAAATGTAGGCCTATACATTGCTTGTTTTCTATATATCGTCCTGACTTTTCAATATCAAAATGTATCTCAGGCAGTTTAAATAAAAAATGATATTAAATATTGTTTTAGTTTTGTGTCTTTTTTTTATGAACAGGTTTTTTTGTATAAGAAACGTCTAACTTTTTTGAGACATTACACGGCTACGCAAAAAGAGTATCTGGTGATCCATGACAAAGATGGTCTTGTTAAACATAAACCTGGGTAATCAACATTAAATTCTCATATTTTTGTTGCAAATAAAATTGTATGCAATTTACTCAATGACTGGTAAACAACTGATTACAAGCTAAATTAATTTTTGTTCAAAATGCTCAGATTTTTTTTCTATGATGTCTTCGTACATTGAATTGAGTAAAATTCTACTACTGTTAAGAAAATTTCTACTATATATATTATGTACGGTAGTATAACTTACAAAGCTAAAACTATTGACCAATCAGAGCATGTTTAGAATAACATCTGCAATTTTTTTTTCTCAACAGACCCTGTCAGGTGTTCTTAAACCCATATCTTCATAATGATATAACTGTGAAAAATGCAGTCATATTGGATGCTACTCAGCTGCTTGTTGTATACAAAAAAGCAAAGGACAATGTTGTCACAAGAAGACTAGTTAAAGGCCCCCTAGTGTTCATTCCGGAAGCAGAGGAGTGGTAAGTAATAAAACAAAACACAAATTTTGAAAAAAGCTCTCTAGTCATATGGTCAGTGGAGAGGTCACTGGCTAAACATCGAGCCCCAAAGCATAAGCAGCTCCAGAGCATAATCAGCCCCAATACAACTAGTGTTAAGAGGGCTAAACTATGGGCTTTTGTCCTCTGCGTTACGCCACTGCATTATCACCATTCAAACATGAATGCTTCCCTTCAAAACTAACTTATGTTTAAGGATTTTCCTTAAGTTGTAATTTACTTGTTCACATCAAAGGCCCTGACAATCTGTCAACCCAGTGGTCTACATTGATTTGTACCATCTGCTCAACTCTTTGAATTTTCTGAAACTTTAGGCTGCATGAGTTTACCTGGCATGGACCATCAGATACTGACAGGACAAAAATCGTAGCATACCAACGCAAGTTCACTAAACTGACAATCATTCCAGAGAATATGTACTACAATGTACGTAAAAGTAATATATTAAATTGTAGTACAGTATGTATAGGCAATCAAAAAATTGCCCATTGATAATAAAGAATATACAATAATTGTAACATGAGAAAATAAGACGGAATAGAACTACTGTAGTAGGCTTGATATATGGAGAACTGGAACTTTGATGGTGGTACTGTATGGTATGACGTCTGACTGGATCTTTACACTATCTCTGTGACAGAAAGGAACATCACGAGTGAGATAACTAAATCTGTTGTTTCTTTTCCCAACCACCACAATTTATCTTTCCAAACATTTAATCTACTCTTCCACCTTGTACCAGTAGGTCTAGGTCTATACTATGTACATGAAATCATGTTTATATTATCGAGTATTTATCCCACCCCCTCCCCCTAATTTATGCTAAATTCATACCCAGGCCCAAATACCCACTCGATCGTAATACTGTATATGGCAGTGGACAAATATCTTTATTACTTGCTAATTATTTTAGATATAATATATTTTCTTTTCTAGGTAACTGATGTCAGGACTAAGGATGACACAACTTTGACCTTGAAGGTCATGATATTTTACGAGTTAAAAGATCCTGTTACCATGCTTACATTGACCCATGACCCAATCGCAGACATCATCAATGCTTTATGTGCTGACATGGTGGCATTTGCATCCAACCTTACGTAAGCATAAAACCCGTTTTTCATTTATAGGCAAATTTATTCATGCAAGATAAGCTTTCCTCCAGAGCTCATTTGTTGCCCATTTTTGTACAATTTTTTTTTCTTCAGTTATACAGCTTTTCTTGGACAGAGCAGTGATTTAAGCTGTCTTAAATGCTACCCACAGCTTGTTCAAAGGGCTGAACGTATTGGCTTTGAAATCAATAAGGTTGTGTACCGAGGGTATCAGGCTAGCTCACAGCTGCAGGTACAGTAACCACATTTGAAAAGGTTTGCCTACTGTAAAGTTGAGGTTCTCAAGTACTACTGAACGTCCGTAATTACAACAGAGATTCGGCCTAACTACAGACATATGGAAAAAAAGTACAAAAATACAAAAGTATGATTTGACCTAAAACCAGCCTTCCCCCACGTTCTCTAATATTAGATAATATACAGTATAAAAACTATTGTCAACAAAACAAAGATAGGGCGGGTATCTTTACTTGAGAGAATTTGTACAGTACAGTTATACACATTTGTGCACGTATCCATACAGTAGGCAATCCTTTCGATAGGCATAGCGTATCAAAATTACCAGAATTGTACTAGAAAGGTTTTCATTGTAAAGAGGGTTCTTTTAGGACGGGTAACCACCCTGACCCTAAATTTCCTAGTTATTGTGAACGAATATTCTAAATCGGTAATTTGCCTAAATAAAAATTATTTTCTATTTGTCGCAATTAGAATATGCAAGACAATGCCATCAAATCACGAACACAGCTGAGACTGAGCACAGAGGTTGAGGAACGCGAGCAGAGACTGAATCAGTTCAAACTTCAACGGGATGAATCAAGAACCAAATTAAGTAAGAACTTAAGAGCATTTAATGCTCAGTAATATTCCAGAGTTTAGTAAATGAAGATTGTACATTGTTTATTCTTTATCAATACTACTGTATTAGCCTACATTAGAAAAGTTTATAAACAGTGTATATATAAAATTCTCAATTTTGTCTCAAGTACTCTCACTGATAAAGGCCTACTGCCTGAAAGCTCTGCTAATTTTTCTGGCTGTTTTACTTTATCGTTTTGATTTAGCATTTGGCTTATTTACCTCCGCCAAGGAAGTATATGTAGTTGATCGTGTGTCTGTTTGTCTGTCTGATTACTCACAACTGTACTGTAGAACCTGGTATAATAATCATTTAAATCTGTACTATAATCTTTATCCTTTGAAATAATGGCCGTCATTCACCACTATTTTTGTTTTGCCTTTACAGAGCATGAAATGCAAGTATCCAATCACCAACATGCTCAAGCTCTAGACAGAATGACACAAGACCATGACCTGCAACTAGCTAGCCTAGATCACCAGCATAATGTGGAAATTACCCAGCTGGACATGCAAACTCAACTAGGTATATCCATTTCAATATGTTTGTTCTTTTTTCACATAGTACCCAGAAAGTAAAGTTACTGTTGTACATTTTGCACTTGGCTTAAAAAACCCAAAAGCACCATTAATGTTTCTATAAAAAAAAAGGGAATTTCACCTTTTAGCATTTTGCACATAAGACCATGTAACTACTGTGTACTGTGCATAGCCCTAGGCATGTGTACAATCAGCTGAAGGAGACTGGGCCTATCTAAAGGTAAATTTATTACACTACTCTAGACAGTGGAATTGCCTCCAGCGAAAAATAAAAGGAGAAAAAATCAAATCTGCTTGTTTCTTAACAAAGAATCCTGTACACTAGTTTTGGGTCTAGTAGTTCCTGGGCCTAGTGTAGACCTACAGTACCAACCAATTGAATGTGGGCATCTTCCTGGTATGCAGATTATTTTGTGTTTTTGCAGATATATTATCTACTCTTATTTATACATATATTTCTTGTAATTTGGGGTATGTACTGAAAATGTTTTAGAAAAAATATTTTTCTTTTAACTGTATTGTTTACTTCATTGTTTTAGATCTTGAAGAAGCAAGGAACAAAGCGGAAGAAGACTATCTCAGGGAACTCAGTAAAATGAATGTGGACATGACTAAGTACTTGGTGAATATGCATTACTCAGAGGTCAACAAGCAGGTTGAAGTGGTCGGCGTGTAAACACATTCTTAGATGAGAATTGCAATCCGAGGTCATAGTCATAAACTCAATTAGGAATTACATGGTTGTAGGAGTTGCAAAATAACGAATACAAAATATATTTTTGTGTTTATTTTTGTTGTGATGGGCTTAAAAGGTAAACCACAGTTAATTGCTGAAAGGAAGATAACTGTGTAAACACATGCTTAGCTGACAGAAAAGGATAGCAAGGTCAACAAAAATGCATCTAGTCTATTCATGTTCATACTAGGCAGCAGATATCTTTAACTATTCTTAATGTTCTACTCCATATTCTTTACCTTACACAGTATGTATGTTGAGAATATTACGCTTCAAAGTTTAATTCATATACTATTTTGATTATGTACTGTATTTTACACGATCACAATTTCAGTCTCAAAGATGCCTACTGAATTTAAATGTAAATTTGAAAATCACATTCACATAAAAAAAAAGGTACACAAACATTTCAGATGAATATGGCTCAGTTAAAGGCAAAAAATGATATAATAAACAGAAGAGATTGATTTAAATACCATATTTCCTTGCAATTTTTAGCTACAACGCAATATTTTTATAAAACCGATTTCAAAGAAACCTGTTGTCTTGTGATTTTTTAATAGAAACTGGTCCATAGGCCTTAGTCCAGTTCCCTATGTCAAACAAGGACATATACTTGGCTGCAGTTGCGTGCTCAAATTTAGGTTAGTGTTTACCGACCGACATGGTGAGCTGCAGAGTCACGTCGCACGCGACTAAAAAGTGCCCTTGTGTGCTAATATAAAAGGAAAGTTTAAACATTGTGTTTTATAAATATTTGGAGCATGCTGTATGTTGTCAAATTTCTAAAATTCATCTTTGACTTATGACCTCAATTTTATTATTTCTGTGTATTTGATTTTTATCATTGTGTGACCAGAAATGCATGTGGCTCATTTTTTGCCACCTTTTGGAACACCTCATTGTAGTACACTGAAAGTATCTATTTTTATTTCATCGTTTTTTTGTTTTTATTTATTATTTTATGTAGTAAATTGTATTAGTTTAAATGTATGTCTATTGTTTCTGGGGTCTTTCTCGAGACAAGAAACTTGTTTTCTTCTAGAGAAGACCCCAAATGATGGCTTATTACTATGTTTTCATTTATGTACACACCTATAATTATATTATACTGTATAATGCCATTGTTGAATAAATAAATGTTTTTTAAACTTGAACTTGAACTCAATCAAAACACAAAATTCGTTGGGGATCCGATTGAATAGTAATTTATTTTGAATTAATGTGATTTATTATGAATTATAAAAAGGTTATATATTTGACCGCCACATGGAATTGTGAACTGCTCATACTGTAGGTAGTCTAACTATGTGTAATATAGGCTTATGTGCCATTTACATTATAAGAAATATATTCTAATTTTATTGTATACAGAATTATGTGATTTGATGGTAATGTTTTAGACCCATTATTGTAGTTAGATTTATAAAGCCAACTCTATACGTCACTTTGACATGGATATCATTGACATTCAAATAACAACAGAAAGGTACAATGTGACTTAGAAATAATATAATTGTTGTATTTGGTGTAACAAAAATAGTATGTAACACGTTGTACAATATTGACCATAAAATGCTTTATAAAATATATATATAAAATGCGGTATCTAAGTATGTAACACGTTGTACAATATTGACCAATAACTGTCTGCTTCCATCTCTGGCTATGTGAAGACACATCCGTGTAATAATACACTATTTATTTCAGTGCCCATTACTTGTAACTCGATATTTCAATAATCTTGTGACGTCACCAATTATCGATTCTAAAAACCAATAGGATTATTTTTTACTATGATGAAACTATTTTGAAAGTGTATACTTAGCAGAATGCTTTCCAACAATTTTTCGGAAAAAATGATTTTTCAGAAATACGTCAAGGTACATGAAAGCTAACAAAAGAGAAATTAAATTACAGTCATAATCGGAGTTCATAATCTTGTAAAGCACCCTATGGTCACACAGAAGACCAAGGTTATTAGCGTCATAATCAGGGTAAAACTTAATAATTAAGAAGTGAAAAGTGCAGAACTCAAGGTTATACCAAATAATGGTCTTATATAAAAGAGCCTTTCCATCACTATAAAAGGATCTGCAATTTCTTAAGATCAGACGCAGCATTTTATTGGCTTTGAAGACAATTGAATTAACATGAAAGAAGAAATTTTATTTAGAATATACAAACAAAATTCAAGGTCGTTGTGAAAAGGAACAGTATCAAGGACAAAAACTGATATGTATCACAGGACATCCAAAATGGTACGTCGTGTTGCCAAAGCAATTCACAGTGGGTTGTTTTTCTCAATAGTTGCAGACGAATGCACGGGGGTGTACGGTATCCAATAAAAAAAAGCATCTTACAATATGCACCCGTTGGTCAATGAAGATCTGAATCGGAAGGAGTTTCTAGGCTTTTTTGAAAACCTCAATATCAAGGATAATACAATAACAGCTCCTATCAAAGACAGACTTACAAGAATGAGCCTGTCTACGAACATTATAGGGGAAATGCTACGACGCAGGTGACCTAATAATAGTATAAGGGAGTGGCGGTACAGATAGCGTCAGAGCAACCAAATGCACATTTCACTCATTGTGGTATTAGTCATGCTTTGAGTTTGGCAGTGAAAGATTTGACAAAGAGTTCAAACTTATCATCAGATGCCATGGATACTACTTAAGATATCAAATTTCCTCCTAAACGAGAAGGCATCTTGGTGGGGAAATTTAAGCCGACATCAATAATAGCAGCACACGGGATAAGAGTTCTGTGACCAACACGGTGGACAGTTCGCGAAAATAGTTTCAGTAGAATTTTACAATTGCGAAGCACTTTAAGCCCGCATAATTGGAGTCAAATGGAATTGTTCAGCTACGTGTTTGCTCTTTACGTAGGTGAACAGCTTTATGGTCTGAAATATATCTTAAGACGCACTTCAGCAATCCAAATTTTAGAATAGAATTAAATTATCAAAGAACTCCGAACAGATAAAAATTTCAATAATATAGATGAAGCTATTGTTAGAAAGGCCTGAAAGCTTGAGGGAATTAGATCTAGACAGTAATCCCAAACTTCATAGAAAGCGTCGTGCACCCAAAACAAAAACATGAAATGAACCTCGTTTATAGCATAAAGAAATATGGAAGGGCTGCTGGTTAAAGGAATCAGAGGAAATTGCATTCATAGAAGATAATTACTATTCGGATATTAATAAATCACAGATACTCTTTTAAAATTGTTCCCGGGGGACTGCTTGTTTTATTTCGTCAGAAAAGAACAAATACATAAAACAAAAGAAAAGAAAGTGTAAACTCAAAATGAATGGTTAACCAAAAAGCGAAATGAATTACTGTCATTACAAGTGGCTCATACATCAAAATTAAAAATTAAAAGAGGTATACAATTATAATTAAAATACTTTAAATTCCTTTACAATTTAAATGAAATAGTTAAACATCTAAATATATCTTAAGCTATTATAATATATGTTGTATAGAAAACATTAAAATCTAGAAATAGAGAGGCAAATTTATATTTGATGTTACATTTCTTTGTTTTGTTGGTTTTTTTCTACAGTATATGATTGTTTTTTATTTTTTTGTGAACGCTACCATCAAGCAAAATCAAAGAATTAAATAAAAATTATAACGTTCTACATAGAACTATAGAATATACTACTAATTCTGATATCAAGGTAAACCTATGCATTGCCTTCAGTGGTGGCGCCAGCGTAGGAGAGAGATCCCCACCCTGTCAACAAGCCCCTCACCCAACCACCACCTCGTCGAGGAGGCTTGATCATGTTTGTCATGAATACAATTATGATACTTCTTTTTGACAAAAAAAAAACAAATACTTTACTGAGTGTGCCCAATTAATGATTTTCATCTTTAAAAGTGACTAAAACTACCCTTAAATTTATATCATCGGACTTTCTGGAGCCCCAGGTCTCCGTCAGATAAACCAACCGCCACGACTGATACTTTAACAGCCAAGCTAAAAATGCAGCGGTCATTACCTGTTCTTCAATTATTTCAAATATTGTAAAAGCATACAAACAACAATGGTAATGGTAATATATCAACATATTAACTTATGTGTCCATCCGAATAGTGGTATCTAGGTCCCTTTTATTGACAATATGATTAATTATACTGTATTTTTCAATGGTCCAAGTTACTTACTTCTTATTATCTGATTAGCAAATTACTTATCCATCACCCAATTATTTCTTATTCTGTATATGATAATATTAATATCAATGTGGTAATTCGTCTCAGTTGGTTTTGGCTCGTAGTTCATACATTTTCTATAGAAAGGAAGGCTGAAATCTATACATTCTTGTACGTCTTCAGGTATCTCCGATATTAGAGGAACAGGTGCAGGTTTTTGAAAGTGTGTGATAGAATATGTATTCTTATGCCAGCCTCCAAGATCAGCCCACTATATAATTTCTTCTGAAGATTTCCAGCATTTTCGGACTTGCTTTCCTCCCTTCCACTCTAACAATTGATCAGTATAACTTATGCCGGAAAATTGACAAAACTGACGAAGTATACATTCAGGATTTTCTAGAAGATCATCGGCATCCATAATAAAAGGCTTCGCTTCGATTCCTGTTTTTATCAGATGGTCATACAACAGCAAACTTTCTCGGAATGCGTACAGATTCGGAAAGCCATCTTCCAGTCTATTCATCTTTAAATGTGCATCCTTTATAGAACTGAAAACTCTTTCTGGCCTGCGAATTATAAATGCATGTCGATAGCCCTTTGGTAGCATATCTAGCTGTTTGATAATTGCATGAGACATATCTTTTACAAAAACAACTTTTTTGCCTGGATATTCTGCTTCCAATATGTTTTCGTTAATATATTGATAACAGCAAACTTCGGAATCCCATGTCTCCTCGCAATATGTAGCTAAAGCGCTTGTTGTTTCTTTTAAGTTCCTCTGTACTCTTGAGGTAATCGTACGCTCATTATCAGGGCCTACAAGTAAGGCACTGATATAAGGCTGGTTGATAATTTGTACATCTTCTAGATTGCTCATAGAAACAGCAAACGTAGTAGAGACACTACGAAGAACGGCCCAAAGACAAATACGAACTTGAGACATTCTGTTTTATACAACAGATAAAGTAAATCAGTGCGGCAAATAAAAAAAACGGTAATACATTTTTAAATGGTTAATTCTATCTTAATAAATAGTCTTCTGTATATAATATCAACAATTGTAATAGTTTTATTCAGAGTAAACTAAACTAAATTCCAACGTATTACCCCGGATGTCATATTCCAGAGGGCACTATTAATTATCGTTACACCGATGCTTGTCCAGTTTTTGCAGTTTAAGAAACCATCATTGCAGCCGGCGCACATTTGTAAAGACTTTCACATTTAACATGTGTGACAAGATATCCTCGATAACTTGGAGTGGATAGGGTCATAATTGTATTTTCCATTGGATTTGTGCACAGTAGTATTCTGAACATCAATATACTGGTTTGCTATGTTATAATTGTGATAATATGTTGTCTCATGCCATCACCCTACTTCAGGATTTCTTCTGACGATTTCAGTCTTTACCAATTTCTTTGCCTCTTTCCCACTTTAATAGTTGATCAGTATTTACAAAACTGACGTAGTATAGATTCAAGATTTTAAGCAAATCATCAGCATACATAATAAAATGCTTCGGTTCGTTTCCTGTTTTAATCAGATACTCGTACAACTGTAAACTTTCTCAAAATGCGTAAGATTCGGAAAGCCGTTTACGATTCTAAAGCCTACAGTCTTCTAGTCTATTCATCCAAGATTGTGCATCCTTCATAAATGTGAATATTTTTCAGGCCTGCGAATTAAAAATTGGTAGCATATCTAGTTGCTTGGTGATTACATTTCTTGTTTGGATATTCTGCCTCGAGTATGTTTTCTTTCATGTATTTGTAAGAACAGTCTTTGGGGTTCCATCTTCTTTCATAAGTCATGGCTGGTTAATAATCTGTACATCTTCTAGATTGCTCATAGAAACCGTTAAAGCAGTAGAGACACTACGTGGACGGTCCAAAGACAAATACGTACTTGAAACATCGTAGGCCTAAACGATCTGAAGTTTTTGTACTCAAACAGCTAATTATACAAAAAAACATTTTTTTTAAAAGTTGGATTACTTTGATTACTTCCAGTTATAGTGATAGGGAAAAAGAGAGAAATAAGAATTGTCCGAAACCTCATTTAAGTTTATTACAATATTGTATATTGTGCCATTGTTTTATTCCATGCCAAATTAACTGGTACAAATTAATGATGGTACGGGTCACGTCCAGTTATTTTGTAATAAAAAAAAATAATAATTCTGCCATTACATTACAGGAACGACCATACGATATGAAATGAAAAGTTTTTTTTTGTAATCAACAAACGACAAATTAAATATTTTAAAAAACGTCGTCTTGTTTCCGCTGTATCAAATTGTATAATTACACACCTGTTTGTATTCTCGCAATTTGATTGGTTAGTTATCATTTGTGTCATTTGAAATTTAGCCATTTGCAAGTAACGGCAAAGTGATATAATGGTGTGATAATTAATTCGGGACTATAACAACCTCTCATGAGGCTGATCTATAAGTTAATTTTGAAAAATAGAGCGGGGGCTGATCTGTAAGAACTTTTTTATTTATACATTGATATATGAAACGAAATTATAAGTATACATAAGTCCAGATGAGAACATTTTGGAACACAGAGTTGTTAGGTGCCCGGAAATTGGACGTATATATACTTCGAAATATAAAAAATATATATACGGTCTTCAGGACAAGCCCTACAATAGTTAGGGCTGAGCTAAGAACATTTTGAGACATTGAGCTGCTATAGGTCCCCGGAAATTGCATTTATACATTGATATGTGAAACGAAATTATAAGCCCACCATGCATGGTTGGGATGGAGCTAATTACATTTTGAAAAATAGAGCTTAGTTAGGTTTGGTCCCCGGAAATTAGACTTAAACTTCGAAATATGAAACAAAATGTATGTCTTCAGGATCAGCCCCATCATGGTTGGGGCCGAGTTAAAAATATTTTGAAAACTGAAGCTGCAGGTCTTCATAAACTACATTTAGGACTATACTTTGAAAATCTCAGACCCAGAGGCATAAGCAACCCTTTTGCCCTTTTGGGGGCATGGTGCGTCCGCACCCCCGCATGGGTAACCATCAAAACGGATTTGATACACTTTTATAATTTATGACATTCTGATTTTGTCTAGCTACTAGCTAGGTCTAGCCGACGATCAATGGCGTATACATCGCTAGGGACCAGGCTTAGCCTGATAGCTTAAACTTTAAGGAGATCGATTCAACATTATTTATTTATAAAAATTTACTGTAAGGTAAAAATAGACAATTTTCGTTTTTAGTCGCGTGGAAGCGACTCTATAGTTCACTATGTCGGTCGGTCGGTCTGTCTGTCGGTCTGTCTGTCTGTCGGTCCGGTATCACTATGCGTTTTATCGCTTTCTGACCTTATCTTGATATCAGTTTAATCTAGCTAGGTCAATTTTTCACAGTATATTCCTTATGGCCAGGAATCAATGTGGTTATGTTTTCACGGTGCGCAATAAAAAATTACGCGGTCTACGCACGATTTAACGAAATCACGTTTGTAATCATTATCTTCACAACCATGAATCACAATTAAATAAAATTTGGTACTCATAAATTTCAGGGCATAAATCATCATGGCAATACAATTACGTGCGTAGCGCATGTAACGCATGCGTACGCGCGCTTAACATTTTCAAAATTTATTTTCGATGAAATAAGAGTACATTTCAGGCAATTTTAAGCGTTTACAAAATTGCCATGAGTGCGCATATTTTTGCGCGCGCACTGCGCGTTAAATGTTATTGCGCACTCTTTTTGCCCGATTTCTGTTTTCTTGACTTACTTTTCAACTCGAAATTACGTTATACGAGCACGTCGAAAGTGACAGGCTACGCACGTGTAAATTAAAAAAAATAAATGTTTTTAAACATTTCAACATTTTTAAACATGTTCAGTAATTTCGGTCAGTATAGTTCACTATGTCGGTTGGTCGGTCTCTCTGTCTGTCGGTCTGTCTGTCGGTCCGGTATCACTATGCATTGTAGCACGCGACTTAATGGCTGTTGGCCTTGTTTTTAATTGACGTGAGTTTTTTTTTAATTGCCGTGAAATGTTTTAACAAGTTGCCATGTCACCGTTCTACATATGCGCCAAAATATTTTTCCTAAACTACGTCTAGAACCTGTATAATAATAATAAATAATATATTTATACAGGATAAAACAATCAGATAACAGTGTATCTGTTTTACATTGTGGTCCTATCTTAATCAAAATATACAAAAGAGAAACTTAATTAAATATAATACAGTGTTTATGAAAAGAAATAGTATATGGCTGAAATCCTCTATGAGTTATCACAATATCATGTTGATTATTGCGGAACTAGTTAGTGTGGTGACAGTAATCAACTTTGATTGTTTAAGTTTATTTCTTCTTCATTTTATTTATTTTTGTTTTGTAGTTTTTAAATCATTATCATTATTTTTCTTTTATGATATTTTATTCATTTTTACAAGGGGTGACTCGAGTTTGCGGGGTTTTCATGCCCGAATTTAGTTACACTATCTAAACCTCTGCCTAGGTTAAGAAGAAGACGTTTATTCTGTTACAACTTTTAATCTCTCTTTTACGGAGACAAATTGATCAGTGTTTTATTTAAGCAAGTAAAGTCCTACTGGAAGGAAATATGTATTTACAGCAGCATTGTAAAATGCTGGCTCTCAGAATATGAATTGATAACATTTTCAAAAACTTCCAATACCTCTTTTCAAGTTCGTTCTGGTCTTCTTATTTTTTTTTTATTTACGAGGTGATAAGCTTTTATTTTACGTATTTATCAATTACTTATTACTTTATGATCAATGGGTGTTGTTGCTAGTTTGCTGAGTAAATCAATAAAAGAACCCAATAATCAATTTAATAATACAAATGTACAATCTCTATTAATGAAGGGCTATGGTATATTTTGTGTGTAACAGCACGCACTGTGATTATTGTCAGATGGGCTTAGAAACGTGGTGTCAATATATTTTAGCTCGTAGTTCATACATTTTTCTATAGAAAGGAAGGCTGAAATCTATACATTCTTGTACGTCTTCAGGTATCTCTGATCTAATAGGAACGGGTGCAGGTTTTTGGAAGTTTGTGCTAGAGAATGTATTCTTATGCCATCCACCAAGATCACCCCACTTTAGAATTTCTTCAGACGATTTCCAGTGCTTTTGTATTTCTTTGCCTCCCTTCCACTGTAACAGTTTATCAGTATATGTTATGCCGGCAAATTGACAAAACTGACGAAGTATAGATTCAGGATTTTCTAGCAGATCATCAGCATCTATAATGAACGGATTCGGTTCGATTCCTGTTTTTATCAGATGCTCGTACAATATTAAACTTTCTCGAAATGCATAGAGTTCCGGAAAGACATCGAAACCTTTTTCGATATTCATCCTACCATCTTCCAGTCTGTTCATTTTGGAATATGTATCCTTCAAAGAAATACATACTCTTTCTGGTCTACGAATTAAAAATGCATGCCGATAACACTTTGGTAGCATATCTAATCGTTTGGTACCTGCGTAAGGCATATCTTTTACAAAAACTACTTTCTTATCTGGATATTCTGCTTCAAGTATGTTTTCTTTAATATACTCATAGCAGCAAACTTCGGAATCCCATGTCTCCTCAAAATTCATAACTAATTTGCCTGTTGTTTCTTTTATCTTCCTCGTCACGCGTGTGTCAATCGTCCCCTCTCCACCGGAACCTACAAGGAAAGCACTGAGATACGGCTGGTTGATAATTTGTACATCTTCTAGATTTCCCATGCACACCGTAAACGATGTAGATACACTACGAGGAAGAGCCCAAAGACAAATACGTACTTGAGACATATGATACCAGATCTGAAATGCAAATTTAATAAAATAGTTTACATTTAAATATTTACTTAACATGTTTACACCCTATTTCTTTCCAATTTAAATTCTAAAACTTGTTTCAAATTTAGATTGAAAAGATGAAGCAATAGAAAATATCTAAAAAGTGTAAAATTCCTAATTACCATTAAACACATAAACACTAATTAGTTTGTACATGTAGACCTAGGCCTACTATTTTATTATAGGCCTATAGCCTAGCATGCCATCCAATAGTGTAGTGCCCCGGAGGCAATGGTAGTTTTACAGCAGATCCTACTACTAGGGCGTACAACCACTGGTAAAGGCCTACGCCTGGTAGGCATTTACATTTTAGATAATATTATGTAATACGGTAATCGTCCGGCCAAGGCTGGTATACTCTACAGGTTATAGCCAAGGGGGTGGGCCCAATAAAGCGAAGTAAAAAACCTAAATTTCCATTCGTTACGACCAACCTTAATTTACAAAACGTTGTCTAAAATACATGCCAAAATATTGTTGCAAAAATACATACAGCGGTCAAGGTCAAAGTGCAATTGTAAGCCACACGTTCGGTTCCTTTGTTGTTGCTATCATGGAGGAAATATACATTTCCTCCATGTTGCTATAAAGGTCCATGGTTGTTGGAATTGTAAACGCGCGAAACAGTTTTTACCGTTTGTTTTGTTTTATAGGTGAAAATATTAGTTCCTTTCTCTTTTTTTCCGTGGATTAACTTTATTTAAATTCTGATTATTTATTAATCTTCATTTTTTAATGTTTTTGGGGACAATTAGGTGTTTTTTTAAATATTATAATTATTTTATAGCCTATACTATCTTACCACAAGTCATACGGTGTGTATATAAACAAGAATATTTCTTACAAAAAACGCTGCTCGCTTATTATTATTGCTAAGGTCAAGTCTGGGGGTCACTTCATCACGCCTAGATACTTCAAGTATCCTATTAGGCCTACAAACAAAAACTTCAATGGAATGTTTTGATAATAATTCAATGATTATCTGACAGCGAATTATAGTAATATCATGGGACTCATAAATACCAGAAATGCTTTGGGATTTGTCGTTAGACTCTTTTCCCAGCCATTTTTTGGATTCAACAGGTGGTACCTATAAATTATAGTCGAGTTTCCATTTAAACAAGCACGAATGTGCAATACTCGGGGTACAGCGAAAGAAGCTGTAATGACGTCATAAGACCGGATGTAACGTCACATACACATCAATAACCGCGCTACCGAATACGGTTATACGGTACCATCTTCGAGACGTGATATGGCTGCATCCGGTTTGCAATTAAAAAATCCGGCTCTATAGCTTAGAGGACATGTCCCTGTAGTATATTCATGCTAAATCCGAGGTCAATACTACAACGAATAAGGGAGGAGTAGTACTTTATAAATCGCACTTTTTGCTCAATAGTGTCCGGATGGAAGAAGAAGAGGAAAAGATGAGAGAGTCCTAGACTCAGGTACCCAGAGTAATAAAACGAGATATACTCTATATCATATTACGTATACAGTATATTTCACCATAAAGTTAAAGAAAAATAGGTTTCGCCATGGAGTAACTCCATGGTTTCGCCAGGGCTCGAACCGGGACCTTCTGCGTGTTAAGCAGACTTGACAACCACTACACTACGAAACCTCTTACACTAAATATGTGGGTTACACAAAGTTTTTTAATCCATTTAAATCACAAATAAATATGGTAATAAGCACAAAGCAAAATAAACATGTGTAAAAGTGATAATTACCGATTACACAAAATAAGTATTTTAAAAAATAATAAAAAATAAGATATACTGTGTATAATTATCATATTGCGTATACAGTACGGTACTTTTCACCATAAAGTTTAAAAAAAAACGGTTTCGCCCGGGTTCGAACCAGGTACCTTCTGCGTGTTAAGCAAACGTGATAAATCACTACGCCAAGAAGGCGCATATAACTACCTTACGCTGTGTGGTGTGTCACACATTGTGGCTTCTTAATTAAACAAATTAATTAATGTGCGATACTCGGGGTACAGCAAATGAAGCTGTAATGACGTCATAAGACGGGATGTGACGTCACATACACATCAATAACCTACCAAATACGGCTATATGGTACCATCTTCGAGACGTCATATGGCTGCATCCGGTTTGAAATTTAAAAATCCGGCTCTATAGATTTTAGGACATGTCCCTGTAGTATATTCATGCCAAATCCCAGCTCAATACTACAACTAATAAGGAAGAAGTAATACTTTAAAAATCGCACTTTTTACTCAATAGTGTCCAGATGGAAGAAGAGGAGAAAATGAGTAAGTCCTAGACTCGGGTACCCCGAGTAAAAAAATGTCAAAGTCTAGTACTATACTGCTGCTTGATTTCATCTAATGAATGAGTCATCTCGTGTGACGTAGCGGGCTAGAGCAGCAGCGTGAAAAAAGGTTACATCAACGGACTATCATATTCTTTACCATGGAAGGGAAAAAAGACAGTGAAGGAAGTGTTTGCTAGTATTCTTACGCATTACACAAGATAGCCTTTTAGTACAGAGCATGTCCACACGTTTGGTAGGCCTACCTGTAAAGCACTTTAAAAAAAACTTTTCTTATGTGTGTGCTAGTAATGTTATTCTTACGCAATACCCAAAAAATGCTTTTAGTAGCATATCCAAACATTTGTTACCTGTAAGGCATCTATAACAAAACAATTCTTATAAGTGCCATTATAGGCCCTACCCATAGCCCTTTGGTAGAATATCAATCGTTAAGTACTCGTTAAGGCATAACTTTTTTTATCTGGATATCCATGTCTCCAGTATGTTTTCCTTATAAATATATACTTAAATATTCCTATATTCACGTCAAGTTTCTTGTAGCTCATTATAAGTAAAGCACTGATAGGCTAGTGAATAATAATAATTATTCTACATCTTGATTGCTCATACATACCGTGAAAGCAGTAGAGAAATTATGAAGAATAAAGACAATATATTACAAAAAATTAACCTGTAATTTTAAATTTAAACAATGAATCAACGATGCAAAAATCACCAGTCAAATTACCTACAAAATGATGAACTTATTGACTGCTGACAATTATTATCTACATAAATTCTGAATGATATCGTGACATTTCTCTATCGGCAAGGAATAAAGTAAAGGACCACATTTCGTCGGCTTTTTGTGAATTCAAACACTAATGAAACAAATAATATTATTAACATAATAAATCTATAGGCTATCTGGTGTTTTTTGAATTCACAAAAAAGCCGACGGCTTTCAAAACTTAGCACTCTGATCGTAAGCAACCACCCTTGTTAGCGACCACCTTTAATATTTAAAAAGGACTACCTCTGTTAAGGGACCGCTTCCAATGGACAACCTCCTGAAGGGGTAACCACCTCTCATAACGGACTGCTTTTCATAAACTACCACCGCTCGTAGACGACCACTTCTTTTACCGACTACACCTCCCGTAAGTGACCACCTCAATGGAGGTGGTAATTTGCGAAAGGTGGTCGTTACGGAAGGTAGTCGATTATGAGAAGTGGTCCCTTAGGAGAGGTGAACGTTTTTTTTTTAGAGATTATTCGAAAAAAACAAAAAACCGAAATACCCTTGAGTGAACGAATAATTATGATGCGCAATTAAGGTGTTTATTTTGCCATATAAAATATAAAAAAATAAATATTTTTTGGTAATATGCATCAACAATATTTTTCAAATGTATTTTAGATAAATAAATAAATAATGTAAAATCTCTAGAAATAAAAAAAAATATTGTGACTAACCAATTCAATGTTTTATTAAATAAAACCAAAATCAGGCATCTGTGAAAAAAAATATAATGAAAAAGAACTCACTTTAACAATGACGAACTTACTTGTTTAAAGCACTTTTGTTATCAGTTAATATTATTAAATTAGTAACAGTATTATGAATATTACAAAATAATATTTTGAGAACTGAAAAATATTTAGAGGGAACAAATATATTTAGGGAGAACAAAATAAGATTTCAAGAACTGAACAATATAAAAAACGAATTACTACTTCGAGACAAGGAATGATCGAGAGAACGAAATTTCGAGGGAAATTATTTCGTTCTCTCGCGAATTAGTAATTCGAATTCCAATGAAATAATATTTCGAGAGAACGAAAATAGGTAGGCCCTATGCCTATATGATTTAGTGTTATTCATTCCCTAGAAATAATAATTCAGTACCGGTAGGCTATATATTTGTTCAAGTTGTCGATTTACTTCAAATTGACAACAGGTTGTATATACTCAATCAAAAACAAACAATTTAATTTGATTAGACTATATTTCTCCAGATATAATAATCTATATATAAATTTACGTAAGGGCAAAAATCGGTAAATCGCGCGTTTGACAACAGGTTGTATATGCTCAATCAAAAACAAACAATTTAATTTGATTAGACTATATTTATCCAGATATAATAATCTATATATAAATTTACGTAAGGGCAAAAATCGGTAAATCGCGCGTTATTTCTAGAATGTTTACTCGATGGTATATAAAGTTGGTTAGAATCTCGGTACTGATTTTAACCACCTGATGTAACCCTGTTTACTAATTAAATTGAGTTAGATAATTAGTTATTGACAATTAAAACGAATTTAGGTTCAACGATTTGCCCCAAATAGGGGTGTTTTTAGATCGTGGTATACACTTTCTAATGGAAGTCCGTCTTGAAAAATACCCGAAGACGAGGATGCTTCGCATTTTCCTATCTCCTCCTACGATAATTGTTTTTAATGGCTGAAAACCGGTTGAACAGCTCGAGTACAGCATCATAATGTTGAAGACAGGCCGATTTTCTTTAAAAAATACTATTTTGATAGATTTAATATACGTTTATATAAATGTATTGATTTGCGATGAATGGAACATTCCAATCTCTGTTCCACAAGTGTCTATTCCCTCAGGCGTCGTAAAGGCAAGTAATGTATACTCATAACAGAAATTCGATCCATTTTTTTTCCAATCTGTACTGCAGAGGTTTGGATATAATTTTTTTTAAACGGATAATGAGCTAGCGTTTTCAGTCGCCGTATATTATGTACACATCTATATTATTGCATTTAAACCACCCACATCATCACCCTTCCCTCACTGGCATGAGTAGCGTTGTAAAGCCAGTAGAGGATAGGCCTATGCGGTGCATCACATGCCCTAAACGCAGAACAACTTTGGTGGGTAGGGTAGGAACCAACTTAATTATGAATTGGCTCCAAGAAACAATTGAAAACCATAAGGCCTACTAATTAAGTTGAGTTAGATAATTTAATATTTATTGACGATTAAATCGAATTTATGATTTTCCCCGAATAGAGGTGGTTTTCACAAATTGAACATTATATATAAACATACGTCGTAGTGTATCGTTAGATGTACTGTACTATTTCAATCGACTACGACGGTGATAGTTTCAACAAAGTATTACATCGCAATGTTTTACTGTGTTTAGTGGTATATTATTTGTAAAACATGAAAACAATTAATATTTCGTTACAAAATAAAGAATATATTTAAAAATTGTTCCTCTTTGCACCCATCCTCTTCCCCATCCCTCAACCATAATGTTACATACAAAACACAAATTAAGTTTGTTTAAATCTGACTTTAAACAATTGGTCTCATTTTGTGACAAGTTTCTCTTTCGGAAGTAATTCCCAGGGTGCTAATTTTAGTTGAGTACATAAATCACAGTGTCTATTTATTCGTTCCTGTAAACGACATGTATTGTCCTGCATTATTGTACATTTGAAATCGCCAGTTTTTTAACGCTGAAATTATTATGTATTCGAGAACCATCTGTGGGCACGACCTAGATGGTACGCGAGCGAAGCGAGCGTACCATCTAGTATCTATATATAAATTTACGTAAGGGCAAAATTCGGTAAATCGCGCCTTACTTCTAGAATTTTTACTTGATGGTATATAAAGTTGGTTCGTACTTTCGGTACTGATTTTAACCACCTGATGTAACCCTGTTTACTAATTAAATTAAGTTAGATAATTAGTTATTGACGATTAAAACGAATTTAGGTTCAACGATTTGCCCCAAATAGGGGTGTTTTCCGATCGTGGTATACACTGTCTAATGGATGTCCATCTTGAAAAATACCCGCCACAAAAATGCTAGGAGGCTTCGCATTTTCCTATCTCCTCCTACGATAATTGTTTTTAATAGCTAAAATGTCTGGCCAACTAAAAGGTAATAAAAGGGACAACCACATTTATAAAGACATTTCTAAAAAAATAAAGCAGGAGTATGGAATAGACTTGTCTCCAAAGCAAGTAAACTCAAAGCTGAAGAGCCTGCGAAAGTAGTACAACATTGTAAAATACAATAACTCGGGGAGGGAACGAATTAATTGTCCCCATTACGATGTTTTCTGTGCTCTCACAACATCACATATCACTAGGGCTAGGCTGTTGAAAGTGAGACGTAAAATTTCCTTTATTGCGACTTTTAATTATCGATCAAATAAATGAATGGCAATTTGGGTAAAAAAGATGAAATTTAACACGACCACCCAAGAAGTATTGTTAGCAGAAACGGGGGATAAAAAATACGGTATAAAAAATACCGTATTTTATACCGTATTTTTATACCGTATTTTGAGCAGTTGCAGCAGAAACAGGCCCTAAGAAACAATTGAAAACCATTAGGCCTACTAATTAAGTCGAGTTAGATAATTTAATACTTATTGACGATTAAATCGAATTTATGATTTTCCCCGAATAGAGGTGGTTTTCATTAAACTTAGTGGAAGGATGAAATATATGGGCAAGAACTTGAGACTCAGATCTAGATCTCAGAGACCGCTTAGGAACATAAGGTTGAATAAGTTCAATTAATATTTCGTTACTAAATGGATAAAGAATATATCGCCGTATATTATGTACAAATCGTTATTATTGCAGTTAAACCACCCACATCATCACCCTTCCATCACTGGCATGAGTAGCGTTGTAAAGCCAGTAGAGGATAGGCCTACGGTGCATCACATGCCCTAAACGCAGAACAACTTTGGTGGGTAGGGTAGGAACCAACTTAAAGTATGAATTGGCTCTAAGAAACAATTGAAAACCATTAGGCCTACTAATTAAGTTGAGTTAGATAATTTAATATTATTGACGATTAAATCGAATTTATGATTTGCCCCGAATAGAGGTGGTTTTCACAAATTGTTTTACATTATATAAACATATACACGTCGTATTGATGTATCGTTACATATACTGTACAGTTTCAATCGACTAGGACGGTGATAGTTTCAACAAAGTATTACATCGCAATGTTTTACTGGTTTAGTGGTATATTATTTGTAAAACATGAAAACAATTAATATTTCGTTACTAAATGGATAAAGAATATATTTAAAAATTGTTCCTCTTTGCACCCATCCTCTTCCCCATCCCTCAACCCTAATGTTACATACAAAACACAAATTATTAAGTTTGTTTAAATTTGACTTAAACAATTGCTCTCATTTTGTGACAAGCTTCTCTTTCGGAAGTAATTCCCATGGTGCTAATTTTAGTTGAGTACATAAATCACAGTGTCTATTTATTCGTTCCTGTACAGCCTGCGGTACGTACATTTGAAATCGCCAGTTTTTTAAGCTGAAATTATTATGTATTCGAGCACCATCTGTGGGCACGACCTATGGTACGCGAGCGAAGCGAGCGTACCATCTAGTAGTAATAATTATTCCAATCGACTTGATATTTTGCGATTCAAGTTGGTATTCTAAGGAATTATAATTACCCTAACGGGAGTTGGTGAACGTCCAGTGCCCTAGTTTTTACGGGGTTAATATGATGTCGATGTCGATGGTTCTACTTTTTTATCGATGAAAGCTGCCCGGGTGGTTGCAGCCATTTTCAACAGCTGGTATTACACTATTCAATGCTGAAAATTGTCCAGTGGACACTTTCAAACACCGGACACATTTAAATCTTACACCGGCAAATTGACAAAACTGACGAAGTATAGATTCAGGATTTTCAAGCAGATCATCAGCATCCATAATAAAAGGCTTCGGCTCGATTCCTGTTTTTATCAGATGCTCATACAACAACAAACTTTCTCGAAATGCGTAAATAGGCGTAAAAATATCTGAACTGTTTTCGATATCTAGCCTACACTCTTCTATGTTCATCCTAGAATGTGCATCTTTCATAGATACGAATACTCTTTCTGGCTTGCGAATTAAAAATGCACGTCGATAGTCTTTTGGTGCATATCTAATTTTTTAGTAACTGCAAAACAGATATCTTTTACAAAAACTGCTTTTTTATCTGGATATTCTGCCTCCAGTATATTTTCTTTAATATACTTATAAGAACAGACATGTGATTCCCATGTTTTCTCACAATTAGTATATAAATCGCATGTTGTCTCTTTTATGTTCCTTTCCACTCTTGTGACAATCAGCCCTTTACTGTCAGGGCCTACAAGGAAAGCAGCACTGAGATACGGCTGGTTGTTAATTGTACATCTTCTAGATTGCTCATAGAAACTACGTGGAACAGCCCAAAGACAAATACGTACTTGCGACATTGTATGCCTATAAATACGATCTGAAATGAAGTGTTTGTAATCAAACGGCATTAAATTAAATATTTTAAAACACTCTTTTCACTTGTAATAAATTGATAACTTGCAGTTAATAAAAAAACAAAAACAAAAACAATAATAATAGGGAAAACAGAGAAATAATTTTTAAGAATTGTCCGAAACCTCATTTAAGTTTATTACAATTGTATATTGTGCCATTGGATCATTCCACGCCAAAATTACTGGTGGTACACATTAATGATGGTACGGGTCACGACCCGGATTTTGTCATTTTGTAAAATGTAAAATTAAGGTCGAATTAATGGAATTATGAATAGGCGCATAGTGGAGGTCCTCCATAATAACAGACTTTCTCGGAATGCGTAAAGATTCCGATATTCAGCCTAGGGTCTTCCATTCTATTCATCCTTACATGTGCATTCTTTATTGAACTGAAAACTCTCTCTGACCTGCGAATTACAAATGATTGTCGATAGCCATTTGTAGCATGTCTAGTTGCTTGATAATTGCATGAGACATATCTTTTACTAAAGCCACTTTTTTGTATGGATATTCTCCTTCCAATATGTTTTCTTTAATATATTTATAGAAACAGGGTTCTGAATCTCATGTCTCCTCACAATATATAGCTAAATCGCCTGTTGTTTCTTTTAAGTTCTTTTATTAATAATAATATCCTGGATTTATATAGCGCCTAATGTTGTTAAACCTCCAAGCACTGAACATTATTACCCCAATATTTTTTTGGGCGCAAAAGTCTTGATCTAACCGGGTTCCCATTTATACACATGGGTTGAGAGGCAAACGTAAGTAAAGTATCTTGCCTAAGGATACAAGCAATCCGTTGATAGTTGGATTCGAACCTCGATCTCACGATCAGTAGTCGAACGTCCAAGCCACACTGCGTACGCTCATTATCAGGGACTATAAGTAAGGTACTGATATACGGCTGGTTGATATTTTGTACATCTTCTAGATAGCCCATACATATAGCAAACGCTAAAATGGATGGCCCAAAGACAAATACGTACTTGAGGCATTGTATACGATCTGAACATAAATGAATGAATCTATATAAAATGTAAATTTAAACAAATGCAAAAATCACCCGTCAACTTACCTTCAAAATGATGAACTCAAAGACTGGGACTAAGATGTGAATGCTGACATTTTTATCTATGCTATAGCTTACTGAATGATAGTGTGAAATTTACATTAATGTTAATAACATCGATCGGCTTTTTTTTTATTTCACAAACTAATCAAAAAAGATCATTAGGCCTAATATAAATTATATATTCAATCGGTGATTGACTGATGATTGCAAACACACATTTCTCTCTTGTTCTCTGAAAAGTATGACTACATTTTAATAATTTTTAATTTATTTGTATATTATAGAAAAAGTTATACACAAACTGCTTCACTATTTTCGTACTTTAAATATCTTAAACGGTATTCAGTTTCATTTTCTAAAATATCTGAAACAAGTAAGCCATAATATAGAGGATAATTCTGTAATTCAGGTAATGGTATCCATAGAAAGAACAATAGATCAATATTTGTAAGGTATATCAGAATAATATAAAATCAGTTAATGAGTTTAACCCATCTATTGAGTATCAGTAGGTCTACTAACACGTACGAGTGCCCACCCGATTCTGCTACTGTCAATAGGTATGTATCTGTATAACTATCAGCAAGTGTATGCTGTCTGCATAAATGCTGTACTTTTAACATACATATATTATAGAGTATTATAGAGGGTGCTATATAGAGTAAATACAAACGTACATCCACCATATTAAGATATTACTTTTAGTTATTTATAGGCCTATATATATCTTATTACTCCATGCTTTCATATTAATAGTTAAATAACGGTTTTACTCTTTATCATCCAAAATAAACATTTGCTGTGAAAATCCGGAATCTTTGTGTGACGTCAGCCATTATTAGTCTCATTTCGCCAGACTATATTTTCGTGTATTTGACAAAATTCTCTAAGCTAGCGTGTTAAAAATATCGCGTCCTGGTGCATTCTGGGCCACCCAATAAAATATCTATTAATTTACTTAACAGCTAATTATAGAATGCAACATTTCTTTCATTTGCCTAGTGTGGTTAAAAATTCAATTCATGTCTTTTGAAGCGCTTTACAATAAAAAAAAAAACAATTGGTCAGATGTTTTACCCTAATCTGACGTAATGTGTACTTCATACAAAGTACATTTGAGAATACTTAAGTAAGTAATTCTCGGGTGGGAAAAATAAACCAAAACAAATTATCAATCCATTTTCCAGTAGAGCAATTCGAATAGAATAGATGTAAAATCAAATGGTTTGATTGATGAACTTGAGTTATGGTGACTGGGTACATTCACAGTATCCAACAACTGAAAATAAAACATTGATGATTTCATAAATGAAACTTAATTTATATTAAGCATGGCCATTTACACATAGACGCTAATATAGATTATTATACGGTATGTAGGCCTAGTATTAGACATGACTCTACACTTTCAATTAAAGAAGTCAACTAAATTATCCAGCATGTCAAAAAACAAACAAAAAACGAACATTAATAATGTGTATTCTGTTTTAAAAAATGAAAATAAACAATATTTAAATAATAAATAAAATATAAACAGAATTTTAATTACCTCTCTTACAAGTCGGGCCAAGGAAGCCATGAGGACACTCGCATGCACTAGACTCGTCTGTATCAACACATGTACCGCCATTTAAGCATCCATAACCGCATCCACCTAAAAATGTACCATACAATTTTAATTTTGAAATATCTATTGTTGCTAATTTACAATGTATATAAAGTGATAATATGCTGTTAACAATTATTACAGTGAAAATTGCAAAATCACAATTATAATTATATCTCCACAACCGCTGCCTTCGTGAAACAAAATCGAGGGCTCATAAAAGTCATATTTTATCTCGTTTGTTTGATATATTTTTCATAACCACGCATATGACTTACGCTTATAATAATTTTTAATTCAAATTGTTTTAAGCGTTTCATAAAATTCCCATGGATGCGTAAATTTTGAGTAGGAAGAACGATCGATTGCTTGATGAAATTATCTCGAGAAGTTTCCATGCAAATTGATTAATTAATTAGAAATAAAAAATAAACTCTGGTTAATAAGTTAAGTTTCCCACTGCTTTCATTCATTATGTTAAACTACTTAAGGAAAACTGATGAAATGAGAAACATCTTCAAATTTTGATTCGAAAGAACGTTAGACAATTATAATCCATCAATGATTCTTAATGAAATCCTTACTTTCTGTAGTATTCTTAATAAGAATACTACAGAAAGTAAGGATTTCATTAAGAATCATTGATGGATCATGTACCTTGTGGACCGATAACATCTGCTTTGATGGAGTATCTTCGGAAACCAGATCTGCTAGTGACAATTACATCACCAACCAAGCCTGTATTGCCAGCAATCCATCTGACAAGGGTAGATCCTCCTTGACTATATGTTAATACGGGGGGATCTCCATTTGCCCATCCGATCACATCCCCTGCCTCAACTTCAATGCGCTCGTATATAGGTACTGTATAAGTAACTTCTGTTGCAGATGCTGGAGCTGGTATATCATTTACACCAACGATTCTATATTGCGTATCATCTATCTGTCTGAATACTATAGCTCGAAATCCATTTATATTTCTGCTTCTGTATGTCCAGCTCGTAATCTGACCACTACAGGTAAAGGATGTATCTGGTGATACCATTGTCCAACCATGAAAACTGTCAACATTACTGTAATCAAGTATTGGCCAACCTGTACTGCAATTGGCAGGCATGTTACCTGTAATAATAAATCATAATAATAACAAATGACTCACTATCATAAGTAATATAAATAATATAAAGATTATAATAATCGCGACACGATGATGAGATCCTCGATTATTGGGTTTAATAATATTTGGAAAAACACACTCGCAATGACTCGCAATGAACTCTAAAAGCCTATCTACACTATCAAACTAGTTTGACAAAAAAAGTGTGATGTGCTCAAATATGGTAGTGATATACCGGTACCCAAGTATCATAGTATTATAGTATTATAATAGTAGTAGTAGTAGTAGTAGTAGTAGTAGTAGTAGTAGTAGTAGTAGTAGTAGCAGTAGCAGTAGCAGTAGCAGTAGCAGTAGCAGTAGCAGTAGCAGTAGCAGTAGCAGTAGCAGTAGCAGTAGCAGTAGTAGTAGTATGGCATCATCATGTCCATATATGGCCACATCACATTTTTTTGTCACATAAAGTTTGATAGTGTAGACAGGGCTTTAGCAAAACAGTTGTAAAACGACCCTGTAGACATCTCATCACCTATTCTTCACATTTCAAAGAAAAATAACAGCATAATTAGTATCCTCTTGTATTTCAAATCAATTTTTGATATCCAGGTTTGCTCTTTGACATCTATCTTACAAAAGTAGGGTTCCTTCAGTTTATAAATGATAACATTTATCATAAATTATTTAAAACATTGTCAAATGGTCAGATCAAGGACAATAATACCAGAATTGTCTTGGATTCTTACAAGATATTGACGAACTTTAATATTAACATAATGTTTTACTAAAAATGCACCACATAAAAAGGAGGGGGGATAGCAGTCATACTGACCAAAGTTGGAGCAAATCGGAGTTGTGTACAAACAGTAACGTTTTAAAATGTTGCCAGAAACAAGGAAGACGATTCTTACACGTAATCCTTGAGTTTGAATGCCATATTAAAATTCGTATGAACACTACAAATAAATAATGGTAACCGCCCGAAATTGTCCAGGCCAGAATGCCCTTCTAAACTTTTTGCGTCCCGAGTCATTATCATTCCGAGAACCATCGTCTACACTTCCTAGAGCGAAGCGAGCTCATCCTCTAGTAATAATAATTCACCTAAAATGTAATGTTGTTTTTCTGATTGTCATATACAACATTAATGCTCAGATTGTTTATAGTCGAAACTGATCCTGAAATATGGTATTTTTGTGAATCAAGATATTGTAAAGTATGGGGAGATATGGAGAGAGCGTCATACATTATGAAAGAATTATGAAAGTGGTAAAACAGCTTAATTATTTTTTAAACTATAGATTTAATTAACCACAATAATATATAAAAATATATAACATTTATCACTGACTCACCTGGAATAGCAGTAGTCTGGCATTTGCAATTTGCCCAAAGGCAGGTGAAAACTAATCCAACAAATAATAACTTGTCCATGATGTTTTCAAGTTTATAATTTTATATGCAATATTTTCGTCGTGTTTGTTGAGGTAATAAAAGCCTACTACAAACATGGATAGCTATATAGTTGTAGTTACAAAGTGTCCGTAAAGAGAAAACTGTTAAAATATATATGATGGACGCCTATGCATCAATTCACATAAACAATTCCTCGATTACCACACAATTTAAGTAAGACCAGAATGCCAAACAGGATCAGCGTATTCAGTTAAGGGTCTGACATACCCAGTGTAAATAGTTAATAAGTCAACAATTGGCATTTTGAATCGCTTAAGTACTTTCAACATATAATTATAATCTACCATTAGCTTTGCTAAGCACTTTAGTGATATGAGAGCTCCATTTAAGATCAGAACTAATGTTAACGCCTAAGATTGTAGTATTATTCACAATGTGTAACGGCTGTCCATCAATGTTGACAACATGATTAAAATTTTCTCTAGAGAAATTTACACTCATAACTAAACATTTGCTAGGATTAAGTTTCATAATGAATGAATGTGAAAGAGTCGCAATCCAATTGGGTTTGAACTACACCATGAAAGCCCCGTGGTCTAATGGTTAGGAAATCTGCATATCAAGCAGGAGGTCCGCGTTCGAATCTCGGTTGGGGCGACTATTTCTCATTCACACAGATTTCCTCATCGTATCGTTTCAAATTAATTAATACATTTTCGGTTTATCACTGGGCGGTTTAGATTTAATGTGTTTGCCTGTTGTGTTTATTGATGAGGGCGTATCAATTTGATCTCTGGTGCGCGTGCGTACAATTGTGGGACTAGTGCTGTTCCGCCGTACGACGCCGAGAATGTTAAAGAGTCGCTATTCAATCGAGTTTAAACTATACCTTGAAAAGCCCAGTGGTCTAATGGTTAGGACAACGGCATATCAAGCAGAGTTCGAGTCTCGGTTGGGGAGAGCTTCAAATTAATTCATTAAATTTCAGTATATCACCGGGTGGTTTAGAATTAATGTTGTTTGCCTATTATATATTATATGGGTTAGGGTTAGGTTATATATAGTAAGAGTAACCAAACTTTTTTTTGTCGCTCATTTGACATTGTGGTCTATTGCAATAACTCTGAAATTTGCAATCGAGTGATGACCAGCTAAATTAATATTTTTGGCTACAGGTTGATCTTTATTTCATTTCATACTCATCCAACAGCGAGTAACCCGCCAATTACAGGATGGATAAACTATTTAATAATTTCACAAGACAAACATATACACAAGATGCTCTACATAAACAAAGACTTATTATTGAGTCTTTGGGAGTGGAGTTGTAAATTGTCATGAGAAAAAACCCTGACATATGACAGGACTTGAACCCAGGACCCTTAGATTGGTAGCCAAGCATCATAACCACCAAGCCACAGCTCCACTCCTTTAATGTTTTGGTAGCTGATCTGTGTTGTTTCATTCTCATACGGAGCGTATTTTTTGTTTATTAATTTATTGTCTTATCCAAAAAATGCGGCCAGTTTGGTTACTATTAAATTTTTCAGTAGAGCCAACCAATAAAAAGTTGTACAATATTTGCCGCAAAGGTGACTGCCCAAATTTTGGCTGTCATGAGAGTTAATTTCACTCTTAAATGTGTATCTTACTAATATATCACGAAGGTTGGGAGGTCTACGAAATCCAATAATGGGTGGTTCCGGAAAAACAGTTCTGACATGTTCTCAATAATATGTTTCTCAATAATAGCTCGTAATGAAGGCAACCGAGGGTGTGACCAATGGCTGAATGATGGTCGAATTTGGCTGACGTGGTTTGTACGTCAGTGTCTGACCACGAGGAATATCTTTTGCTTTCTTTATAGCAGTTCCAATGTATTCCTTCTTGTAATTTCTATTCCGGAGATGTCCGGTTAGTTCTTCTGTACGATTCTGAAAATCTAAATCTGAAGAACAGATACGTCTGATACATAATGCTTGACTGTACGGTATGTTTTTGGTACAGTGTCGGGGATGTGTCTGTGGGTTTACGGAATAGGTCAGTTTTGAGTGTACCATTTTCTATTGTCAACGCTACTAGTGGATTTAGTAGCTGTAAGTTTGATAGTTGGGTGGACTGAATTAATATTCAGAAGAAATGAATCCAGATTATCTTCAGCATGTGTCAAGATCATGAAGATGTCGTCAATGTATCTAAACCAAACAAGTGGTTTATTAGGTTGGAGGGGCATAAAATTGGCCTCAGATTGTCCCATAAATAAATTTGCAAAAGATGGAGCCATTTTTGTGCCCATCGCTGTGCCATGAATTTGGAGGTAATGGTCATTGCCAATAATACAATTGTTTTTGGTTAAATCAACATGAACAGTTCTCGTAAATCAGCTCTTAGTAGGCGCTTTTGCTGGAATTTGTTTGTAATTTGTGAGGGATATTAGTATACAACGATGAAACATCTAAGGTAGAACAGAACTATTAGGTAAATTTTGAATTTGGTTAATTTTGCGGATAAAGTCCGTGGAGTCCTGAATGTATGAAGGGAGATCAGTCACATAATATGTAAAATCATCCACATATTCGCAATTTCCGGGGTGGGATCTGTTGCAAGTTTATAATGAAGAGGATTGTTTAGCTGTCTTAAGGACTCCTCTTCGTAAAATTTGATGTCCATAGAGACAGTGGCAGAACCTTTATCAGCGGGTGTAATGATGATTTCATTATGCTGACGCAATTTTGCAATGGCCTGCCTCTCTTGTTTCGACAGATTGTTACGTTGATCAAAGATATGCTTTATATCTACTATACGTAAGGCTAAAGTATTCACTCAATTCAACCATACGCTGGATTGTGCACATTCTTACCGAACATCATACAAGACATAACTAACGTGAAATGAAATTTTAGCCATTTGCATGTTATATATCTTGTTTATCTACGAATTGTTTTGTTAATCGGTTTTTTCCCCTTTTAGCTTGTTAAGTTGTGTTATGGTATTTTGTTTGTGTTGTCTTTTTATTGTCTATAATAATTGACCTTGAAACGCCCTTGCGTGTAAGAAATTTAACTAACTATAATCTAGATATTGTTCACGTAAAGCATCCTTTCATTGGGTGATCTTATCCATCCGGGTTATAAAATCAATACCGGTAAATCCTTCATAATTCGAAGCTTGATGTATTTTGTCCAGGATGATATGACTAAGTTATCCGCGTAGTTTATTTACGGCTAATGTACTAATAAATACAATTTAAAGTCTTGCATACTCTAACAGGGCAAAACGATTTGAAAGTAGACCAAATGACTCACCGGTAAACTAAAAGTAAAAACGTGGCTAGAACATAATTAGTATTTTATTTTGAAATACGTTTAAGATTATAATAACGCATTATTATATAACACCTAAATAAATTCATTTGATCGTTTAATAGTACTTTTTAAGCATTTTTGTGTACGAAAAAAAAAAACGTTTCGCGGATGAAAAAAAATCTAGTGTACAAATTACTGTGAAATACAACAGCGCCACCTGTTGTCTTGCCTGTTTTCCTTGTAAGCACCAATATGCAGCAGCAGATTTTGTGTACGATTTGGAGATATGTACTAATTTCATTCAAAAAGGCATTAAAATAGCTTTAGATCGTTTTTAGGATTTTGATTAATTAATGGGCATCCCTAAAAGACGTAGAATTGTTGGACAAACAACACAATTATTATTATTATTTTTACATCTCTATGTCAACAATCACATAATTTTATAATCATGTATAGGCAATAGTTCGTATGTCAAGCGATATCTAAAAGAGTGTGTTGTTATTGTGTTAAGTAGCTTCTCCTAATCTCATAGTGTATATGGCCAACAGTGCTGGCCACCAGGCAAGGAGCACATGGTTAGTGCTCTCCTCTCCTCATATTGCTGTAATGCATGCATGGAAATAGGAAAGATTTTCCTATAGGCCTACCCAACATGATATTCCTGGTTCATTATCAGCCCAAAAAACTGAACATTATTTGGATTGATTTTATACACACAATAAGAAGGTATATATTTAAATAATATGAAATTAAAGTTACTTAAATAGACATAGGATAGCCCTACCCACACAGTGCATCGTAACTGAAACAATATGGGGATTTCCCTTTTCATTGAACGTTCAGTTGAAGTAGAGACTGATTACAATGTAATAAAGGCAATCAAACAAAATTAAATCATTTGATTCTAATAAATATGTCTAAAATATCGTTGTTTTATTATTAAAATACCATTGTTTTGATTGTAAAATGTTTAAATTTCGGCCTAGAAATAAGTGCGCCTTATGCATCGACTACATAAAAAATACTAATATTTCAGTCTCTGTTATGGGTGCGTCTTATACACAGGTGCGAAAGTTGTACACCGAAATATACGGTACTACAGTATTTGTTTTTTAAGTTTATAGGATAAGAAATTATTTAAGGGCCTAATATAATATACTTTTTTGCAACAATAAAGCTGTATTTCATAATCAGCCTGTACTACTAACTTCCATAATACTGTACTATATAATTTCTCTGCATAACTCAGATTTTAGTAGGTAAAAAATGTCTCTGTAAGCTTATTAAAACAACCGAAATTGCTCTGAGAGCCAAAGCTTCCAGGGGCCTTCGCCCCCTGGACCCTCTGATGCATTCTGGCTATGGGCCTGTTTAGCCTTGCCATGCCTAGGATTGTTTGGCAGTTTGTTGACATAATTAAGTTTATAAAATCCATATAAATAATAATATTTAATATCATTATTAAAAACCAAATGTTACTGTTTTAATCAATGTGAATGAAAATGTAGGCCTTGGTAGGCCTACCTTTTATTTGATTCGAATCACAGGAATCTATTTTAGATGTTATATAAAACAAATAATGAATGTTTTATATTCGTTTAATGGTACAAATAATGGCATTTGGTGAATGATGAAAGGTTATATTTCACCTCATGCCATTATTTGTACCATTACACTCATAAACATTGATCGTTATATACAATATACATAATACAATACAGTATTATATTTATAAATTACTTATTTAATTTAACTTTACAATCAATTGTATTAATAATTAATGCATTTGACGTTAAAGGCCAAAACTCGAATAACGAAAGCTGATTATTTTGGCCGGTCTTGTTTGACATTTTCAGCAATTTCGGTCGGTTGGTCGGTCGGTAAACACTAAATGTCGGTACACACTAACTCAAATTCATATTGTTTTCATCTTTGGGATATACGAACATACTAACGACAGCAACTTTAAGTTGCTCCAGACAGTAGCCCAAAAATGCACGTTGGGTCATGTCGAGACATTCAACATATTATTTAAGAACAATAAACAATTATTCACTCATGTGAAAACAAAATTGAATTTTGAATAATTTATCGCAATACAGTACTTTCTGTAGACTTGCCCCAAGTTTGTATTTACTGTCTTTTTTTTTAGATTTTTGTCTGAAAATATCCAAGCTCAAGTATAGGGTTATGCGGTGTGACGTCACAACGATAGATGGCGCTGCGTGGTTGTTAGCGCAACCAAAAATGCGTTCAACGCTACTATGTTGATAAACACTATAGATCTGTGTTTCTATCAAATTATGTATCTTAGCTTGATTTTTTTTTAAACTTAAACTGTAGTTGAAGAATAAATAGATTTTTAAAAACAAATATTTAGTGATCTTTTTAAATTTTATTTTCTTTTTATTTAAAATTATTAATTTTTAAAATGACTACTTCGTTAAGCCTATTCCAAACCATTGGTGACAATGGAGTCACTCAGGCCTAAAGGGGTCGGGAAACACTTAATTTCATTTATTCCACATTTATTTAGTCATCAATTACATCATAATAGCAATACAAATGATAACAAGGATCCTGCATAAAAAAGCCAGTCTGTGGTTCTTTTTTGGCCAGCCTGTGGTCCCGAGGGCGCTAGCATGAAACGCACGGCCAGTCTGTGGTTCTTCTTTTGGCCAGCCTGTGGTCCGAGGGCGCTAGACATATCGGCGCTCGGTGAGGGCGCTAGAGATAACTTTTCCATGCTTTTCTAAAGTGAAAGCTTACGTTAGAACATTATAATATGTTAATTCGACGTTTATTACAATTGTTTGCCTATATTCTTAATAATTGATTGTTCATTCTTCTAGAGTAAAAGCTAGCTTTAGAGCATAGGCCTATGTCAATTCAACATTTATTACAATGATTTGCATATATTCTTAGTAATTGATTGTTCATTCTTCTAGAGTAAAAGCTAACTTAAACTACAAAGAAGGATAATAAAGTTTAAAATGAATTAATAAATTGTGTTTGTGTTCTTGGCTGCTATATCATATACCACGTTAGATTTACTTCAAAATAATTGCTTGTTTGTACGTGCTGTTCCGTTTAAACTACAAACTGGCTGCTTACATCTCTAAACTAATAACCAAAGATGACGATTCAAATATAACATTTTTATTAATATGCAAAAACAAAATGTCAATAAAACTGAACTGAAGTAATTACTAATAAATGTTTATAGAGGATATTTTTATGATTTTAGATTGCTAGTTCTTAACCAAGCCGAATTTAAAATATATATGTTTATTGACACAGTTTTATTTCGTCCGGCGATCCCATCCAAAATTGGCATCAGTTTATGGACTGATTATTTTTTATAAATAACGATTAGTATCAATGTTTCAATAAAAATTGTCAATCGTAATTAGCTTTTATAGGCCTATAAGAATTATTTTAATGCTATATTTCTAGCGCCCTCGGGACCACAGGCTGGCCAAAAGTCTAGCGGCTTCGGACCACAGGCTGGCCAAAAAATTCATACTCTCTTCCTTACTGTGTTGATATACTATTTTCAAGAAAGTAAAGATGTAGTATGATGCATGTACTGAAGAAATTGAGGAAACTTTGCGTTCACACGACGCGCCACGCGTCTTTCATTCGAGTAAAAAGAAAATTCTGCCCACGAGTGTAACATATTAAACTATGAGCTGATAGAAATAAGATATATTTACGTTATTATAATATTAATGGGCAAAAGTTTTTTTGGCGAACAAGAGTTCCATCGAGTACACTTTACAAAAGACGCATTCCCTACATATTGTGTATAGACTACGTCATTTTTTTTTGTAAAAATGAACCCTAAATGGGCCTATATTGCGATCTTTGCGTTGTCTTTAAACGGGTAAAAATCTGAAAAAGAAGTCGATTATAATAATCTAAGCGGCTAGTATTAAATACCGGCATGCATTGCGCGCAGATTATTTCATTTTGCTTCAAAATAGAGGCGACTGTTAATAAATTTACCGGATCTTCCCTGTTCTGTAAATGAAAGACAACGCGAGGATGTATTTTTTCTAATGCGAACTAAGCTTTAAATTAATAATGAATAATTGTTTAAAACAATATGATTCAGATTCAAACAACTGTATTTACACATTATTGCCAACAAACTATTAGGTTGGACACAACGAAATAATTACGCAAACAAAATAATTAATGTCCTTTAGTAGATGAGGCATTTAACTACGGTATTAAAAAACGCTATAAAAAGTAATTTTAAAACGTAGAAGATTCGACAACCTACTACGGAATTGGAGATGAAGTGAAGACGGACTTCTTGGTGAACACTACTGGATTGACATCCGGATTTGGTTTAAAGTCACCCTTACACTGAGAATATGGAGGTAATTAACTAACAGGAACTCATATATTGTATACAGTGTTTCTGACCATGTCAATAGTTTATATATCAAATGTCTATATTATAATACTTCTTTTTTCTCAGTTTTTTGGTTATTCTCAATTTAAGTCGACGGCTATCGGGTGATTATTTGGCAGTAATGTTTTCCACTTCGTTTTTTGGTGGTACTGTATAATACTTGCATACAGCATCGGAAATAACGATTATTAGCGATTATCACCCCAGCAAGGTGTTTTTGTTTCTTTTGGCAACTCACTCCCTTCTCCCTTGCCATCTTAACGACCTTTTCGCTCCCAATAATATCGTTCATAAATAAGACACCAGAACCAGCAATAACATATACACCCCTAACACCAACTATTTTCAACATAGCATTAGATACTCTGGACCACTCATTTACACTCCCCCCCCCCTACATTTCTTTTGTGAAAACATCCTTCCTTGAATGCTTAGCGCCCACACAACAATGCCTTTCTCTTTTTCTCACTTTCGATTTTTAAAAAAGGATTTTTTTAAGGCACATTGCGTAGGCCTATATTAATATTTTTCGTATGTTAAAATGAAAAATATATTCCTATATTATTATCATTATAATATGTATAAAAATATAAATATTCTTCAATACCTCTACCAAGGAACCTACACAATGTCATTGGATCTGACCAACTCACAGGACTTATCTATGGCATACACATGGACATGCGCAGTTACATGCGCACTTAGGATCATGGTGCAACGTGGGAGTTTATCAGTAAAGACGTATGGGACTATTTGACAAAAAGTTTGCCAAACTTCATGACGGCTGGAACTAGTGAAGACAACTGGCTGTATGAGTTTATATCATTATTTAGCTCCCATTAAGGTCTCACGGTCATGTACGTCCAATGCGAGTAATTTGACCAATCACAAGCGATGCCTCATCTGAACTGTCGCTTGTGATTGGTCAAACTTGAGCTTCAGTGTTTAAAAACTGAAATAATTACACCACTGTAGAGTGTATTGTATTTAAGTGCCACAATCTTAAATGTTAAAATGGGCTGACCATTGAATAGAACGAAATAACCAGTTCTACGTCATACGAAATCAACTAATCAAGTGGCAAGAATATACTTTTGTGATAATGTTGATTAGGTTTTATGCTACTGTGCTTATTATTAACACATTTCAACATCTTTTCAACAGATTACAGTGGCCTGAAGAATAATGGAGTTTTGAAAATGAAAAAAAGACTGCTGCTTAATCATGACATTTCAGCTACCCAATTGTTAATCCATGGTTTGTGTACAATGCCAGCCAGGTCTTTTTTTCTGTAGCAGCCCCGACGTTTTGATATAGTCATTCAAATATTCTGGAGGGCAGAGCATTAGTTTAGACAATGGCTGCATTTTCAGTCAACGTGTAGTTACTGTATTGTACCTGTACCGTTTTTTTTTTTATCATCAGGCCAACTTGAAAGTCATCTGTTGAGCCGTGAAATGCGCAAAAAGTCACATTTGTGCAAACAAAACCACATTTGTGCAAACATGCCATCTTCAAATATGCATCTTTAAAAATTTATAATCCACTAATGTGACTTTTTGCACATTTCATGGCTCAACATTGTCTATCTCAACATATTAAATCAAATCAATTTTATACTGACACTTACAAAATCTGATGGGTTCTAGCATGAAGGGGTTTCCTCCATTTTTCAAGTAGTAGGCATGCGCAATCTACCGAGAGTATCATGTTTATTTACCGTGCTACGTCACGCATGTGTGGTTTAGGCTACGACAAGAATAACAATGCTCCAACAATGCGAATAAACAAAAGTCACAGTTCACTACACCCATAGTTTATGAAATGTAAGTGTACCACAACCACCATATTTAACAGGTAAGGAAATGCTTAGCCTATAATAATATTCCTGCATCTTATGTCGTTAAATTCGTTCAATTGAAGGAAGTATCGACAACTAAAGGAAGTTCCACAGAGCTGATGCCTATATATCACCTTACTAAAGTAAGTAATAATATTTGCTATAATGTTTGTCTATTAGGCCTATATAAATAATGATTGTTATTATAAATTATGTGTAAAGTTTATCTGAATTCAATTATCTGGTATATTAGGGTTAAAATTAAAACAGTATGTAAAGGGAAGTGACATGTTTGGATTCTTAGAGCTGAGAGTTTGGAATTTGGAAACGTATATACTAGGATTAAGGAACATTCGTCAAGTTCGTAGTTAAACCAAGGTTACCCTTAGTTTAAAAAGATCAGTAGTTTTAGTTTAACAATATCATAATAGGCCAATCTACTCAACATGATCCGCTCAACAATCCGAAAGTATTTATTAGTATAACAATAGTCGTTTAAAATGTCATTGAGCCTTAAACCAACGAGGCCTACGGTTACTCAAATTCATACCAAACTGTCTTTCCTCTAACGGGTGTCACGAAACCTAAGACCACGAAAGCTAAGACCCCCTAAGACCTAAGATCATGAAAGCTAAGACCCAAGACCTAAGATTACAAATATTTATCTTGTATTTTAACTCCCAACATTTATTCTGAATACCACACCTTAGAATTGGCACTTTCATGAAAAAGAATCACATAAAAAGTAACAAATACATTTTTAAATTGATGATTTTACAGACGTTTTTCTCGCACACAAAATGACTAGCCTACAGCACACTAGAAGTAGGCCTACCCCATGTTCAATGTTTTTGTTTCTATGGAACGTCAAAAGAGCAAAAATTATATAGAGGGCTGAAAACTCTGTGGAGTTCATTACATCTACAGTGTGGATGGAACAATGTAAAATTAAAATTGTAATGATAATAGTATAATCATGCAAGTACGAAGAAATAAATACTGGCAAATAAATTTTAACTTAAAAATTATGATAAGTTTTTTTGTTTCGTTTTCTTTCTGTTTCTATACTTGTACTATTATTGTTGCTCTTTTGGCGCTCCATAGAAACAAAAACATTGAGCATGGGGAGCTCGAGGAGTTACATTACAGTATACAAAGAAACACGTCTGTAAAATCAGGATGGGAAAGGATTTATTTATTTGTTATTATGTGTTTCTCCTTCTGAAAGTACTTATACAAAGTCCTAATTTTAAAGTGTGGTATTCAGGATAAAGTTAGTCAACAAATTTGGAGTCAAAATACAAGAAAGGCAGGTGCGTAAGAAAAACATCCTCTGAACCAACGCTTTGGAGTAAATATATACCAACAAACAACCCGTCAAGTTTGTTTGTTGTAAAGAAAAAATATACATTTACTCAACGGGCGAAAATAATGTGAGTTTATCTATGTTTTGCGGTAGTATTAAATTATATTTATGGTAATAAATGAAACCTACTGTGTTTAAAATTGTGTATGGATAAACAAGTATTGTTTTTAAGCTGTAGTATATCTTAGAATTTGTAATCTTAGGTCTTGGGTCTTAGCTTTCGTGATCTTAGGTCTTAGGGGCTCTTAGCTTTCGTGGTCTTAGGTTTCGTGACACCCTTCCTCTAACACACATTTTACCGTGTGTAAGTGAATAGTGCCAGTGAATCTTGCGATCAGCCTACTCTGAAATGCTGGTCTTTGTTTTGATGCAGCATTTAATTAAATTTAAAACAAGGCCATATACATGGCTGCAGTCGCGTGCTCAAATTTGAGTTAGTGTTTACCGACCGACCAACCGACCGACATAGTGAGCTGTAGAGTTGCATCTGCACGCGACTAAAAATATTAAATTATAATAAGTGGCCAAAGAGCGTTCCATTGAATTTTAGAATATGAAATGATAGCTGGTGTACTATTACTGAACCTCCCTATCTTTATGTTATCTGTCATTTGATCATATATTTGACGTCTTCATTCATCATTGTTTATTTATTACCGTTTTTCTTTAGAATATTATTATAATTATTTTAATCTATCTAGCATATATATTTATATACTATACCGTTAAATAAATAAAACAGTCATTGATTATTAAATACCGGAATAATGAGTTCATTTACCTTTGATCTTAAAAGTCGAATCTATAACCATGATGAACTTTACCAGCTGCCCAATAAGGATAACCTATAAACGCTCTACTTAGGATCTAGTAAACCACAGGAAGTGCTCATTGTATAATGATGAAGTTCATTATTGTTATCGCGCGGTAAATGCAAATGATCTTTGCCGTCTGGCGTTAATGTATCTGTGAAGTGCATTTTACACAGTAACCAAAGAATGTTTAGCTTCAAAGAAAAGATGTCATAATGAACAGACCGTTATATCCTCCAACGAAACTATAATCAGCTCAGTTAATTCAATCATTCACCATACTGTAGTAACTCTCTTGCATATTTTAAGATTGTTATCTTTTCCTATTGTGGTCTTCTAACCTTCAACAGTTGTTTAAAATTTGTCAACATGCATTTACTATTGGACAAATACAACGGAATATGAACTACAAATTATGATTTTGTTTTATTTTAGGATTGTCTAATGAAGAATGTTCAACAAGGGAAGGTATGCCTACGATAGAGTTCAATTGGAAGAAGTTAGTTCAGAGGAAGAATACAGACCAGCCTCACCAGTTGTGAGGAGTCCACCTCATCCGTTTCCAGAAAGAAAAAAGCATGCCGTTAGAACACAGCAACCACCGATGCGATGCTGCTGTCTAAATGAACTATGTGTAAAATGTCTTTACTTATTTGTCGTCGGGCTTGTAATGCTGGCTGGATTTCTTATAATATTAAACATAATCAAACATAATTCTTCATCAGGAGGAAACTCAAATGTTGGAAGTGATAGAAAGCCAGTTATTCAAGTTATAAATGACACCAACTCTGGTATATCATCTGATTTTCCGGTTTGCTCAAAATTAGAGGTACATCAAGTATGGGTTCAGAATTTTCCACAGCTTCTTACAGAAACTGCAGTGCGTTTGGTAGATGTAAACAAAGACGGTATATTAGATGCTATACTTGGTTTTGCAACAGGTGAGATCTCTGACATTAGAAAAAAATATATGAACGAATCCACGATTCAAATATAAAACAACTATTGTGTCAAAAAATGTGTGATATAAACGTCATGAAGTTCGTTTGAAACGACACTATAAAAATATTCGCAATGCAATTCGAAGGGTAAAATATCGAGTATACTGCGTCTCGATGTTTCATTTAATATTAAATTGTACTCGAATGTTACAGGCGTGTCGTCTTGTTCGAGGCTAACTAACAGTAATTACTCTTATTTTGTTTTCCATTTTATTTGCATAGGCATACCCAGCACAAGATGTCCTCATCTTCTCGGGATTATGCCTTCCTCCATAGCCAATTTTCTTTAATTCACTTTTCTTTTGTATATCCAACAATCATCTTTTTCATTTTTAATATACCTTACCATTTCTGTTTATTATTTTGTATTGTATTGCTATGGAGGAAAATAAATGTCTTTTGAAATGAAATGAGTACTATCTTTCTTATTCAGTATAGTATAAGTTAACTTATCTTCTCTTAGGTGCCGGTAGTCCGTTTGCTGATCCAGACCTCGTATGTAGAATCTATTTTGACGGGCAAGTACCCTGTTTTGGTGGAGTGCTTGCATTAGATGGTATCACAGGAAATGAGATTTGGCGACACTGGTCTGAGCAAGAGGTATTTGCTCTGAATTGTAACGCTGACATCACTGGAGATGGTGTCTCCGACTGTGTATGTTCAGGTAGAATGGGGGTAAGTGGTTTGAAATTGAGTTCCCTTCTAAAAACTAGCTAGTGATTGGGAAATGATTCGTGTTTCTAAATGCATTTTCACAACAATTTGGCCAAAGTAGTAAAATGGCTTATCACTATTCAAAACATACCAAAATACTTCTTCAGACTTTAAGAGGAATTGGCAATATATAGTTTTATTATGTTGTGATTATTATTAATTAGATTAGGGCTACTTATGTTGAGTGTTTCTATAAAACCATGACAAATAGTATCAGCGATACTTATTGGACAAAGAAAGTTGATAGTCAGATTAATTCACGATATTGAATGAATAAACCAAAATATGTGGTACTCAAGCATATTTATACAAAGTGTTTAAATATCAATCTTATAGATGTTTGAATTAATAAGCGGTAGTGACGGAGTGAGATTATGGGTTTTCGACAATCATGCATCTAAGGTGTCTATCAGTAACTTCTATACAGCACAGTTCCTCCACGACATCGATGGTGATGATGTTCAAGACATCCTAACAGTGCATGGAGGTGATCCGTTAAGGAAACCAGGTAAAGGCAGGAATCATGCCAACCAAAGATTAGGCCTACTATTGTAGAAGATGTAAACTCTGAAAACCGGACAATTAACACCGGTGTAGTCTCTTAGAAAATTTGCAACATTTTACATTTTAGGTGCTAATGTCAGTTATGCTGGGCGAGTAATGCTGTTTAGTGGTGCGACTGGTCAGCTCATCACGTGGTCTAAGGTTCCTGATGGAATGGAATCGTATTATTCACCTCAGGTGTGTTTACAAACTGACCTATAATGCTTATTATTTGTTTATGCATATCTATTGTTGTTATTCATTTTGCTCATACTACGGTTAGTTCAAGTAGGCCTGTTACTTAATTATCACGAATCATTCTAACACGTACGTACTGCTATTTCTTTAATTTCCCAGGTCTATTACAACAGTCAAGGGGAAGAAGTTGTACTCTTTGGGACAGGTGGTGAAACACATGGAGGTTCACTTTGGATAATCAAACTGCAAGACGTTATTAACGGCAAGATACAAGAGGTATGTGGATTTTTATAGACTGGTTATTAAAAATATTTTGTGTGTTAAAAATCACCCACACATTACCTTAGATAGTTAGAGAAAATGAGTGGATATGCTAAGCTATGTGTAAACGCCCTAGGATGAACTGGGTCTTTTCAGAGTACCATGGGTTCCATGACAGACAGTTGGACTAAACTAATGAACATCATAACGATCCTTGTCAATGTTTATGTATTTAATAGTAACCTAACTGCTAGTTCTTTTCAATTAGGCAAGGTGCTTGTACAAGGATGTATATAAGGGCGTCATGACTCCGCCTGTCTTGCTTGATTTAACAGGTGACAGTGTACTGGATATAGTTATTGCAACTTTTAATTCAACCGTATTGGCTATAAACGGTGATAATTATGAAAGGATATGGAACTTTTCTATGCCAATGTCAGAAACGTATGCAACTCCTGCACCGGGATTCTTCAACGATGACGATGTTCCGGATTTTTTAGTAATATTCAATCATGGACCAACATTTCCAGTTTACTATTACTCAGAGGTAAGTTCATCTTCATTCTTCGAAGTTCAAAAATATAAATCTGTATGGCATATGACGTCGTCTTTTTTCATCAAAGTCATCAGACGCAATTCCGTCGATTCTCGGTTCAGGAGTGACTGGTTCAGGTGTTGGGTATGATTAACGATCGTCTCGAGAAAATGTACCGTACCGCTAGGGAACCACGACGAAACAATTACGCAAATAGAAATGTGTCTACTTATTCGTTATATCAAGATCTTTTATTGTCATTATTATAATTAATATTATTGTAGGCCTAATTCTAGATTACTGAGTTGTATGTCCGGGTTAACCGCCATTTTAACCCATTCATCATTATCTATTCTTTGACATATTGTGATGATAATTACCGTAGATAAACTACAAACAGATGGCTCTATACATTATTATAACGATTGGTATCATTTGTTTTTCTAAATTATTTTTCTAGGTTACTGTTTTGGATGGCAAGACAGGTGAACCTCTAATTCAACCATTTATCCGTCATTCGGGAAGTATTCAGAGTTCTCCACTCACAGTTAGCATTGAAGGAACAGGGCAGGATATGTTTTTATATTTCGCCTCGGATTGCCTCAATCATGAAGGAAAAAGTACTAAATTCTCATTCACTAAATGTAAGTACTTTATTGTTTTTAACCAAAGACTAAATAGTATCTTTAAATATAGTAACTTTAAAAAACTTTTTTTGTAAAATGGTGGTATGGCGAATTCTGAGTAAAATAAGCAATAAGCTGTTGTGATAATCCTTGGAATTATTTGTGAATTTCACGAGTAAGTTACAATTTTACAAATTTCCCTGTTTGAAGATAAGGAAGGCAATGTTAGGAAGAGGCAGCTTTCTTTCCACCACTCATCCCTTCAACCGGGTACTCGTCGTTTAAATTAGGCCTACAGCGGACTGTGAATAGTTCGTAATTGAAATTTAACACAGGATTTCTGTATGAGTATAAGTCTCCCTAACCACAGCCCAACTCTATATATATTGTATCAGTTACAAGTTCTTTCTTTACACTGTAGCTACGTTCCAGTCATCAAAAAGTAGGGCGGATTTTTGCAAAGTTCGTTTCAACACTAGTTCATATTCACGTCTCTATGCAATGAGCTATTCGACCGGCAGCCCTGGTTCTATCGTGTATAACTCTTGTAAGTTGTATTTGTTTTATAAAATGCAGTAGGCTTTATAAACAGAATTGTTTATTTTGTCACATGAAAATAATATCGAAATAGATGACTTACGTTTCCCATTACCAAACGAGAACGAACGAATGTGATTTTGAGATATTTGATAGATCGCCAACCAACTATAGGTTGTTGTGACCAATCCAGTAAAAGAAATCTCTTGAAAATCACAATTTTACACAATTAAAACAACACCACTGTATCACAAACAGCAATTAACAAGGCCATATACATGGCTGCAGTCGCGTGCTCAAGTTATTGTTTACCGACCGACCAACCGACTGACCGACCAACCGTCCGACATGGTGAGCTATAGACTAAAAAACTAGACTAAAATTATATAACAAATCCTACATTTATTATTTTTTAGTAAGTCATACTTCTGATGAGTACAGACACAGCGTCAATACAAGTGTATTAGCTGATAACTTTCTCAAAAAGTTTCCTGGTACAGCAGAATATGTGATCAATAGACGGGTAAAATAAAAATATTCATAGCTTCTTTATAGACATAGATATACTTTATTGTCACATAATAATTGTAAAATGTGAGACTCAGCTCCCCGTTACATTCGTAATAAAAAACACCATGTAAAAACATCAATACAATTCGATATAAGTCAAATACATTGTAGGCCTATGTACAGTTCATTAAAAGTAATTGTTTGTTAAAGAGACGAATTGAGAAGGGAATAAAAGAGTTGTTAAACCTATTTGTTTTGTCAAAGGATGACGTAGGCATAGATAAACATGTTATGGTCTTTTCTATATGTCTACATTTACATCCGATGTATGATTTTGCTGATGTGTGTCATAACAATCTGTACCTGGTAATCGCGTGTCTCACGCATTTTCCGTGTGCCACACGCGATGCAATGGTATTTTATCAAATATCAACAGTAGTAAAGAATATACTCCTAACTTGTATCATTCGTTTATTTTGTGACAGAGACAACAACACCAAAAAAAACCTACAAACTATAAAGAGACGAATAACCATGGGCATAAAGGTCACCAGTTTGTGGACTACGTTCCAACTACTACATCACATCTCAGACCCACAGAATCTAGAATCGGTGACGCGTCATCACTTTCAAAAACAGAGGAAACCCGACATATGTTTGTTACATACCCCAGTGATGATTCATATCTCGGAAACTTTTTATATAATAAAGAACACGCGTCAGATAGTTTAGATTCTTATAACGAAATTAAAACTGTTACTCAAAAGGCCAAAGAATTAGAAAAACATACACAAAGTCAAGAATCAAATAAGCAATCAAAACATTCAAAGAAACACAAATTGTTGCAATTAGTTGAAGAAATGATGCAAGATTCTGGGGTTTCTAACCCTGGGATTGAGAATGTCATAACGCCAGATAACCTCAATGGCAATGATTATCGAAATCGGGGAAAGCGACATGCAGGCCCTCACGATTCTGGTGGTCTTCAACGCTTGATCGCAACTGGTACATTAGTTCCACGCCTCCATCGTGGTAGTGATGGCATTGATTTGATATTTCCAGTTTACTGGTTCTATCCATCAGAAACGGAGGTAGTTTTATGCTTTCGATTAGTAAGGCATTAGGTCGTCATAAAATACGCTCATGGCATTATGATATAGTTGTTAAATACACATGTTTCCAATAATATAGTGTATATTTTTATAAATGAAATAGTTTTGCAAAGAACAACTTTAAATGATAAACATATAAGGAGTTCCTTATTTCTAATTGAAAAAGTACATACATACAAAACATAGATATGTATTACACATACGATATAATTTCGCATTGATTGTTGATTATGTTGAACAACATTTTATAACATAACATAATAAAGTACATATTTTCTTCTTGTCAACAAAGTGTAGGAAAAGCTAAGGAGGAAACAACAAGAAAAACTTAGGTCATCTCCCCCTTAAATCATATTGTGTACAATTAGGTTATGACGTAAGGGAATATAGATTATAATAAAGTTCAGAAAAGAGCAACATTTGCCTATGATAAAAAGGTGCTGATACATTAAACTATAATATTATTTTGGCCTTGATTTACTTCAGATTCTAACCGAAGACGAACAGAACTGTGTAGATCGCAAGATGGAGGTAGAAGGTGATAGAATGAACATTGACAGTAAGTATTCATTTTAATGTTAACTCTACCTTCCATTTTAATGTCACATAATTGTTACCCACTTTGACCAAAAATTAAATCGAAACAAAAGTTTTACCTGAAAAAAATGGAATTTAAAGCAAAGATGATATTAATCAATTTAGTTTAATCTCTGAACTGCATCTACCCTCATTTGTTTTCAAGGTAAATATTATGGGATGGATCACGACGCATATGAGCAAGTTGTAGAAGACGAATGCAAAGGAAATAATTCTGGTAATTATATCAATGCTTTAAAACTAATAATTTAAATAAAGTTTTTGTTTGTGAAAATGTTTTAGATTATCGAAATTCTCAAAATGTTAATTTCTGAATGATTTCCAACTTGCTCATGTCTTTTATCAGCTTCCTGCTTCCACAACATTTAAGTTGTCGTCAAATATGAACGGTACTAATCGAGCCGATTGTAAACGAAATATTATTTAATGAAAAATGTATTACTAGGCTACTAATTTCAAAGAGCAGTAGACCGAACTTCCAGGCACGATACTGCAGTCTGTTTGCTGTCGTTAGACACGATACCAAATGGCTATTGGCTATAAAAAGCTTATTTACCAATGATCTTTTTTTTTCTAGATTCTTTGAAAAAGGCAGAGGAGATATTACTTACAGATCCACTTAAAATGTACCCATTTAATCTTCATATGGGTGAGATGACGGTTTACCGGTTACACTTAACATGTGCATGCGCACAACCACCATGTGCGCGTGTACTTCCATTCAGACAACAAGCATGGCCGTCATATCTTGGGGCACGTGCAAATAGTCTATACGTTCACAGAAAATGGGGAAAGAAAATTTGATGAGTAAGAATCCAAATAATTCAACATGTATGTGATGATGCAAAACCTCGATGGGTTGTTTTCAGCGGTAATTCATTTAATCTTTTATTTCGGAATCTCTGGTCTGATCCATAGAAAGTAAAATTACATATAAATGAATTAAAAAAATAAACAAGACTATAGGCCTACAAATACTACTACTCACCTCAATATACTTTTGTAGAAATGTATATACATATTATTTTAAATTGCTAGAACAGTGTCACATTTTAGCCAAAAAATCAGTACATATTCTGAAGAAAAAAGTCACCGATAAAATAGACGCTTATGAATTAAAATTACTTTTCTGATGCATATATTTAGTGTCTGATACTTACATAATGACAAAAGTCATTATGTAGGCCTACGGAATGAAATAATGGATTTTTCCCAACTATAAGGAATATAACAATAATAAAACACCGAAGCAGTTAATAATAAAAAAATAATATGAAAATATGATGTGTTTCAAAAATTGAAATAATGACTTGGTGTTTCATTATGAAACATCAAAGTTTAGTACATTTCATATAAATAATGAAATAGGGTTTTGAATTGTTTAGCATAAGCAGCTGAAACAGTCCAATGGGAAGAGACAAGTCATTTTAAATCTTTAAGAGATTTAAATGTTCTTGTTTGTAACTTATTTTTAAGTTAAGTTATTAAAATAACTTGAATTTTGTACACATTGTTAATTACAAACCAGCTGAACATTTACAATCAGCTCTGTATATTATTTCATCGTCTTATAACCGTCATCCCGAATCTCTTACTTTTAAACATTTAATTTCAAAGAATGATATGTCAAAATTCTCACCCGTTTTGTTAGACTATGTAGGCCTAATTCGCTGCAACATGAATGTTCTCTTGTTTGCGATGAGTGTTTAGATTATTTCAGTGAAAACTCAAGAATTTGTTCCATAATAATAATTTTGTTTCCCTTTTGAATGAAACATATAGTATGTTTGTTTTATTTGCTTTGAAAGCTTTTTACTGTAGACCTTATAGTCTACTTGTTTGTTTTAAAAAGCTACACGTCCTTCGGGCGACAAGTGGGGTTTCAACTTTTGTGCGAGCCGGCATGCAAAATGAATAAAATTAAAATAAAATGATTTTGTATAGTGTCTAAGTCATAATTTTTTTTCTGCCTAACTCACTGCTTATATCATTATACTGCCCTCTGTACATTATCTGAGTGCTTTTATATACATTTGCACATGCTCAGATCGTTTTTTGTGTTTCTGCCTAAGTAAGCTATTTGACTTACGCAATTAGGGAGAGGAGACTCGTGATTTTTTAAATAATATAAGAAATACATTTTTATAGTATATTTTTTAACCCATTTGTTACAAATTTTTTCTCTTTTATTGCTACTTTCCTTTTCTAAAATCATCAGTGTTAATTTTAATCTGAAGAGCTAATGCTATTAAATTTTGTTACATAAAGGTAACATTTTTTGTATATAGATGATATCGACAGCCTCATAACAAAAGTGTCTAAGTCATAATTTGTGTTTTGTTTTTCTGCCTAACTCACTGCTTATATCAATATACTATATTTTTTGTGTTTCTGCCTAAGTCAGCTGTGTGACTTAGGCAATTAAGGAGAGCTGACTTATGATCTGCCTAACTCACTGCACATGCTCAGATCGTTTTTTGTGTTTGTGCCTAAGTCAGCTGTGTGACTTAGGCAATTAAGGAGAGGAGACTGATGATTTTTAAAATAAAATAAGAAATACATTTTTATAGTATATTTTTTAACCCATTTGTTACAAATTCTTTCGCTTTTATTGCTACTTTCCTTTTCTAAAACCATCAGTGTTAATTTTAATCTGAAGAGCTGATGCTATTAAATTTTGTTACTTAAGGGTAGCATTTTTTGTATACAGATGATATCGACAGCCTCATAACAAAAGTGTCTAAGTCATAATTTTTCTTTTGTTTTTCTGCCTAACTCACTGCTTATATCAATATACTATATTTTTTGTGTTTCTGCCTAAGTCAGCTGTGTGACTTAGGCAATTAAGGAGAGCTGACTTATGATCTGCCTAACTCACTGCTTATATCATTATACTGCCCTCTATACATTATCTGAGTGCTTTTATATACATTTGCACATGCTCAGATCGTTGTTTGTGTTTCTGCCTAAGTCAGCTGTGGGACTTAGGCAATTAAGGAGAGGAGACTCATGATTTTTTAAATAAAATAAGAAATACAGTTTTATAGTATATTTTTTAACCCATTTGTTACAAATTCTTTCTCTTTTATTGCTACTTTCCTTTTCTAAAATCATCAGTGTTAATTTTAATCTGAAGAGCTAATGCTATTAAATTTTGTTACTTAAAGGTAGCATTTTTTGTATATAGATGATATCGACAGCCTCCTAACAAAAGTGTCTAAGTCATATTTTTGTTTTTGTTTTTCTGCCTAACTCACTGCTTATATCAATATACTATATTTGTTGTGTTTCTGCCCAAGTCAGCTGTGTGACTTAGGCAATTAAGGAGAGCTGACTTCTGATCTGCCTAACTCACTGCTTATATCAATATACTATATTTGTTGTGTTTCTGCCCAAGTCAGCTGTGTGACTTAGGCAATTAAGGAGAGCTGACTTATGATCTGCCTAACTCACTGCTTATATCTTTATACTGCCCTCTGTACATTATCTGAGTGCTTTTATATACATTTGCACATGCTCAGATCGTTTTTTTTTTGTGTTTCTGCCTAAGTCAGCTGTGTGACTTAGGCAATTAAGGAGAGGAGACTCATGATTTTTTAAATAAAATAAGAAATACATTTTTATAGTATATTTTTTAACCCATTTGTTACAAATTCTTTCTCTTTTATTGCTACTTTCCTTTTCTAAAATCATCAGTGTTAATTTTAATCTGAAGAGCTGATGCTATTAAATTTTGTTACTTAAAGGTAGCATTTTTTGTATATAGATGATATCGACAGCCTCATAACAAAAGTGTCTAATAATTCATAATTTTTGTTTTGTTTTTCTGCCTAACTCACTGCTTATATCAATATACTATATTTTTTGTGTTTCTGCCTAAGTCAGCTGTGTGACTTAGGCAATTAAGGAGAGCTGACTTATCATCTGCCTAACTCACTGCTTATATCAGTATACTATATTTTTTGTGTTTCTGCCTAAGTCAGCTATGTGACTTAGGCAATTAAGGAGAGCTGACTTATGATCTGCCTAACTCACTGCTTATATCATTATACTGCCCTCTGTACATTATCTGAGTGCTTTTATATACATTTGCACATGCTCAGATCATTTTTTGTATTTGCAATTAAGGAGAGGAGACTCATGATTTTTTTAATAAAATAAGAAATACATTTTTATAGTATATTTTTAGTCACGTGGACGCGACTCTATAGTTCACTATGTCGGTCGGTCGGTCGGTCTGTCGGTCTGTCGGTCCGGTATCACTATGCGTTTTATCGCTTTTCTGTACCTTTTGAACTGTTTGTACAGAAAAGTTTTAAAGTACATTACTTTTTGAAAGTTCATTTTTTTTTTCTGAGAGCACGCGACTTATGGCTGTTGGCCTTGTTTAAAACCCAACCTAAAATTCGCATCTGGATAGTTGAAATTTAACATTATAATTATCAAAGGTGATAATTGTAATTGTTTTCTAAATTGTAGAAATATTAAAATTAGTAAGTAGGCTTTTGTGTGCTAGCTCTGTTTGTATTTCATAATTTTGTTTTGTTGAATTACCGTCACGACCGCGTGCATTGCATGTCTCACACTTTGGAAACAATCACCATTGTATGGCTGGTCCTGAAGACTTATATATTTCGTTTCATAATTTCTGGGGAATAAGCTTTCATTCTTAGCTCTGCCCCAACCCTGGTGAGCTTAACAGGAGACTTAATATTTAATTTCATATTTCAATAAATATTTTTTCAAAATTGTCTTTGCTCAGCCCCAATCACGGTGGGGTAGTGAAGACACTTATATATCATGTTTCAGACTACTATAGGTGTCATTTCTGGGGACCTTGTAGTTATTTTAAACAGTTTGGTATGCCGTGCGTTGTTATGCAAATTAGTTTGTGCAGGTGTAATGGGGAATATGGCATTGTTAGTCATTCGCGGGGAACACGCCACAAAATGAAATTTAAAAGTTAAATTTTGATTTTGTTAATCTTTATTAGAAATTCAAATCATGTAAAGATACAATTTTTACGGGCGGGAACCTAGAAGTTCCCCTCCTTTAGTTTGCAAAAGTAATCTTGAAAAGAACCCCATGCGGAAAAGAAGCTTACCCGTTGAAAAGAAGCCCACCGTACCCAAGAGTACTAAAAAAATGAGCAACACATGGACTCTTTTTGGGGTTTTATGGTGTCTATTTTATGGAAAAGTGAATGCCATACAAAATTTAAAAAAAAAAACAATAAAAAAAGTATCCGTCGAGGTTCGAACCCTAGCTGATAGCACTCAAAACTGAGCATTACCCGTTGCACCACAAACTGAAACATGACTAAACAGCTGATAATAGTCTATTTATACATGTATTACGTAATTCATCATTACGTCATAAATATCCTATTAACCTTGCTAAAACCAAAATGATCAGTTAGCTCAGTCGTCTGAGCGTCGTGTTAACACACGTATGTCGTGGGTTCGATTCCCACGCTGGTCGGTGGAATAGAGTTAAGGCTATGCGAGCCACTGTGTTTGGGGTTCACAGATCATACGTCCCCCTTTCCACCACACATCATGAGGCGACAACATCAATGCATCTGGTGATGTGGTGGAAACGACCCCAAAAGGCTGTGGCAGGGCCTTAGTGCTGAGGCAGGGAGAGCACATTTACCATCTTTTTTTGGCTTTCGCCAACTGTTTTGATTGTATAAATTTTATGTTTAGCGCCCTCAATTTATTTTAATGTTAAAAAAGGGAATTTATTCTCTTCGTTACGTGTTTAGAAGAGAATTAATTTTATCTTATCGTAGTTTGGTATGCCGTCCGTTTGTTATGCAAATGAGTGTGCACATGTGCTTTAGGAAAGATGGTATTGTTAGTTTCGCGATCAACACACAACACTGTTCAATTTTTATTTTGTAAATCTTTTACATTAGAATTGTAATTCTACCATTACACATTATAGTGTATTTTTAAATATCCGTTCCATGCAAGATATTGTATGCCTACTTATATGTTGTGAATAAAAGTTTATGGCAGAATAAATAAATAAATAAATAAATATGTTTTAAGCAGATCTTCGAAATTGAAGCATATATGAATTCGAGTTTTTTAAAACCAAACCTAAAATTCGCATCTGGATAGTTGAAATTTAAAATTATAATTATCAAAGGTGATATGATAAATCTAATTGTTTTCTACATTATAGAAATATTAAAATTACTAAGTAGGCTTTTGTGTGCTAGCTCTGTTTGTATTTCATAATTTTTTGTTGTTGAATTACCATCACGCCGCGTGCATTGCATGTCTCACAGTTGGGAAACAATCACCATTGTATGGCTGGTCCTGAAGACTTTTATATTTCGTTTCATAATTTCCGGGGACTAAGCTTTCATTCTTAGCTCTGCCCCAACCATGGTGAGCTTAACAGGAGACTTAATATTTAATTTCATATTTCAATAAATATTTTTTCAAAATTGTCTTTGCTCAGCCCCAACCACGGTGGGGTAGTGAAGACTCTTATATATCATGTTTCAAAATACTATAGGTGTCATTTCTGGGAACCTTGTAGTTATTTTAAACAGTTTGGTATGCCGTGCGTTGTTATGCAAATGAGTTTGTGCAGGTGTAATGGGGAATATGGCATTGTTAGTCATTCGCGGTGAACACGCCACAAAATGAGTTTAATTTTGAATTTGTTAATCTTTATTAGAAATTCAAATCATGTAAAGATACAGTTTTCCGGGCGGGAACCTAGAAGCTCCCCTCCTTTAGTTTGCAAAAGTAATCTTGAAAAGAACCCCATGCGGAAAAGAAGCTTACCCGTTGAAAAGAAGCCATCGTACCCAAAAGTACTAAAAAATGAGGAACATTCGGGGTGTTATGGTGTCTATTTAATGGAAAAATGAATGCCATACACTTTTGTTTAGGATTTAAGGTCCACTTGCTTAGGCCTGACACTTTTAACCCTCCAAATATCTCTCTTTAAAAAAAAAACAATATTCATTAAAAAAAATATCCGTAGAGGTTCAAATCCCAGTTGATACCACTAATAATGCTCCACAAATAATTCTAGGAGACTTCAACAAATGCACTTTGAAGGATGTGCTACCTACTTATGAACAAGCAATCTCTGTAGAAACAAGAGGCAGTGCTACACTGGACTTATGCTACTGCAATGTGAAAAATGCATATACAAGCAAAATCTGTTCAAAACTTGGAAATTCTGATCATAACAATATACATATTATGCCAAAATACAAGATAAAATTAAAACAGTCAAAACCAGTAGTTATACAACAGCAGTTGTGGAGTACAGAGGTGGTTGAAAAGTTACGTGGCTGTCTAGCATGTACTGATTGGGATATTATGCTTGATGTTGATGATACTCTTGATGTAAGAGTATCTACAATCTCAGCATACATATCCTTTTGTGTTGATATGGTTATACCTAAAGTAACAAAAAAGATATATGCAAATGAAAAACCATGGATCTCTAACCAACTAAGGAAACTGTTACAAGATAAGCGTATAGCGCATAGAGGAAAAGATACTCCTAAAGTCAAGGAAATTCAAAAGGAAATAAACAAGTGTATAAGAAATAGTAAACTGAAATACAAAAAAACACTAGAAAATAAATTTAAAGACAAAAATCCTAAAGCAGCATGGAAAGCAATTAAAACACTAACCGGCTACAAAGAAACCATATTGCGTGTACATGGAAGTGAGAACTTCGCTAATGACTTAAACAACTTTTTCTGTCGTTTTGAATCCGAGATATTAGTTACCAAAAATGAAAATGAAGACACAGAAATCCGCGAAAATGAGACTTCATTAGTAAACAATGCAGTCATAAATGTAGTTGATGTGCGTAATGTATTCGCCAAAGTAAAGCCTGGTAAAAGTACTGGCCCTGATGGAATTGGAAATCGTGTTATTAATTACTGCAACCAAGAGTTGGCACCGATATATACCAAACTTTTTAATGAGAGTTTAGCAAGTGGTACAGTGCCCAATCAATGGAAAACGGCCTGTATCTCACCCATTCCTAAGATAAAAAATCCCAAGGAACTTAATGACTATAGGCCAATAGCTATCACATCCAATGTTGGTAAGTGCCTAGAAAAGATTGTACTTAGGCAGTTGCTTGATCAGACCAAATTGTTTCTCGATCCTCTCCAATTTGCCTATCAGAGTAATAGAAGTGTTGAAGATGCTGTGCTCTTCCACTTACATAATATTTACCAACATTTAGATGTGCCTAAATCGTATGTAAGATGTTTGTATATAGATTTTTCTAGTGCTTTTAATACCGTTGAACCTGGTTCATTAGTACGCAAACTTAAAGAAATGAACGTAAACGACACATTGACTTCATGGATATATAATTTCTTAACAAAAAGGTTCCAGTATGTTAAACTAAACGGTATTTTATCTGATAAAAGAACTGTTAGCATTGGCACGCCACAAGGGTCTGTTATCTCCCCAATGTTGTTTTCACTGTTCACCAGCAGTTTCAGAGCCAATTCAAATGAATGTTGTATTGTAAAATATGCAGATGACACAGTCATCACTGGATACATTACTGGCAATGATGAAACAAGCTATAGACAACTAGGATGTGATTTTTATCACTGGTGCTGCAATAACAACCTGAAACTAAACATAAAGAAAACAAAAGAAATGCAAATTGATTTTAGGAAAATTAAAGAACCCTTAGAACCTCTGATTATAAATGAAAATGAGATTGAAGTAGTAAATGAGTACAAATATCTGGGTTGTATAATTGACAATAAGCTAAATTGGATAAATAATGTAAATAAAGCCACATGCAAAGCCAACCAAAGGATGTTTATTTTAAGAAAAATGAAGTACCTACAAATTGACAAAACTATACTTAAATTGTTTTATAACTCTGTAATTCTCAGTGTAATACTTTTTTGTAATGTTTGTTTTTATGGTAATACAATGCAAAAAGATAAAATTAAACTTAATCGAATAGGAAATAGAGCAATTAGACTAGTAGGAGAGCACTTACCTGATGTTGAATCCTTGTATAAAGAAAATGTGTTAAAAAAAGTAAAAAGTATCATTGATGATGAAACACATCCTCTTCACAAACAATTTGCTCTCATGAATTCTGGCATAAGACTACATGCACTTAATACCAAAACAAAACGGTTTAGGTGCTCGTTTGTACCTAATGCTCTACACTTATATAACTCCAGAGTACAAAGGTAAAATGTAACCGATAATTTTTATCTAATTTTAACAATTTTTAGCCTCTTAACTTTTTGTGTGTGTTTTTGTAAATTGTATTTTATATTTTTGTATTTTGCCAGTTTTCAAATCACATTTCTGTTTTTTAAATGGACAATAAAGTATATATGACTATGACTAAAAACTGAGTATTACCCGTTGCACCACAAACTGAAACATGACTGATCAGCTGATAATTGTCTATTTATACGTGTATTACGTAATTCATCATTACATCATAAACATCCTATTAACCTTGATAAAACCAAAATGATCAGTTAGCTCAGTCGCCTGAGCGTCGTGTTGACAACACGTACGTCGTGGGTTCAATTCCCACGCTGGTCGTGGGTTCAATTCCCACGCTGGTCGGTGGAATAGAGTTAAAGGTATGCGACCACTTTGTTTTGGGGTTCATAGAATTATACGTCCCCCTTTCCACCACACATCTTGAGAAGGCACTAGCAATGCATCTGGTAATGATGTGGTGGAAAAGAACCCAATGCTGCTGCAGGGCCTTAGTGCTGAGGCAAGGAGAGCACAATTTTTACTCTTTTTTTTGGCTTTCGCTACATGTATTTGATCTCGTAAATTTTATGTTTAGCGGCCTCAATTTTAATGTAAAAAAGGAATTAATTATCTTCGTTACGCGTTACGTGCTGAGAAGAGAATATATCTCTCATCATAGTTTGGTATGCCGTTCAAATGAGTTTGTGCAGGTGTAGTGGGAATGATGGTATTGTTAGTCATTCGCGGTCAACGCGCCCCACTGTTAAATTTTGATTTTATTAATCAATGTTGCAACATTGGTAGCGAAATGTCCGATTCTTCATAGTAGCTGGTGTGTATGGCCACACCTTCCCAGAATAAACATGTTTTAAACAGATAGTTTGTCTCCGATGGTTTTTATATGGGGTTAATGGAGAGTGAATTAAGATCAAATATAGTCCCCCTTTTTATTTGTATTTATTTATTTTAGGCAAGCCAAAGTTTATGAGCACTTTAATTTCCATTAATATTTTGGACAATAAATGAATCTGTATCTGTATCTGTATTTGCAATGATGCCGATTTCAAGACCAATTTCGAAGCTTAGACTTAATCCGCCGCCGGGCTAGGCCAGAGGCATATCCGAAGTCGAGTTTTTAAAGTAGAAAACCCCACCTAAAATGTTGAAGTCGCATCGGGATAGTTGAAATTTTAACATTATCATAATTATAATAGGTGACTATGTATAGTAATAAGTATAAGTAAGTGCCTTTCTGGGCTCTATTTTCATTGCTCTGCCTGAACCATGGATGACTTAATATTTAATTTTATATTTCAATTAATAGGTGCACTTTCCGGGGACAAGCTCATATATTGTCCTGGTGAGTCTTATATAGTTTGTTTCATTCAAATCATGTAACGCCATTTTTTCGGGCGGGAATCTACTGTATACAGCTCTCTTTTTTCAAAATTGTCTTTGCTCAGCCCCAAGCATGGTGGGGTACTCAAGATTCTTATGCATGTTGTTTGAAAACATAAAAGATGTAATTTTCGGGTACCTTGTAGCTCTATTTTAAACAGTTTGGTATGTGCGTGCGTTGTTATGCAAATGAGTCTGTGCAGGTGTATTATGGTAAAGATGGTATGTTAGTCATTCGTGGTCAACACGCCACACCGTTAAATTTTGATCCTGTTAATTATTTACATTAGAAGATTTTTCAAATCATGTAAATAAAATATTTTCCGGGCGGGAAGCAGTTCCTCTCGTTTAGTTTGCAAAAGTAATCTCGAAAAGAACTCCATGTGAAAAAGAAGCCCACCCAAGAGTACTAAAAATGAAGGAGCACATGGGCTTCTTTTCGAGGTTTTATGGCAGTCTATTTAATGGAAAATAATGCCATGCAACTTTGTTTCTGATTTTAAAAAAAGGTCCACTTGACATTCACAATCTTCAAAATATCTCTCTTTCAAAATAAAAGAAAAACAATATTCATTATTTTCTATTAAAAAAAAAATCCACTGGCGCCAAATTGGGTCCACTTGAGCACAGTGTATTAACATACGAAAAGATTGAAACTTGAGTGACTTTATTTCTATTTTATATCACTGCTCCCCTGGTACCAAAATTGTGTCCACTTGAGCACAGTGTTTTGGGCTATACGAAAAGATATTAAAATCTATTGACTTTATTTCTATTTTATATCACTGTGCTCCACTGGGGCCAAATTGGGTCCACTTGAGCACATTGTATTAACATACGAAAAGATATTAAAATTTAGTGACTTTATTTCTATTTAATTTTTTTATTAAACCTTATTTTGTAAGGATGACCCTAAACAGCATATGCAAAAAACATATATGAAAAATGGATGAACTATGTTCCAAAAATATAAAAATATATAATATATATAATATAACCTAATACTATACAAAACGTTGAGTTTTTTCTTTTGGGATTAAATATTTTTTTAGAGCAGACTTAAAATGATTTATTGTTACCGCATTCCTTAGTTTGGTGGGTAGCAAATTCAGGTATGTTGGTGCTCTATAGATGAAGCTGTTCTTAAAAGTTTCAGTTTTAGGGAAAGGGACGACAAATTTCCTCTCACTGACACTTCGGGTACATCGATGATTTGGAATTCTGGCAAGACGCAGGGCAAGGTATTCCGGAGCAAGACCATTTGTCAGACCTGTAGGCAAGGCAGCCCAGTTGTAGATGCATGCGATCTTGGACTGTATGAAGATTTAAGGTGTTGTAAAAATGTTAGTTCGTGGTGTGAGAGGATAATGCGAAGTGCTCTATTTTGAATGGTTGTATTCGGTCAATATTCGATCTGATTCCCCAAACACTACATCAATAGTCAATGTGTGGGAGGATTATAGTGTTATAGAGGAGTATGGATGTGTTATTAATGAAATGACCGAGCACGCGATAAGATGGAGATGGACAGATAGAAACAATATTTCTATTATTGAAGTTAATAAAGGCATAAATGGCGCTCCGTAGAGAAGTAGAGAATGAGTCGTCAGAATATATACCTCAGCTTAGCCCCTTTCTCACAGAGTTGTGTGCCAGGAATATTGCGGGAATATACCATTACCATGCCGGTATGGTTTTCTGTGAGAACGGGTCGTCTTGGCATCATGCCGGCACCATGCCGGCATCGACATGACCTGCTTTAGACCTAGTAATATTCTAGGGATATTCCCCGCAATGCCAGACGGGCATTCTGTGAGAACGTATCGCCGTTATATTCCGGGGTTCCCCGTCGAGGCTTTGACACCTTGCGCAGTGAAGTGTATCACTTTGGCGCCTATTCAATTCAATTAACAATAATAATGTCGAACTGGAGGGATAATGAGATAAGAGAGCTGCTTAAAATAAGGGGACCAGAAGAAATTTGTAGCATAATCTATATAGGCCGCTAGGCTAGGCCATTAATTAGCTCTTTGTTTGTTGGTGCCTGACCTTTCGTCGCCTTGTAAATTGTAGGCCTACAGCCTTCTAAGGTGTTTTACAGATTGCCGATGACGGCAAATTAATTGCTATACCTGTATAATATATGCACAATATACTGTACATAGCATGTATTGCATAAATATGCTATAAAGGAAGATAATAATCTGTAACTAAACATTCGCCGCCATATCATCGCTAGACAAAAATAATAACAATAAAGGACGCCCTCAATAATTATTTTGTCAGAGACTTTTTATTGGCCGAATATGCCCGATTCCTTTCTCACAGAAAGCCGGTATATACCGGTTATATTTCCGGCACGATAGTCCGATGAGAATGGGTATATGCCGGTAACGATACCGGCACGACGCCAGCACTGTACCGGTATATTGCAGGCACATCTGTGAGAAAGGGGCTCAAGTGTACGCATAAGAATTCTGCCGCCAATTTCCATTTTTAAGCGAAAGTTTGATCACACGTGGTCGTCTCATTAGTTTTGTTTTGATTCTTGAAGAACACACGTGCCGTTTCACATCAGTCAGATCATCAGACTACTACTAGCCTGCACTGCTGCTGCTAGGCTAGTAGTCTGATGATCTGTGTAGTAGCCTAGGATAGTAGCCGTTAGATGAATTCTGTACCTCCACTTACGTGAAAAAAAACACATAGCCTAGCCTAGCCCCTAGGCCTAATCCCAGTCTAAAAAAGGCTAATAAAGCAGGTAGGTCACAGTGTAGCTTGGCCCTAGGATAGATTAGAAGAGATCAAGGAGTAATTCCACAAATCAATTAATAATCCGGGCCTAGGCCTACCTACTAGGGCAAATTATGCCTAGCTAGCCGTTCCGCCCAACCTAGGCCTAGGTAAGCAATTTGCTTTGCTTTACCCACTCGAGGCTCAACTTTCAAATTAAAGAAACCTAGGCCTAGATGAAACTCAACTAAACTGATTCAAATACATTTTTTGATACAAGAGTAATTAAAAAGTGGAACTCACTGCCTGAATTGGTTTTCAATAGCATGAGTGTAAACATAAACAAACTTGACAAACGCACACACATGAGAGAAGAGGCACCCTAAGATAAGAGTTTAAAACTCATTTTAGGGCCTACTCTTAACTTTACTAAAGTAAAGGTAACTATCTAGCCTAGGCCTAACTAAAAAAAAATACTAGACTAGCCTAGTGAGGGCCTAGGCTTAATTAATAATACTAAGCTAGGATTGGCAGGTTTATAATAATAATCTATCTATAGTCTAACTACAGCAGTTCTATATAAGCACATAAACACTAGATTAGGCCTAGGCAAATAAATAGGCTTGCTATAATATTTTGGCACCTACTGAGATTATATTTAGGTTACGGTCTTGGCAAAGCTAAATAGTGGTTGAAACCTGAACCTATCCCTAAAGATAATCTCAGTAGGCCTGGTTAAACAATACAGTTCACCGGCTTAATACTGTATGTTGTAGGCATGTAGTAGTTGCGTCTAGTATGGCTTAGAAAGTATGCTAGGCTTAGCACAAGACCACAACAAAATGCGTCAAATTACAATCCATATTTTTGTATTTCTCTTTTTTAAACAGTACTGTACTATGAAACCCTGTGGCAATTTCTTTCGTATTGCATAGGTTTCACTTAAGTAATATCTACTAAATGTGGCTATCATCATGTAGGTTAATCATGTACTTTATACGTTAAAACTTACCCTGCAGGAGTCAAAATGCATTATACTTGCTTTAAAAAAATATCATTCATCCTCCAGCGGCAAGGTAACGTCACAATTTAGAATCGAAGTTTCCTGATACAGTGGTGTTATAATACATTTTCTCTTATTAAATCAAGACATTTGAACAGAAAATTAGATGCCTTTAAGGTCAAACCTTTTAAATTACCTAACTATAGAGGAACATCTCCTTTTTAGCATCCTTATTAAGGGGACAGTACCCTGTTAAGGGCACACTTAGCGTGCCCTTAATAGACTTTCTTTTGAATCAAAGCACAAGAGACAATATTATGTTTTAACACTATGGCAAACCCCTAATTCAGTACACTCCTATAAGAGGACACTTGGGGTACTGAAGGCGTCCCTTTGATATAGGTAGGCTGTATCTTGTTTTCCCACACCTCATGCTTTTCAAATACAGAATATTAAAATGATATTGTGTTTTTGTGATTAGGCAGGTCCATTAATGAATGACAAAATTATGTTTAAATGTTCACAGAATGCAGAAAATCTCAATGAACCAACTCATTGCACTCAGGCCAATGTACTGTGTCCCGAATGATTGATGTAATCTTCCAATCCTACGAAGGGATGATGAAGAAGGATCAATGTCCTTATTTCATATGGCGACATAGCAGCACCTGATTGAAGATTAAATACAAACACTGTGTAATAGGTAAGCTTTGACGAATGAATGTAAATTAATTCATGCGTTGCAATGTAACTGGGGGCGGTCACAGGTTTATTTATTGAATCTTGAAATGAGATGCCAAGAAATTTATACTGAATACTGTAGCATATGGTTTTGTTGGTTGAATGTATCAAACAATATAAAAATTATGTTATGCCTGTAGAGCCACTAAAGCTTAAAATAAAAACTATAAAGCCTACATCAATTCAGGTGCATTGCCCAACTTTTTTGGCCAATTAGGCCTCTGGCCCATAGTTTTTGATTAAATCGTACTGTATACATTAATTATGGTCACAAATTAAGTAACATAAAATTGTTGCTGAAATGCCAAAAAAATAAGGCCTACAGTAACCATAACATATTTATGGTATATGGTAAGTTATATAACATCAAACCAAGGTTTGATGGTAAATACTGTAACAATATTTCATTCTATGTATCTTTCATTGTCATTGTTGAGATGACCAATGTGAATCATTTTATATTTTGACACATCAGTTATAAAAGAGAAATGATAATTGATTGAATTGACACTGACAATAACATTGAAAAAAACTACATTACACATTGAGTCAATTCTCAGATCTCAGGTGTGTTACCTGGGCTCGTTCATAGGCAACATCAAAGAGTTATTTTCGTTAATTATCTTGCAATTTACCACGTTGCACAATCATAGCACTTGGTGTAATCACCCCGATCATTCAACCCATAATACGCTTGACTGACTACACATCTCTGGTCCCAGTGGACGATTCTCTGTAGCGATGTGTAATGAATCGCGACTATGTAGAGGACATGTTACCACATATTGAGCTATATGTATTGAAAAAACAAGCATTTTAAACTGGGTTTGACTAAAGTTAAAGAATTGAGCATTAAAATGCAAGCATACATTACATCGAAATTCTAAATTCTATTCTCATGGTCTGATTGTCTTAATTCAAGATAATTTGCTTAATTGAAAAACTGAGGCTTTTGGAAAATGAAATATAGAAACATTTGCTTAGGTTATTTTGTAAACTCTCTTAATTATTGAATTCAAACTCTTTGTTGATGAACCATAGGGTAGGCCTACAAATATCAATTTTAGAGAAAAGTTTTTTTTACAAACAGTCATGGAATTAAATAAAGTAGTAGTCATGTCATACCGGATAAAAATTTAAACGGATGAATCAGTGAGCTCTTTTGTTATTAACATAAATTACTGTAACATACTCTAATGTACACTTTAATTAAGCGAGTGCACAAGGTAAAAAGTTTTGTGGATTCAAAACCACAGACAGGATGTATATTTCTTAACAAGCTTCTAAAAGTAGTCAATTAAAATCTAATAAAAAAGAAAAGAACTATAAAGATAATACAAAATCAGAGGTCTAACCTTCCTGTGATATTGAAAGTATGATTTTGTTATTGGAAACGTGAAATGAGCAATTGTCTATCTTTTTAGAGTATTAGTGGTTAATGAATGTAAACATGCTGAAATAGTGTTGTTGTGGTCATGTCAAACGTTAAATACTTTAATTGATATGTTTGTTTTGTAGTGGTATAGATGGTTTTGAAAAAGTACTATGTCCTACCTCCAGAGCCTAGCAATGCTATTATTTTATTGTCATTATCAGGTAGTCGCTGATTTTTACATTTAAAGCCTATTTTCCACAAGTTTGTTCGTGAAAATCAGAAGCGTCAGCTTATACGTAGCTATTCAATCTGGTTTGTCATGGAAATGGTAGCTCTATTTTTTTTTTCTGCGAAAATTTTGATTCTTAACTTAATAAGCTTCCTGCTGTATATTTAACTGCCTATACTTCCACTTCGATATTCCATAGCAGAAATTCTGCCGTCCCCCTGCCATAATAAACCTTAATTTTATATGAGTTACCGTAGGCTAGTCTATGCTGATGGTGATGTTGATGATTCTTTCCCATCCCTCACCTTTTCACATGATTCTTACCAAACCAAGTTATAAATTCAAGTTTTCTATAAAATTACAAATTATCGGATGAAAACAATAATTGATAAGAATGAAAAATTGACAAAAAGAAGCTCTAAAAGAGTTTAAAATGCTAAAAAATTATTTAAAAGAGACATAAAGCTAATGTACAAAATACAAGATAGAATTTAAAAATTGTATGTCTGTGAATTTATATCCTCTATAATTAATATTCATATGGTTTTCAATTGTATGGGTTTATGACAAGCAGGGTGTTTGTAGACAAATTAAGCTGAATTATGGAAATTAATACATTTGCATAATTGATTAATTAAATAATGAGTGCTTCTAGAGATTAATCAATATGAATTGAATCACATCAACTTAATTAACTGGTGAAATGGAAAATTCAAACCAACATATGAAATAAAACTGTTCACTTTGAAAAAAATCATTCTTTTGATTGAACTATTTTAGATCATTAGGTTCTCCAGTTTACAGTCTAGTTCAAACCACTGTGTCTCAGAATTTAAGCCAATTTTAGATTCTAATCAAGGACCACATTATCAAAATATACACTTTGCAAAAGTATAATTCAGAATGAGGAATTTTTGGAGTGTTGTATAATTGATCAATTACAGACCATAGAGATACAATCAATAATAAAAAGTGGATGAACTAGACCACACCAAATTTACATTGATAGAAGATGACCCTATCCAAGATGGCCATCAGTTATGGGTAAATGCATGGTGGATGAAATTAGAATTTACAATATTTTATAAAGTTGATGTTTGCAAAGAAACACAAAAAAATATACTTCATGCAGAACCACGTAAAACATGACAAGCATAAAATTTATACTGTAAAGAAAGAAATATATCATCTAATTTAATAGTATGATGGGCTGCATGTCCAAAACATGTCTTTAAATTTTTACTATAATTTACATTTGACGTTATTAAGATGTTATAGTTCACTATAATATTTCTTATGATTTGAGACAATTTAAAAATAGCCAATTAAAATTTACATATTTATAACATAATTTCAAATTAAGATTTATTTCCATTTAAAATTAAGGTGACAAATTAATATTCAAATGAACTGGAATTAAATAAAGTAGGCCTAATAGTCTAATGAACTACTAGGCCACAGTAAACTACTTTATTTCCGGAGTTGTTTTTATAGATGTAATTTTTTTTTAGATTCTCTGTTAACAGTTTTTGATCAGTACCAATTTTATGTACAGTATACTATTAGTAAATTTTTTCCATTTGTAAAGCAATGTAAAAATGTATTTCTGCGTTATGATACCTTATCCAGATGAGGGAGCTGTAGGCCTTATAAATATGTAAAACACAGAAATGACATGGTTGGGTATTACATGGCAAAATGGCAACCCTTGACAATTCTAATGTGAATAATATACTGTACAGTAGGTTCATTTTTACAATTGCACACTATCAATTGCAATTTCAGATTTTTACCTGCCTGACCTTCGGTAATTTTGTTTAGATATGAAAGTGCATTACTGCCAATGATTTGATGAATGCGAGTTTGCATGAGTTTTGTTTCTTATTTTTCCATTAGACCAACAATAGACAATATAAGATAATGATAGTTAAGTTCTGTAAAGAAAACAAAGGCACTTCCTGTTGTTTAGAAACCTAGCAGGAGTGGAACATATCAATTAAATATACAATAGGTGTCATTGTTTAGAATTATTGTGTAATAAAGTGTAATGAACTATTGCATGAACACATTTGATAGAAAACTGTATTTCTATTGTTCTTTAGAAAATGGAATGTATTAATTTTTTAATCATGAATCAATTAATTTTTTTGGAGATATATTTCACATACTGTAAAGCAATATCTGCACATTTATTTTATTCTAGAGCCTTCTCATTTTGTCCAAATAAAATTGTACCTGCAAGCTTGGGGCCAATTTCTAGTGCTAAGCAGAAATGGGACACATTTCAAGTTACTGGTTAAAGTAGTGGAGCTTGGTTGTTGCTTCCAGGGTTCAATCCTGACCCTAACTTACTTGTAGTTGGCAAGTTTCTCAAATCTCAATATTGGTTGCATATGAAATAAACAAAAAATGTGCTAGAACGCTACATTGATATTGAGACAACAACCAGCATATTTACCATGTTGGGTAATGTTGATGTTTATAGGCCTTGATTAAATTATTTTTTTTTGTGCGAGGAGAAAAACAACTTCAGAAATCTGATTTGTACATAATTTTAATTTAATTCAATAAACTGCTATTCTGGAATGCAGAAGACAATGTTTCTACTACTGGAATGTTTAGTAGTTTGTTCATTAATAAAGATTTAAGCATAAATTGATGTTAAACACATTTAATTAAAGTATTATGGGTATAATTAGTCGAAATGATTTCATGTGGAATTAACGATATTACTTAAAGCGTTATCACAAATAATGTGATTTTCTTCGTTAATTTGTCTGTGGAAGGAATTGTCATTAATGTGATAAATTCTCAAATGCAAGTAAAGATCAATTTAAGAGCAAGAGCAGTCTAATTCAATTTTGAGATGTCTGAATGAGTTGGAAAGTTTCATTTATACGATAATTCTATTAATGTACTTGTGGATTGCTAATTTTATTCTTAAGTTCTGTCTACACTATCAAACTTTGTATGTTTTTTTTAGCAGGATTACTCAAAAATTTATTGCAAGATCTTTGCCAAAATGAAAATATAGATAGATATGTGCTCAAGGACCACTCCATTTTATATGCAATCCGGACCACGATCCCAATTCTTGACCACTTCTTAGTATTTATTTTCAGACCTGCTAGTGTTAAAAGATAGGAGAGAATTTTCAAATGCTGGTGAGCAGTCTTAATGTGACAAGTAAACTGAAATTGCATTTCCTCAAGAACTACTTGTCCAAAAAACTTCATTTTTGTACAAGAGACAAAAGTTATAATTTCTGATTTGTAATTTTAAAACATAATTTGATTTAATGTATAGGTTTTTTTAACGAGTAGTTTTAAAAACCTATTTCTTTTAAAATTTACCTGTTTGTGTTTGGCATTCCTGTTCTATTGTTAGTCAACTAAAACTATTCTTTTAGTCAACTAAAACTATTCTTTTAGTCAACTAAAACTATTGTTAGTTGAAAGGCTAGTTACATAACCTTACCACCAAACTTGCATACACATGCTAGTAGTGAAATTAGCCTAAATGACACAGCATTAAGACACAAAAAAATATACATATATATGTATGTATATATTCAGGTTGAAAGTATCAGACCGTTAGAATAGAGTGCTCAATACCAAGGTAGAGCATAAATAAAATAAAATAACAGCAGAAAACTTGGTTACTTCATTGTTTTAATCGCTACAAATCTGTTTCGTATGACCAGCATGTAGCTGGCCGCACTCTTCAGGTGAAATATAAAACAAAAGTCATATGTACGCTCGTTGAGCTTGTGCACTCTTTGTGTTCATAATCAGTGTACCATGTCCCGCATACCTGGCTCAGCCTATATATTGTGCCAGTTCTGCGGTTCCAGAGAAATTTTATGTAGGAGAATTTTACAGTAGGCAGAGGCAGGCCCGTAGCTAGAATGCATCAGAGGGGGGTTTTCGTGACACCAATTATTTTGCGAGCAACTGTAGGTTAGTCGGTCGGCCCCTGAAAGCTTTGGCTCTTGGAGCAATTTCGGTTGTTTTAATCAGCTTACAGAGACATTTTTTACCTACTAAAATCTGAGTTATGCAGAGAAATTATATAGTACACTACAGTATTATGAAAGTTAGTAGTCAATAGAAGTAAAATAACCAAAAAATCTGCTATAATTGATAATTAATTGCATGATTTTGGAAGTGGGGCCATTGTTTTTCAAGGGTGGGGTGGAGGGAGAGGCGGTTCGCTGGTAAAAGGGGGTTTGCGCAAAAGGGGGTTCACCCTAAAAAAAAAAACCCTGGCTACGGGCCTGGAGGTATGCACTCTCGGAGTGGCTTTCTAGTTCTAAAATGTTGCTGTAGTGTAATAGTTAATAAAAAACCATGGCTACGGGCCTGGAGGTATGCACTCTCGGAGTGGCTTTCTAATTCTAAAATGTTGCTGTAGTGTAATAGTTAATAAAAAACCCTGGCTACGGGCCTGGAGGTATGCACTCTCGGAGTGGCTTTCTAATTCTAAAATGTTGCTGTAGTGTAATAGTTAATAAAAAACCATGGCTACGGGCCTGGAGGTATGCACTCTCGGAGTGGCTTTCTAATTCTAAAATGTTGCTGTAGTGTAATAGTTAATAAAAAACCCTGGCTACGGGCCTGGAGGTATGCACTCTTGGGGTGGCTTTCTAGTTCTAAAATGTTGCTGTAGTGTAATAGTTAATAAAAAACCCTGGCTACGGGCCTGGAGGTATGCACTCTCGGAGTGGCTTTCTAGTTCTAAAATGTTGCTGTAGTGTAATAGTTAATAAAAAACCCTGGCTACGGGCCTGGAGGTATGCACTCTCGGGGTGGCTTTCTAGTTCTAAAATGTTGCTGTAGTGTAATAGTTAATAAAAAAACCATGGCTACGGGCCTGGAGGTATGCACTCTCGGAGTGGCTTTCTAGTTCTAAAATGTTGCTGTAGTGTAATAGTTAATAAAAAACCCTGGCTACGGGCCTGGAGGTATGCACTCTTGGAGTGGCTTTCTAGTTCTAAAATGTTGCTGTAGTGTAATAGTTAATAAAAAACCTTGGCTACGGGCCTGGAGGTATGCACTCTCGGAGTGGCTTTCTAATTCTAAAATGTTGCTGTAGTGTAATAGTTAATAAAAAACCATGGCTACGGGCCTGGAGGTATGCACTCTCAGGGTGGCTTTCTAGTTCTAAAATGTTGCTGTAGTGTAATAGTTAATAAAAAAACCCTGGCTACGGGCCTGGAGGTATGCACTCTCGGAGTGGCTTTCTAATTCTAAAATGTTGCTGTAGTGTAATAGTTAATAAAAAACCCTGGCTACGGGCCTGGAGGTATGCACTCTCGGGGTGGCTTTCTAGTTCTAAAATGTTGCTGTAGTGTAATAGTTAATAAAAAACCTTGGCTACGGGCCTGGAGGTATGCACTCTCGGAGTGGCTTTCTAATTCTAAAATGTTGCTGTAGTGTAATAGTTAATAAAAAACCCTGGCTACGGGCCTGGAGGTATGCACTCTCGGGGTGGCTTTCTAGTTCTAAAATGTTGCTGTAGTGTAATAGTTAATAAAAAACCTTGGCTACGGGCCTGGAGGTATGCACTCTCGGAGTGGCTTTCTAATTCTAAAATGTTGCTGTAGTGTAATAGTTAATAAAAAACCCTGGCTACGGGCCTGGAGGTATGCACTCTCGGAGTGGCTTTCTAGTTCTAAAATGTTGCTGTAGTGTAATAGTTAATAAAAAACTATGGCTACGGGCCTGGAGGTATGCACTCTCGGGGTGGCTTTCTAGTTCTAAAATGTTGCTGTAGTGTAATAGTTAATAAAAAACCCTGGCTACGGGCCTGGAGGTATGCACTCTCGGGGTGGCTTTCTAGTTCTAAAATGTTGCTGTAGTGTAATAGTTAATAAAAAACCATGGCTACGGGCCTGGAGGTATGCACTCTCGGAGTGGCTTTCTAGTTCTAAAATGTTGCTGTAGTGTAATAGTTAATAAAAAACCATGGCTACGGGCCTGGAGGTATGCACTCTCGGGGTGGCTTTCTAGTTCTAAAATGTTGCTGTAGTGTAATAGTTAATAAAAAACCCTGGCTACGGGCCTGGAGGTATGCACTCTCGGAGTGGCTTTCTAGTTCTAAAATGTTGCTGTAGTGTAATAGTTAATAAAAAACCCTGGCTACGGGCCTGGAGGTATGCACTCTCGGAGTGGCTTTCTAGTTCTAAAATGTTGCTGTAGTGTAATAGTTAATAAAAAACCTTGGCTACGGGCCTGGAGGTATGCACTCTTGGAGTGGCTTTCTAGTTCTAAAATGTTGCTGTAGTGTAATAGTTAATAAAAAACCCTGGCTACGGGCCTGGAGGTATGCACTCTCAGGGTGGCTTTCTAGTTCTAAAATGTTGCTGTAGTGTAATAGTTAATATTAATAATATACTTTTGTCAATCGAATTGCTGCAACATAAGGCTTGCTAAATAATTGAAATAAATTTGTAATATTTATTGCTATCCATAAAATACACAATACAATACATTATACAGTAGTTTGAAATTAACAAAATCATACAAAAACGAAATAATTATACGTACAGTTATGGAATAGCAGAGGATAACCATTTAAGCTGGGAAGCTTGTTTCAGAAGGGGTTCAAAATGCATCCATTAACCCTTTTCCCATTATCATGACATAGTTGATTATAGCACCTCCAGTGGAACATAGAGAAATAGGCTACTTGTTCTTATGAGTATAGGTTTAAGAGAACCCTACTTGGATGCAGAATTCAGACAGGAAGGGTACTCTGGTGGGATACCAGGGCCTGTTTTACTGCATAGCACTGAATAAACCGTTTATTTCGAAATTAAACCCATTGTCATTCTTATCTTCTATCAATTAACTTGTCAAATATTTCCTAGACAAGCTATCCAAGAGGCACCAATTAGCCTGATTACTTAACAAATTAAGCTGATTATAATTAGGTCAATCAATAGACTACGCTGATAAAACTTATTATTAGGCTCTGATTACTTTACCAATGTTACTTCATGCTTTAGTGGATAAATTCACTAATGGATATGGGAGCACTAAAACAACATCAATCAATATTACATGCAAAGATATTTTTTTATATGTTTGATAGATGGGCTTCCCTCATCATTCATTTTATATTCCAGAAACAACTCAAAAAGAAAATGTTAAAAAAAAACACATAACTATTAAGATATTTACAGCGACAACGACACAAGCAACCATTGGGAGTGTGATAAAAGGTTATTACATATGAAACTTCAGACACTATAATACCACCAGCAACGTTTACAAAATAAGCGTTCTCCCCACTACCATAAAATAAAAAAAACAAGAAAAAAGAATCCTAGGGCCTGTTTCTGCTGCAACTGCTCAAAATACGGTATAAAATACGGTATTTTTTATACCGTATTTTTTAGTACCCCGTTTCTGCTAACAATACTTCTTGGGTGGTCGTGTTAAATTTCATCTTTTTTACCCAAATTGCCATTCATTTATTTGATCGATAATTAAAAGTCGCAATAAAGGAAGTTTTACGTCTCACTTTCAACAGCCTAGCCCTAGTGATAGAGATGTTGTGAGAGCACAGAAACATCGTAATGGGGACAATTAATTCGTTCCCTCCCCGAGTTATTGTATTTTGCAATGTTGTACTGCTTTCGCAGGCTCTTCAGCTTTGAGTTTACTTGCTTTGGAGACAAGTCTATTCTATACTCCTGCTTTTTTATTTTAGAAATGTCTTTATAAATGTGGTTGTCCCTTTTATTACCTTTTAGTTGGCCAGACATTTTAGCTTCCCCACAAAAATTTATTTAGTAAAACTGTGACGTCTTCGCTCCACATTTTCGCCGAATATATATACACGTGTGTAAAACAGCTGACAGCGACAGAAAATAAAAACAATGTTGACCTTTTGTCATGTAAAAAAAAAATACGGTATTTTTTATTGGCAGCAGAAACGGGTACAAAAAATACGGTATAAATTTGTAAATACCGTATTTTATCCACAAATTTTGTGGGGAAAATACGGTATACAAAATACGGTATATTTTTTATAAGCGCAGTTTCTGCTGCCAAAAATATACCGTATATATACGGTATTCAAAAAATACCGTATAATATACGGTATTTAGTTGGCAGCAGAAACAGGGCCCTACTTAATTAATTAACTAACCCCAGACAGTGTATAATCTGTTGTCATTATTGTCATTTCCTTAAATTTGTTTTGTGGTGCCACTAGGTGACATTATCGTGTAGTAGTTTGGTAGAAACATGTGGTGCCACTAAGTGACATTAATTTGTAGTAGTTTGATAGAAACATGTGGTGCCACTAAGTGACTCTATCTTGTAGTAGTTTGGTAGAAACATGTGGTGCCACTAAGTGACACTATCTTGTAGTAGTTTGGTAGAAACATGTGGTGCCACTAAGTGACACTATCTTGTAGTAGTTTGGTAGAAACATGTGGTGCCACTAAGTGACATTATCGTGTAGTAGTTTGGTAGAAAAATGTGGTGCCACTAAGTGACATTATCTTGTAGTAGTTTGGTAGAAACATGTGGTGCCACTAAATGACACTATCTTGTAGTAGTTTGGTAGAAACATGTGATGCCACTAAGTGACACTATCTTGTAGTAGTTTGGTAGAAACATGTGGTGCCACTAAATGACACTATCTTGTGGTAGTTTGGTAGAAACATGTGGTGCCACTTATAAGTGACACTATCTTGTAGTAGTTTGATAGAAACATGTGGTGCCACTAAGTGACACTTATATATCTTGTAGTAGTTTGGTAGAAACATGTGGTGCCACTAAGTGACATTATCGTGTAGTAGTTTGATAGAAACATGTGGTGCCACTAAGTGACATTATCGTGTAGTAGTTTGATAGAAACATGTGGTGCCACTAAGTGACTCTATCTTGTAGTAGTTTGGTAGAAACATGTGGTGCCACTAAGTGACATTATCGTGTAGTAGTTTGGTAGAACATGTGGTGCCACTAAGTGACATTATCGTGTAGTAGTTTGGTAGAAACATGTGGTGCCACTAAGTGACATTATCGTGTAGTAGTTTGATAGAAACATGTGGTGCCACTAAGTATGACACTATCTTGTAGTAGTTTGGTAGAAACATGTGGTGCCACTAAGTGACATTATCGTGTAGTAGTTTGGTAGAAACATGTGGTGCCACTAAGTGACATTATTGTGTAGTAGTTTGATAGAAACATGTGATGCCACTAAGTGACACTATCTTGTAGTAGTTTGGTAGAAACATGTGGTGCCACTAAGTGACACTATCTTGTAGTAATTTGGTAGAAACATGTGGTGCCACTAAGTGACATTATTGTGTTGTAGTTTAGTAGAAACATGTGGTGACACTATCTTGTAGTAGTTTGATAGAAACATGTGGTGCCACTAAGTGACACTATCTTGTAGTAGTTGGGTAAAAACATGTGGTGCCACTAAGTGACACTATCTTGTATTAGTTTGGTAGAAACATGTGGTGCCACTAAGTGACATTATCGTGTAGTAGTTCGGTAGAAACATATGGTGCCACTAAGTGACACTATCTTGTAGTAGTTTGGTAGAAACATGTGGTGCCACTAAGTGACACTATCTTGTAGTAGTTTGGTAGAAACATGTGGTGCCACTAAGTGACATTATCGTGTAGTAGTTTGGTAGAACATGTGGTGCCACTAAGTGACATTATCGTGTAGTAGTTTGGTAGAAACATGTGGTGCCACTAAGTGACATTATTGTGTAGTAGTTTGGTAGAAACATGTGGTGCCACTAAATGACAATTTATATTGTAGTAGTTTGGTAGAAACATGTGGTGCCACTAAGTGACATAATCGTGTAGTAGTTTGGTAGAAACATCAGCATAGTGGTTCATGAAAATGCAGAAGTAGAAAACACTATCAAAGACTTTTTTGTATTTACAATTTATTTATCTGTGAAGATATAGCCTATTAAACTTGTGTTGTTTAATTAATACAAGCTTAAACTAATAAGTTGAAGCTAGAGATTGATGTCACATTGGGAAGACACACAAGATCCATTGGATGCACATCTGATGTCTGTAGTTATGTTAGTCTCACCTTGTGGCAACATCTACAATCATATTATGTGAACCCCAGGGGACAAATTATGGGTTAAAACCAACAGTTTATTTCTAGCTACACACTCTCGTCATAAAGCTTAATTAATTTGGAGTAGCCTAAACAGTGTATACAGTACATGTGTAATTTGTATTTTCTTCATGTCTCAATTTAAATAGTAATGATATTAATTAGTTAAATTACTACGACTACTACCTGAGTCGGCATAATGCGAAATGAATATTTTGGGTTTTTAAAAAACATGGGTGATACAGCATATTTGTATCTGACTTTTATGAAACATTTTTATGCTTCATAAAATATCATGATACTCTTTTTTTTTTATTGTATTTTGATCTCTGTTTTTTGTTGGACTTTTATTGCTTTTTATATAACTATACATATTTCTTGTCATACTTTTATTGTGTTTTTTCATAAATAAATCTTTTCAATGTCAGTTTGTACCATCAGAACTATTTTTATTTGGATTAAAAAACAAGAAATATAAAAAATATCATTATAAGTAAAATTATAATGGAATACTAATAATTAATGTACATTATTATTCTACCCAAACTAAGGACCTCTCTGTCCAAACCCAACCAACCCAAAATTTGAGAAATAAAATCAGATAAGGCAAGAGAGAAAAACATTTAAAAACAATTCTGAAAGCTTTAAACATTCTTGAAATTGCATATTGCCCTCTATTTTTATTTTTGCCAAAATATGGCTTAGTTTAAAAAAAAATTCATATTACAGTACATCTATTGTAACACTATTGGTGAATCCAGGATTTGTAAAAATAGAGCCTAAACATTGTAAATCAAGTGCTGAACTTAAAATCCTATTCCCTATGTTTTTTAGATCTAATCTAAGGTCACAAACTACATTTATTGTAAAAATAAATACTTATCATCCTATTGAGATAACTTTTTTCGTCTTTAAATGGTTACAAATTTGAAAAAATAAGGCGATTCTAATAAATTTCAGGCTACTCCTATAGCTATAGCATACTATGTTCGTCCGTTACCAATGATTACCAGGGTGGCCTACAAAAAAAGCTAGCTAGGCTAGGTCTAAATACGGCCAACGAGCGGCCAGCGGCATAACCTGGGCTACTTAGTGCATTGTTTCTCTCTTTTTATTATAATTTACCATAAAACGTACATTTAAGACCAGGAATAGCCTGGTTTTATGTTTTTAAAGTAATAAAATATGCATTATTTTTACATAACGTCACAAATTGTAGGGAATGGGTCTTGAACATGTTATCTTTTGCTTTGCAGTCTCCAAATTTAGGGAATCCTGTATAGTACTTAAGGCACAATTGGCTATTAATAGGCAATGTTCTACCAAGGCAATCTAACAACAGGATGCTGACCTCTGGAGATCAAAGGGTTTATCTGTGGCTGCAATAATCAGTGCGGCGGTGTGCCACACCAGACACAGCTTATTGCAGAGAATATTTTCACAGAACCCAATCCCTGAAACTTAAATATGTTGTTATTTTGTTGTTTCTCGCCTACTCTGCATGGAGGCAGACGTACGCTCAAATTTGAGTTAGTGTTTACCGACTGACTGACATAGTGAGCTGTAGAGTTGCGTTTGCACACGACTAAAAATGTGGTCTGCCACCAGTAAGACAGATGAATATAAAAAGGTAAGAAAGATTCTAATTTATTCTAATTGCGTTGTTTGTATTTTTCTTAGCACATCCAGTGAATTGAATTGAATTGAAATTTATTGAATTGAATTGAAAGTGAATTGAAATTTATATTTATACTGGGTAACCTCTTCAGTCAAAGATTGGTCTCCCAGAGGGCCAAGCTGGTGATCAGTGGCTGTGATGTACTAATACACCGGGGTAACCCCCTACTCATCTCGAAAGATGTACTAGGTTCTTTAAAGTGCACACGAGCTAGATGTGTACACTGGACCTATGGTTTATAGTCCTTATCCGAGAAGACTCGTTCTACCACCAGAACCATGGAGTGAGTGAGCCTCGAACCCCTGCCGATGTTATGACTACGTAATTACGGTTCCACTATCCACTACCCCTCAGCCACTCACTCGTAACAAAACCAGAGCATGAGCAGCCGAATGCAACAAGCCATCTTTTGAGGGCGTTTGGTGCCCGAGTTTGAATCCAACTATCGCTGCCTTGTTTCCTTAGGCAAGATACTTACGTTTGCCTCCACCCAGGTGTTTAAATGGGTACTAGACTTAAACACGCCTTTTACCTGATTACTAGCTGCATTTTGAGAATAAAATGACCGGGGTAATAATTTGAAAAGCTTAGAAAAATTGTGCAATAAGCGTTATATAACTTGAACGAATATTATTATTATCAACAAGATTGTTGTGTTTTTCAAGGTCATTTGTTTCTTCTGCAAGGTTAATTATGGCAAACAAATTTTTTTATGTCAAAAGTTTGTCTTCATAATCATTCAAACCCATAGTTTAAAACAATAAACCAACTTCTCTGTGGAATTAGACAAATGTATAATTTAATGTCAGGAGATATATAATGCAATAAACGTCATTACAGCATCATTTATGAGTGTATAAAACAACAATTAGTAGATTTCAAGGTTATGTTCTAGTTATTCCTCTGGATTTTGTGCTTGTGCATGAAGCCTTTAAGCTATAAAACTTTCCAACAATTCCCAGTGTTTTAGTACAACTTTCCTGATCCTTGACAACGACAACACTCTATATTTTAAAGACCCCTTCCCTGCAATTTTGGACGTTTTTTGGAAAATAATACATATATATCACTTTAAAAACATTAAACCATGTCATTCCTTGTCTTAAATGTACGTTTTATGGTAAATTATGATAAAAAGTGAGAAACAATGCACTACCTAAGTAGCTCGCGGCGATCGACCTCTCGTGGACGGTCTTAGGCCTAGCCTAGCTAGGCTTAGTTTTGTAGGCCTAGCTGGTAAACATCGATACGTACGAACATCGTACGCTAGCTATATACCTAGCCTGAAGTTGTATAGTTGCTGCATTAATTGTCTTTCTATTTTTGCCAGACTCCGTTGATACAAATTGGGGAAAACCCGGTATTTTCGCTGAAAAGTTAGGAGTCTTCCATTTGTTTTGGCTTCACGATCGATCGAAAAGTGGGCGAATTACAGGTGAAAAACAAAAATATCAATCCGCGCGCAATGCATTTTGGGATTTATAGCGGGCCGCTATAATTATTAGAATCGATTTATTTTTCACATTTTTAACCGTTTAAAGACGAAAAAAGTTATCGCAATAGGACCATATAGTATTATTTTTACATTAAATATAGTTTGTGATCTTAAATTAGATCTTAAAAACGTAGGGAATGGGGCTTTAATGATTTGTGTGGGCATTTTTAAAGTGCATACAAAAATATATTTACAGTATGCCTACTTCCTAAATAGAGCAAAAGTTGAAATAACAGTCACTACACATACTGTACATAACAAGAAGAACTTAAATGACCGAACAAATGGAGAAATTAAATTTGACTGCAATAACGATAATACTGTATTATTATGTACGCATAATAGCCCTCTCCAAAGGAATAGTTTTATGAAAACTTGGCACTTATTTGTGGCTGTTTTACTTTTAGTGTTAAGATTTAGCTTTTTGTTTGTATCTCCATTGAAAATTTGCCTTAGAAATTATTATGTATGTTTGATTTCAAAACATCTTGTTTTTATTCACAATGTAACATTTGCAACAACTGCAGATTATTTATGTATGTAATATTGTAACAGTACACTAAGTACCCATCTCAGATGTGAATAGTGCCCTCTAAATCATGCAATATTCATGCAAGTTTAGTATTATATCTAAAACATTCATATTTCTAAAAATGCTCATAAAGGTTTTGTATTTAATTGTCCAGCAGTTATGGAAGCTTCTGAAGTTTATGTGTTTCTCTGCTGACACACTGAATAGCGATGATGAAAAAGAATCTGTCAAATACCCCGCTGACAATTTAAAACTAGCTACAAAGAGGTATTGTCGCTTTACTAAAGCATCGCTTAATGGACACTAAGTCTCGTCGCAATTTGAGTGAACATTTTACTACATTCCCACGATGCCGGAATTCAGTGTTTTTTTCCAGAACGTATTATTTACGAGCTACTTCTTGCATCTTTGCCGTCCATGCAATGCTTTGGTGTGTACCTACCTTACTCCACAAGCTTTGTTCTCCATGAAGCCTGGCTTTGTATTGTGTTTATGATTTACTATCTATCCCAGACATGCTTCAATTATTATGACAGTAAAGTACTATAAATAGAATCAAATTGGAAAGTTTTAAGGCTAGTAATAATTTGTTAATCATACTCCTTCTTTAATTGAGGTTCGTTTATCTACATTATGTGACATTTAGAAGTAGTTCAGAAAAAGTTGGATTTTTGTTATCTTTAAAACATACTGCACATTAACATTTGATTTCACCAAATATACATCGTTTTTTTCGCTCTGTTAAAGTAATGTAGTATTTTTTATAGTAATAGACGGACTGCATATAATGCACTTACAATTCACACGTAGATGTTACACTTTTCAGTCATGCTCTTAGTCTTCTCCTGGCTCATGGATGTCATGTCTGTCTTTTAAAATCTGTCTAAAAATACTGAGTGTATTAATGATAATTTAAAGACAACCATTGTAATGTTCTTTTTTATATCTTGTTCTTATTTGCACAGCGCAAAGCTGAATTTCTCCAAATTTCACCACTGCTCGAAGATTTTAAAGTACAGATGTTCATTGTTTTGTTAACCATCCTCATTATTGAGAACATAGGGCTGTCATTGATTGATTTAATCAGCAATTTGTTTTCTTCAGTTTTTCATTTTTTATTCTCATTTTACTTTTAATCAGTTCTTCCTTATCTTAAAAGGTTTGTTTTTGCCTATTTTTAAACTTCAATTTGAATGTGACTCCTAGATGCTCATATAGTGTCATCTACCCAGTTTATTTCTAAAAGCCCATTTACACTAGAACGATATCGATGGACGATAAATATGCATTTTTTCTACATAAAACAATAGAAATCTAGAAAGTTTTCATCCTAGAACTATAAGCATGTATGCTGCTTTTGCTATTATTTTCACATGTCCAATCATTATTAAGAGCAATAATATCGGTATGATACAACGATTTTATTTTCTTATTGATTATGACATCATTGGATTGGATAAAAAAAATATTGTGTTTAACACAGCATAAATGTATGTTTATCTAATTATTGTTCCCTGTTATCGCTCGCTTAAAAAAATCTCCTTTCCATTCCGACTTTTTAACACTAAAAGGTATGGCCTAAGCACCTTTACTTCTGCTGCCTCTCGCTTATGGAATGACCTACCCGCCTCTATTCGATCTTGTTCATCTTCTACTACCGCCTTTAAATCTTGAAAACTCATATTTTTCTTTCAAATTGAGCTGTCATACCTTTGATCACTTACTGCTGGAATTGGCACATAAAAAATTCGTTTTATTATTATATTATTATTATTATAGTGTAAATGGACTTTTTTATTCTTGTAGTGCTTCATACTCATAGCTATGCTTTTATATAGATAAATTTACCTGAATTTTGTTAATGAAAATAGATTTAAGAATTTGTAATGTTAGCATGCTAATAATCAATCGCTAGACACACGAGTGATGATAATTAGATTATATTAGTTAATGCATCGGTCTGTTTGATCCGTTAGGAAAATAAAGGTACATGATATGTAGTTTTTGTGTTAATTAACAGTGGTCAGGCCAACCTACAGGTATTGTTTCTCATTTTTCAGACAAAAAAACAAAAATAATATACTGTATCTCATCTTTATAATAATACTAATAACTCTAAAATATGATTCGATTGACTCCATACACAAATAAAAAGGATGATTGCTATTGGAATTATGTTCTGTATTAAGTATGAAAATAAATTTAAATTATAATTAAGCTGACTGTAATGTCCCTGACATCTCCAAAGCCTAATGGTCACAAATGCACCTCATTAGCTTGTTACATAGTCAACGCCATTAACCTACCAACGAGTTAAGACCGCGAGAGTTGAACCGAGTGACATCAATTCTGAGCCTAGAAGCAAAGAGCGTAAGAGCATAATTGAATAACACACTCAAACTCCAACCAATTTTAATTTCTTACCAATTGGAAAATATTGAATTTCCATCCAGTTGTCATGAAATGCTAGCAAGGTTGTTGGCCTAGCCTCAGATCATATGTAAATTTCTTATTACATCTATTTCATAACACTATTCAACTTTTTTTAATTCATTATTTCCATAGCCTTTGGCGATTCTTGTTCAATTTTCCAGACTTATACACCACGTAAAAGTTATTAAAAATCATTGTGTAAACATAAACCTGTATTGCATGATCTATTATTAAGTAATAATTAAGATCAATGATTAGAAAAAGTACATGTTACTGATATGGATAATAATCAGTGAAATATTTATGAATATAACCTGTAATTGCATAACCTGAAGGCTGAAGATCTATAAGATAAGTTTTCACTAGGGAAAGATCTACAATGTAAACTATACACTGAAGTCGGAATGAATACCCTTATTGCATACCCCAGTGAAGGAAACTATCTACTGCATAATGTCTGTTATTTATAAACTTTTATTCATGTAAAATATAACCCTAGGTACTACGTACAGTATACCGCCTTTGAAATGTAGATGAGGAGATAGAGTGTTTATTCAACCTGACAATGATCAGAAAAATGTGTGAAGTTAGTCGTTCTTGTTACAAGATTGTTATATAAATATTAACAATAAATAGAAATACTGTAACAAGAAATTTTTTCAGACAGGGTTCGTTTTTGGAACATGATGTCATAATTGTATCGTGCATGCCTACTGGAACTCATCAACAACAATTTATATAACTGCTTTAGGGGGTAATATTTTTAGTAATCGACAGTACAGTAAATATATAAACTTTTTCACACATTTTATACATGTATGGGATGGCACAATCACTGGCTATTTAATCCTGAGTGTATATCATGTATCTGATTGTATAATTATGTATCTTGTGCCATTCAGTATTAGTTCTAATACACTGTAAGTTCTATTTAATGGTATGGTTCTATTGCACGGTCAGGGTTTTGTAAATTTATTTATGCTAACATGTGGAATCTAAGACGGGTTAAAAAATTCAACTTGTCTATGAATGCTCTACTCCTCGGCCAAAATCCAAGCGCTGCTTTTTTCTAATGGCCTACCTTTGAAATTCATTCATTCATTTTCTTTATTTCGTATAGTATTCATATATAAATTAATCATACAAAACAAAAAAAAGAGAAAACATTTCACCAGGAAATCAACAATAGTTAAACTTCCATGAAAACAACCTAACTATCAATTTGCACCAAAGCTGATGCAGGTTGGATTGTGGAAGTACGTTAACTATGATTTTAATTATACTATTACAACTGTCATGAATGCTGTTCTTAAAATTATGAATGGATTCCTCCAATATTTAATTGATTGACGATGGAAGTATCGGATTAATTGAATACAAGTTTTTACATTAAACAGATATTAGTTAAATGTTGAAAATATTCCCATGTGTTGAAAGCCTGATTAGTGCTTAATTAAACTTCACTAAAAAAATAGAACAATCAATCTTTCATGAAATGTTCTCCCCTTTTCAATTGATGATATTATTATTAGTGTATGAAGAAAGTCTCTGGTAAGTTTCGAACCTATAACCTCTGACTGGAAAACCAAACTGATATGGATTCTAGTTAATCTTAGTTAAGATGTAGTAAAATAATATAAAAAAAAACCTTGTAAAGCAATACAACTACTTGGGTGGGTTATGTTACATGGTAATGATGTGAATATAAAAAAGATAATTCAGGATCAGATTACTAAGAACTTAACCAGCAAATTGAATATCAATAAAAAAAAAAAAGCATCATTTAATGAAGAAGAACAATAATTAAAACTGTTACGTCGAAAAGTCGAGCGACGTTTTTTGTAAGAAATATTTCTTGTTTTAGTCTGTGTATGCATGGAGGTAATGTATTTCTTTATGGTCTGCAGTTTCTGGCAATTTAAATATTAAATAGTATGCTGTTGCCTTATCGTGTTAGAAGAATTAATAAAACAAGTGGTACTAAATTGTAAATAATTATGTGGTTGAACTTTTAAGGCTGGGTTTTTAATTTAGTTGATGCTACCTTATTTATTCAGTCTAGCCTACACCAAAAGAATAAGAAAATTGTATACATCAATGTTTCTGAAAGAGCATTGTTGTAATGTACTGTAACAAATAGATCGTAATCAGTGAAACTTGTTTAATCATAAAATGTCTGACAAAACAAACCTGTTACAAGGGTTTTTTGATTAATTTCACATGTGCAATATAAAGTCCAGATTAGATAAGCAATCTCAATTGTAAAAGTAGATTTGATTTCAGATTGTCATAAAAAAGTATTTTGCTGTAATTATGGTATTTAAATTTGAATTATTCCTCCATAAACTTAGGACACTTTGTAATTGTCAGTATTGTAACCTAGTTTGAATATCAGATTCTGGAAAATGATAAAATAGATCAAAACGTTGAATTCTCAGCATAGTTTAAATATCTATATGAGAATGTTAATAGTTCCAACATATCTATCCTCAATATTTTTGAGATAAAAAATAATTATTTTTCATTTTATTCTACAGTATGTTTAAGGGCCCCTGAATATCAAATGGCTTTAATTTGTTCAGCTGGAAGGGTTAACCTCTATAAATAAAGTTTAAATAAAAAGAAATTATATTACAATATAATTATTAATCATATAATAATAATCAAATCACCTATTAAGAATTCTGAACAGATTTAAAACAAGTTATGAAACACAAACAGTTTTTTTATGTATTTATGTGTATATATGTATGAGCGATTGCAAAATATGTATGGGATTTCTCCTATTTCCACTCCTCCATTACTAAATGTTTGTTAATGCCAAAACGAGATATCAACGTTTCAGTGAATAAAAAATTTAAACTTGGAAATCAGTAAATTTGTATTGAAAATGTATTTCAGTTAAAATATTTCTCCAGTGGTTAAAAGAAAGATACATTAGTTGATGACACAGGAAATGTAGCAAACCATCTATTAATGCTGATTAAATAATTAGCCCCTCCTACTAAATTAGGTAAATAAACTTGTTTTGATTTGAAAAGAAATAAAAAACATGTAAAGAAAGGTTGATTCATTTATTTATTTTATTTTTATTATTTCTGCAAAATAATTTAACAGGGGTGTAGAGAAAAAGTAATGAGCTTTGTCATCTTAGGATTTATTTAAAGTTAAATAAATAAGGCAAACAGTATGCTTGCAAAACCTTATCAACCCAAAAAATACACCCAAACCTTGAGATTTTTATTTACTTTTTAACAAAAATGAACAAATTAGTGTTTAATTCAATACCGGAATTTTTTTCTTGAGTAGATCACTGCTCTAAAGATTCAAATTATTTTGTCGTAGATAGAAAGCCGTCTATCGCCCATACAATATTTTACAGACTTGTATTGCTAAAGTAGATTTTCCAAAATCAAGAACCTTTTAAACATACTGAAAATGACTTAATACCGTATCATTTTGGGGCCTGTTACACCAAGATAACCCTTTTGGCCTAATTTTAGTAATAAATAATAATAATAATAGTAATATTTAACTATACAAATACTGCATAACATATTACGGTAACTATAGCTAAACTTAATAAAGGCCTTTCTTTGCTTCCTTCCAGACCATTGTCAAAATCGGTATTAAAAAGAACAATTAAAATCTCTTTAATAGCAAATTGATGTGCAAGACAAAGGAAGTTGAATACAAAACACAACTAACAAGTGTTTATGGGATATTCATATTACAGTATTACATTAAATGACTCTGAAGGTCACTCCATTGTTCTAAGTATAATAATAGCTATACCCAGGTGAGGACAATTATCAAAGAGTGTTAAGTTATGTTGCTGAAATCCAGGAAAAAATCCATAAAATCTGCTATGCCTCATTTCCTGTTTCCACCCCCTAAACAATAATGTAATCTTCCAACATGAATATTCATGATTTGGAATAGTTCATTTATTGTAAGATCTTTATTTTAATTTATATAATAAATTGTTATAGTTTCTAACGGTTAGATTGACATGAAGGGTCAATAATTGATTTAATTTTTAATTTATAAATCAAATTGATTATTATGTAAATAATTTTTGTTAATGAAGTTTAATAAAGTGCATTATGTTTGTATGTTTATTTTTTAAGCACCCCTACTGTAAAAATAAACAGTCCCAACTTTGCTGAGTGCTGTATTCCCATTACCAACTGCCTTAATACTGGCATTAGAGCTACAATAATGTGTGAGAGAGGCACTGGAATCACCCTAAAGACAGCCTGATGTAAAAGCTTACTTTAATCCTCGTGAAATATATTATAAATTGGCAAAATGAAACTATTATCCATTGTTCCAGATCACATGAGGAATTTTTTTTTAGGATTTACTTTACTACTGATATCTGGTAAGTGTAACAATATAAACAGATCATGGATATAGTCCATTTGAACTTTTAGGGACAGTTTAAAATTTCTGTATGTTATTAAATAAATATTAAATATATTCAAACATTCAGTAATTAAACATTAACATAAATATAAATTTAAAACCAAAACCATTAAACAGTGTATAGAAGACATGAATTGGTTATTTTTTACAGTCCTAGCTAGTGCAGTCATTTGAGTGCAGTATTAATTAGATTATTGCTAGCCCATTATGAACTTTTACTAATTTTAGGGACCGTTTAAATTTACTGTATGTTATTAAATAAAACTTAATTAAATAACTATTTACTGTTAACAATCAGCATTATGTACAGCATGCTTTGTTGGTTGGTAGTGACATTTACAGTTACCCAAAATAGTCCTGATGTTACAATACATGTACTGTATTGTAATTGTTTGTAACTACTGTGGAGTAGCTTTGCGTCCGGGTGTTGAGTAATTGGTCAGATGTTTTGCCAGGCTAGTGATCTGGAGGTCGTGGGTTCGAGTCTCACCCGAAAATTATTTGCATATTTTTTAGCAAGTATTTAGTATGAAGTGCAAAATACGTCAGAGTAGCGCAAAACATCTGACCAATTACATGTACTGTAATAAAACTGCATGAATTTTTATAATTTTTGTATTTTATGGTGTTGGGTAACTAATAGCAATAATTATTTTTCATCTCATGCCTGTGATTTTCTCCCTTTTCGAATAAGTATTACTGTATTATTCATACTGTACATCTGTTGACAGTTTGTTAACATGGATTTACCCTGATACTATACTTGCTAATATTACTATTTACTTTATAGCTTATTAGAATGTTGAAGGATGTACTTAACCACTTCCTCTGTGATGTAATTGGTTAATTAATTGTCACAGTTACCATTCTGGCCAGGGATTAAGGAATGATCACCCCATGGTCATGTAGAAGATAAGCTTCTGTCATTATCCCTTCATATGTTCCTTTATCTTATTTAAAAACTTTTACTGTATCCGACCTATAAATATAATAAACATTTTCCATGCATGGTTGTATAAAAAATGTTTTTCTGTAACACAATTTGCATCACTTTTGAAAAAAAAGGTAAATATTTGTACTGAATTTTATGGTAAAAAATCAGAACTTTAGGTTTTAACCTTATTGTACTGTAAAGTGTATGCCACATTCAAAGTACGGTAGATACATTTTAAATTTGTATTTTTTTTTAAAACATTTTGTTGTTAGGTGGTAGAAACAGCCTTGCTAGATTAATAGACAGGAGGAAAATGTACTGTTAAAGGTCCCACAGATTTCATCTTTCTCAATTATCTCTACAGACGATAGTGTATTTAATTCTTTTCGTAAAGCATGTTAAATTATTCTACTTAATTTGAAAATAAATGTTCAATACTAGTTAGTTGATACTAATCAAATATTTTTAAAACTTAAATTAAAGGCCTTTAGTTTCAGGCACTTTTTTCCCATAAACTGGCACATTTTACCACAAAAAAGGGCAAACTAATGTAAAAATATTTTTTTTATAGTGAGCATTAATTAAAATGTTATGTCATTCAACTATTTTACTTGGCATTTATGGAATGTACTTTATTTCAATAATATTTTAATATTTCTGTGCCATTTTGATACTTTGCAAGGAAACTATTATTAGATTATAATATTTGATGTAAATTTCTAAATCAATAATTGCCTTTCATATGGCAACAGAAGAGAAAGATTGTCAGACTAATTGTCTATGAAGTGGATTAGGTACTCAAGGTTTCAATTAGGGTCATGTTCATTTAGTGCTATGAATGGGATCAAGTATGGAAGCCCTAGGGTCTGGGACGGGCTGGGGCCTGGTGAATGGCGGCCTCATTCAACCTACAGACAATACTCTTCTAGACCTAGGCTAGCCCATTAAGAACTTAAGGCTGATAGGAACCTAGGGGTAACTTGGGCCAAAGCTTTAGCAGTTGTTTGTAAAGAGCTATTGTCCAGGTCTAAAAGTGTGTTAAATGAGTGGGCCTCAACATTCAAAATGAGTTCAGTATGATAAATATTAATTGCCATAAATACGTGATTGAAATAGATCAGCGAAGTGAGTGGTAACTTTGGAAAGCATGAATTAAATATGGAATTACAATTTTTATTTCATCACAATTTAAAACAATTTTTTTTGGAAAATTTAAATGTTATGCTTATTTATTTTACTGAATTATTTTTATGTTAAATAACCTAGCTACCATACTATATTTTAAACTATAGAAAAATACTGCATGACAGATATACGTCCTGTAGTATGTGTGCGTGACGTATTTATCTCTACACATTATAAATAGAAATTGAATTATTTGATTGGAATTAAAGGGATGATAGAAGGGTTTGATGTGCTCTGTCAGAGCAGTTTGAGCCTGCTGTGCGAGGCTTGAATCTCATCGCTAAGCCAATTTATACTCATTAGTCCGACCTGGATTAACATGAGTTGGTGTTATTGGATCTGCCATTATTAACAGAGTCATCAGAATTTAAAATTACTACCAAAAATAACCCGTGCAAATTAATAAAAAGTTATCATTTAATATATTTACTGTCATATATCATAAAAGAACATACATTTATGATTTTTAAACTAGATTTATCATGGAGATACAGTATTCTCCATGGATTTACCAACAAACATATTTTTGTTTGTATAGCAAATTGGTTTGCGATACTGAGCCGGGATTCTTTAAATAACTACAAAATTATGACACTCAGTTTAAAAAAAAAAATTAATTCAGGCTTTATTTTAAAAAGAATAGAAATATATAAACTATACAAACAATATAAATATCTTTTAAAGAAAATAATGAAGACATTCAATTTCTCCAATTGGAAAGTGCTGTGCTACTTTCTGTAATCAATATATTTCATTGAATTTATTTATTTCTGTACTATAATTCAGGTTTTATATTTACAGTAGTATATACATTCAATTAATGAAACTGAGTCTGCTAACATGCTAGATTGAGCAGATTCCTGAGACAAGACCTTTGAAATAAAAAGACCTACATATGAAGACAAATGCATGTTTGCCTCGGACATTAATATCGCAAAACATCTGAAAATGTCACAGATCAAAAGCCTAAGATGTTTTTAGGCGCAATTATTGTCCCGTTGTTTGCGCAAATAGATGATTGATACAAAACTCCACTGAAACCTAATGCTTTTTAATCTTCTTTTCATTGAGTGTATTTTTCTATTTTTAAACGTGATATTGTAAATGTTCTGTCTTGGCATTCTCATTTTTGTATGCTGTTGAAAAACGCAGTTGTTTATCAGCAACTATCAAATTTTCTTTTCAATTTTCTTTAATTGTTGGTTTTTAAAGAAGATTAAGCCTCTCAGATTGTAGTGATTTAAATGACACAAATATGTATCAAAATTAAAAATTTAATATGTGTTTTTTTTATTTTTTTTTTATGTCTTTAGGCAATGTGGCGAAGGATTACCAATAGTAAATTAATCACTTTCCTATCAGATAGGTGGGATATTTTGTGAACCAGTTCACCGGGGTAACCCCGTACTCTTCTCGAATAATGAACTGGGTTCTATAAAGTACACATTGAATAATAATATATGATCCAAACAATTATAATATCACAAACAACAAGATTGTAGAGGGTTTTGTGATTGCAGAGCCTTTATGTTACATGAGAAAAACTGCATTATTAAAAATAAATAATATCAATATTCTAGTGCTGTTATACATTTTGTCTACACATTTGTTTGCAATTATTTAGCAAACATTTTTGTGGTAAATCACACAGCATATTGCAGTAACTAGTACCTTAAACTTCTACATTAAAACATCTAAAATCATACATTTTATTACTCAGTAATTTTCAATTTATAAAAAAAAACATTCAAATGATATTATCGCTTTTAAATCAAACTATAACTATAAATAATATATTTTAAACCACAGATGTATAAATTCATAATGGATATGTTTTTTAGCCACTTTATATTTCTAGAGTTGCGTTGTAAACACCACGTCATTAATGACAGTCAATCTGCCAGTGTCAGCAGATTAATGCGCTAATGCGATAGGAGTATTTGATATTTACAGAAATACAAATTTTCAACGAGGCACTCGTAGCAAACCGGCACATTACATCATCATGTTTTCTTTTTTTTTTAAACTTTGCATCGTTCCTCAACTCTCTCATATCGGCTAAATGTGTTTTATAAATTTATGATTAATAGTTAGTTTTGTAGCTGTAGAGTAATGCACAGCAACGTTAAAAGCATGGATTTGATAGACGGTAGATATTTTCGGTGATATTATGCTTTAGGCTTGTGCATCAAAATTTCAATAATAACGATTCAAATCGTTATGCGAATTCTAATATTGCAGTTAAAATGTCATCAGTTAGATAAGCTATCAGCGCGATCTGTAAAGTTCTTTTTTTTGGCATTTAAATTTAAAAGTTCTTTTGTCACACTCTCCCTTTTATAATGATTGGATTTGGTGAGATAGGAATCAATAATAATTGATTTATTAGTCCACTTTTTTATGATGAACTTTTAATAATATTATTGCATTAAGTTTGTTAAAGTACAGTTAAATTGGGATATAATTCTTGTTGTCATCACACTTTGATAAAAATATGATAACAAAAGGGCTTTAAAACATACAATACATCAATCTTATTGGTAATGATATGATAAAATCCAGGGTTAACAGAAAAAATTCTTTCTGTAATACAGTATGACTAAAGGATTATTGAAAACATGATAATAACATGATAACAATGAGTTTATAACAGACAATTCTTTCTTTATATAATATGATTAAAAGATTATTGAATGAAAACCTGTGTTAATAATATGATAACAATATTTTGTATTGACATGAAATTATTTAAAATTTCAATTCATGATACTGATATAATTTATTGTAGCAAACAGCTAAAGATTAAAAAATTGAAAGATTAGGAATCCTTCCAATTTTCCAGAGAATGAACCTAAAATAGATAGTGTATATTGAATGAATTTTCAAGGTCCATGTTCAGCAGCCATCATGATAACAATAAGCTACTGTAGCATCTTTTTGTATCTTCTTACAGTACTGTATCTCCTTAAAAGGAAAATCTAAAGTGACGAGTGAAATTTTCAATTATTCAAACCATTGTTTCCATTCACTTCCTCCTCCTACCCCCTCCTTCTACTGCATCATGTCTAAATTACGGGAGTACACTGCCATTAACTTTTTATGATGTGGCCAAAAACAAAAATAAACACCCATAGAAAAATTCCAAACCCTTAGTCATTACAATACTGTCATAAAGTTAAGACTATTTTTTCTTTTTTAGTAAGATTTTTTAAGCCGATAATTAATTTATAAATGTTAAACGATAGGTAACCTGTCTAAACATATATTGTTGATCCAATTTAATGTTGTAGGATTGAAAACCATAATGGAATTATATAATAATGCATCCAAATGCTTTTATTATCGTAGCTATAAATTTTACTTTTAATAGTATGATTCGTTGTTGTTGACGTTTTATTTCAATTTTATCCTGAGTGGATTTACTGTAGAAGCAAAAATCCTTGTTGATTGAATAATAATTTAATAAATTAAGCCCCTTTGGAAAACTGAGCGAAATACTTGCCAAAATTAAAGAGTATTTGTTTCGGCCCCTATTGAAAATAAAGGTAACTTAAGATTTTAATAATAATTTTTTACCTCACCAATTAACGCCCAAAAATTCAACCTAATAATTGTTATAACAGCACTATACTTGGCAACATATGTTTTTGTCAAGTAATAAAAATATTAATCAAAATCAGACTAATGTATTTGTAGTAGCAATGTAGTTTGGTGGTTACCATATTTTACCTTCCAATCTCAGGGCTATAGAGTTTGAACATTAATTCCATGATATCTTTCATGGCAAAAACAGCACTACCAGTTAATCCTCCCAATGAGACTTAATTTAAAAAGTATGAGACGCAATTCCTGCATTTATCAAGTTTCAACAACACCCAATTAGCAATAAATAAACAATATTAACTTTCAATTGTTATTAAATTGTTGACTGGAACTAAATCAAAGTCAAATGTATATGACAAATATTTTAGATTGATTGATTAATATCATGTCACAATTTTATTCAATCTACAGTATAAATGTTCATTGCAACTAAACCAAGTCAAACTACTAAAGTTTAAATTATTATGTTACATAATAATTTAAACTTGCAGGTCTTGCATGTGTTCTGGAATATAATATAGGATTAGTGGTGTACAGGTATATTACTCTGTATTGTGCGTCTATGTATGTTTTTTTTTGTTTTGTTGAACCTCTCGTTGCGTTTTCAAAGGGGAGAACCAATACAATTATTAGCAGGTACTGTAGATCTATTGCTTCATAAAACACAATTTGTACACAACATTAACAATTTGAAATATTATTCTTAAATTGTTCAACTAAGCCTAAATCAAAAGAACGGGACAACAAATATTTTCGCTTGATGCCGTTTCACCATTTAATCCAACCATTATATAATTGTCTAAGTTAGCAGATTTAACACCAGTTGCTGTTAAATTTCTTGCTACGCTTCACCGCTCCAATCATTAACGCCACTTTGCAATCTGCGTCGTGCTGTCACAAATTTCATCAACACATATTTTTGTGTTTGGATGGTTTGTGGTAAATAATAAATACAGTAATATTTAATAATAAATATGTTTTTGGAAAAAAAGCATAAACAAAATTGAGTGGGATATAACATAGTTTTTATTAATTTTAATAATTTAATTAGCAATTACTAACATAATATATTAAGTTCCTATAATAAAATAAGTATTTAACGAAAAAAAGTATATATTTTTATTCTATTAAAATAATGATAAAAAGTTCGCTGTTTTTTTTAAACAAATTTCATAAGTTTGGTCTTTAGCTACACATTTTTAGCCTAGACTGATATATTTTTTCATTAAACTTCTACACATTTCATAGATATATTAAAAACTACAGTATACACCATACTTTATGGGTGGTTAATCCTGATGTCTTTTTCACATCCTTTTGTCCCAGTTGTTATTTTTCAATTGTACAAAACCATTATATCAAAATCATCATTTCCTGTTAAACCCGCTAATTCTTCATTTCGAAAGTGATGCTCAACAATGGAACATCCCGAGAGGCGTTCCATTCCTTTTCCATAACAACCGGCCATTTCCTTTTACCACGACACATCCAATTCCCACTGTTCTACTTTAATGGCAAGAGTTGTACGGATCTGGTTAGAATGACGCATTACTCTCCAAGTCTACACTCCCAATTAGCGGGCAATTCTCTTGGCGGATTGCTCGGTTTTTCACATTTAAAAAAAAAACTTTTGACAAGTTGAAAAATATGTCACAATATTTCTTGCTGAAACAGCAGCAACCTGATAAATTACAGTATGTTTGCAATGCTTACTACAGTATAGTGCTGTTAAGGCATTTTGATAAATTCTGTGTGTTGAAATCATAATATTCCAAAAATAAAGAATATTATAATTGTTTAACTTGTTTATATTAAATTATATTTATACAAAAATAATATTAAAAACCATATTAAAAACAATTATGGATATGCATAACAAATAAAAAAAATCAACATTATGTAATAAATGAAATAAATACACATAATTAATTTTGTAAAAAATTCTTAGAAAAGTTATTATAATTTGTATATATAACTTTATATTAGATTACGACAGTGGACAGAAAACCCTAGAAAAGGACATACAGTGTCTTCATTGTTTTAAATTAAAAACCAGAGTGGAAAAAAACAATCAAAACAAAATATTTATTATTAAAACATGCTACACTGCTGTGAGACAAAAAAAAATGTAGTATTTACACTTTAGACCCATTTTATGCTGAACTCGCAGGATAATGGGAACAACTATTATTTTAACTATAAAAAGACAAAATACGTGGTGAATTCAACCAAAAATCCAGACAATAGAGCCAACTACTATTGTTTGCTTGAAATTTAAGTTTTTTTCAGGTGAAAAATAAAATATTTTTTTTCAATCGATAAAAAAATATTTTTTTAGGGAGAAAATATATCTTTAAATTTGGACAAACAAATAAATAAAATACTCAGAACAGGAAACAATTGCACAAGGCCAACCTAAACTTAATTTATTAATAACGATTAAAGTATGAGTGAATTAATTAAGCTTAGTTTTTTCTTTAGTACAAAAGTCCACTAAAGTGCAGTTGCTATATAAAATAACTGAATATTAACCAACTGTACTAGGAGCACTACTGCCGTCTACTAAATGTAAAAACAGTATATTCCAAACGAGACTAGTGTCCACTGGTTGACTCTCATCTAAGCTCTGCTTAATCTTTTAAATTTGATATGTTATTTTTATATTTTTCTAAATGGTCTTTACTAGATCTACTTAAACTTATGACATTTTAACAAAAAGTACTGTAACAAGCATGAATACAGCGCGTCAATTTTAATTAAGCCGTAAAATTTGATATGCGTGTGATTACAAATATATTTTAGTTTCTATAACATGATTAAGTCAAACCAAATATAAGCAGATGTCGGCGTTCTTTAAAGTATATGCGTAGTTGCGTGTGTCCGCACTTCAGAACCCTAATTTTGTTTAATAAAGGCACACGAATTATAGGTTGATACCGGTTGATATACTTTGCACTTTATCAATCTACATAATATACTATCATTATTACCGATCTCTTTGTGTGTTTTAAAAATAGTACAGCCAACGTGAATCACAATACCTATTTGATGAAGTCATCATAGTATTGTACTAATTGGTCATTCATTATTTTTGATTGGAAATTTGTTGTTTGTTGATTTAATGACATCATTAGTGTCTATCCTAGTCCTTAGATAATTTATTTACACATTTTCTATACAAACCTTCTGTGTGTTAGACTTTATAGATACCCCTATATTATGAATAATGGTAATTTATTGCCGTGAGTTAAGGGTTACTGTTAAATTATGAATTACTGGAAACAGATTTAAAATCATTTTAATTATGAAAAATAGAACAGTTTCTTTAACAATAACAAAGAAAAGAAAGTACAGTTGACTGTAAAGTAGATACATTTTAAGGCAAGTTTTCCTGATTCTCAGTACTGTATACTAGACTTTTTATAAGCGAAAACATTTTTTTTTTCTACAGAAGCATTTTCTTTAGACACTTTTATATAGATTTTATTTTACTATAATATTATGCATAATGGTAATTTATTGCCATGAGTTAAGGGTTACCGGTAAATTATGAATTACTGGAAACAGATTTACCAGTATTTTTAAATTATTTTAATTATGAAAAATAGAACACTTACCTTTAAAAACAACAAAGGAAATAAAGTACATTTGACTGAAGATACATGAGGCAAGTTTTCCAGATTCTCAGTAATTTATCTAGACTTAAGCAAAAACATTTTCAAACTTTTTTTTTTCTATAGGAGTGATTAAAAATATTAAAACTGCAAAATGACCTATTCAATTTTTATTTTAAAACCTTTTTGAGAGGCATACATCTTTAAGGATAAAGCTGAAAGTTCAATTTAGTTACAAATTTTGAGCAGTATCTATCAGCCTCTAATTGGTTTTACAATTCATATACATTTTTACAAGATAAGAAAGACCAAAAGTTTAAAAATGTATGTCTTGATACCATAATTATAATTGCAATCGCTTTGTTTGCGCAATTCTGAAAGAATTTAAAAATAGTTCACATGTTGGGCAACTATAATCTTATGCAGTTTTAATGAATCTTTACAATTTAACTTTGGAAGCAAGAGTTGCATTTCCTTCGTCTCGGAGTCAGTGTTAATAATTGCACTTATTTTCCGTTGGCCAAGGAAAAGCCAGACAGCCCAATGTTTGCTAGAAACAACACAATTATTATACAATCTAAATATGTTCCCAAGGTATTTACTTATTGTTAAAATCATGTATTTCTGTAAGTTCTCAATTTCAGCCAGTGTGGGAGAGAAGAAACCTTGAGGCCTAGAAATACACAGTGGGTGATATTATGGTACAAATTAGGCACCCCAAGGGAGTGTAAGAAGTGTGAAAATAAAGAGCTTATAAAACATGACTAGGCCAGGTGTCATTGTTAAAGCCATGTTTTAAGGCTACCCTGGCCTAAGCCTTATGTAGGCCGTTTGTATCCTTTGTTCCGTACCATGTTATGCGGTGTGTATTAATAGTATATTATTATTGTTAGTATATTGCTTGTTGGCAAATAGTCACACTTAGGTCAATAGCCTCAAGGCTGTTGACGGGACCACCTCTCGTGAGATAATTTCAAGCACACGGACTGTTACTAATTTTTTTATGTTTTCACTTAAGTTGCAATTTTATTTATGATTGTGCTTAGTGGGTATTAAAAAGAGTATAATGACCGAAGAATAGGAAAATATATATATATTTACAAAATGCATGTAGGGGCCTAGTGCTGATATTTGCAAATTTTATTTTAAAGTTTAATACAAATAAACTTTTCTAAAAGTTTCTAAGACATTACAATTAAATTCTCAATTGTTTAAAGTACAATGTCAGAGTAGGGCAAACATCTGACCAATTACTAATTAAACTCCCTTATGCAAAGCTACTCAACAGTATTTAAATAAAATTATTCTATTTCTTATTAAACAATATCAGAATGATTTACTGTTTAAAGTAAAAGCGTTCCCTTGAAATTACAAACCAATGTTACTACAGCAGATTTAATTGGAAAATTACTAGTGAAATCTTCCTTTTTAACATTCAATTGCATAGTAAACATTAGGACCTATAACAACATTTAAATATTTATGCCATAGATTAGTTATGTTATTTTACCACATTAAATGCTAAAAGTTTAATACATAAATGGATAGATTAAGTATGCAGATTTTCTTTCTTCTTTCTAACTAAGCATGAAATACTTAAATTGTAAATAATTAATATCAAGATTTTGAAATGGTGTACATCTTTCAATACAAATGTAAACAATATGTTTGCTTCACATATTTGAGTTCTTTCTTTTCAAGGATAGGGTATTTACAGTGTTAAATTAGTGATGTAATTTTTTCCTAATGTTATTGTTATAACATGGAGAAATTTCTCCATGGTTATAGCAAGTACAGTTTTCCCTGTGGAATTGACATCTTTCACTAGATGTGTTTATGAGTATCTGATGCTCCATGCTTGTTGTCGTGTAACGTAGGTGATTTTAGTGTAGAAAGACAAGCAGCTAATTAAGGAATGAAACGGTTGCCGCATAACGTCACTTTAATCTGTTAATTCACGTTTGTCGCTGATGTCCACAGATTACCGGTTATAACGACTTGGCCTTAGTGTTGATGGAAAAAAACAAAGCAACAAGGATATAATTTTAGATACATATGAAAATATTCATTTGTTATTTTTGGTTGTTAATGGTATTTGTCTGCGAAGCAGTTACTGCAGTAACTGCATTTAATTTCACTGCATTTTAGTTCGGTTTGTTTAATGTATGTTGAAGCCAAAACATTTTGATAATTTCAGGTTAAAGATACACAATTTTGTTACTGGAGTAACTGCAGTACAATTATTAATAATTAAGTCCCTTAAATAATTTATCCCTATATTATAACATTTCATAATTAATAATAAAAGTGATACTAAAATGGTTTTAATAATACAAATATGCCTAATTTAGGATTTTTATTTCTGAAGTTTTTGAAGTCTCTTCTTCCCTGAAGCATGTGGTGTTACAATAAACTTTTTTTTAAAGTATTTATTATACAAATTAAACAAATAAATTTTATGATATTGATAAACACAATAGGTGATCCACTGAATGGTGTAGATTACCTAAAAATATTTCAAAATTTAATTGGTTAATTTTGTTCATATTTTATTATTTAGTGTAGTAACTTAGGTCAATTTCCATCAACAATCAAACTTACTATTTTCACTCATTCTATTCTATTGAGTATTGATTTCAACATCACAGGGAACCGAATTGGTATCAAAATATTAGTTTACTGTGTCACCTGCATTGACCTTACCTGCTTTACCTGTGTACAGCTTATTTATTTTACCTGTAATCTGACCTTTTCAATTTGCACTTCATTGTTCCTCGGATTTCACTATTAAATAATTAGTCCAAGGAGATTAATATATTATTACCTCAATAGTAATTTTCGCAATCGTTCGTTTGAAAGAATCATCAGTGACAGCAGGCTTAGGACATACTTTCACCATGATATTGTTATCTCGTTCAGTCTAGCGCTAATTTGTTACGTCTGAAATTCAAACCACTGCATTGTGTATCATAATCGTATCTTCTGGGATATTATGTGACTGATAGAGTATTTGATATGCTATAGATGAAACGCATGTTTATAGATGAAATATAATTATAATGTTCAGATAAACTAATTAATATACACAATTAAAGTAATTATTATTAATGTAGATAATTGTGTTTTTTTATTTCACTTTAGGCCTATAAGTTAAAGAAATTGGAATTACTAAGCAACACAATTTTGGCCATTTTATCAAAAATTCAAAGCACTAAAAACTTCTTTAAATTTAGATTTATAATAAATATTAATTAACTATTAAATTCTATTAAAATGTACAATTAAAATTGTCAGTAAATTATTTCAAAATAGAATTTTTAATGGAAATTCTATGTTTTAAAAGTTTCTTAGACCACGTTTTGTGTGTCAGACTGCAGTCACGTTTTTCCTTAAGTACCCTTAATTGTTATGTATTTAAATAAATAAAAAATTAATGTAATTTTGATGGACAAGCATTATATCAATCAATCTATTATACACATTCAACACATTGTTTGATATTCAGCTGATTGACCATTAGTCATCAAATTCTACGATTATTCATTTCATGAGTACATTTTTCGTAATATCGTTTTCTTTTATGGATGTTTCACGTTTTTATAGTCGTTCTCTGTGTGTGTTTGCATCTGTCAGTCGTATTGTTTAATAGAATGAAATTACAAATAATTTTATGTGTAATGATAATTTTTTATTCTTGTATTTGACACTTTGTTTTACAAGAATTTGATTACCAGTATTTCTTCATTGTCGTCATATTATGATTCACGTTCTTTTACATTCCTTTGTATGATTTCTCTCTTAATTACCTATAACAGCATTGTTGGAGAATTTGTGTGTTTATGTACATACCTTTGGGGCTCATTTACCCTACTACACTCCATATCGAACAAATAAAATCGATGATGATGTAATTGTGAATTGGTGTCCTCATTGGGCAAGTCATTAAAGGTGATATTTGAGATATTAGAGGTTAGATTTTTTAATAATTATATGTGAATTTCAACCAATCAAAATGTGGTAACAGTCCTTGAAAAATTTCATACTGAATCATAATGATTGATTTTACTAAATAAACATTTGCTGGCCTCCCTCTCGCAGACTTTTAAAATTCATAGTTACTGTACCTTAACATTTTTAAGTTTTTACATATAGCATTTCATGGTGGCAAAACGATTATGTTAAAATGCCTTTATAGTGATGTAGGCCTATAGTAGTAAGACTACAGGTGCTAAAAATATTGAAAAGATCATCAGAAAGTTTGTTTAAGAAACAGTACATTTCCTATCTGAACATTCTGAACCTGAATGTTTACGATAAAACGATCACATGTACAGATACATTGAAAAATTGTAAACATCTTACACATTTTTAATGCCACTTTATGTGTTAATCTTTTATTTGCACACATATCTCAAGTGCTTTAATAGTACATGCATAATTTGAAAAATAACACTACAATATGGTAGTACATAATATATGAATAAAAATTAAAAGCTAAACAGTTTTTACCGTTATAAGCAAATTCATAATTCAAAGTCAAATTGTTATCAATTATTAATATAAACAAAAACATTTTAAACCTTTTTTCTTGTACATGTTTTTCCATCAATTACAAGCAATTATCGTGAATACAAAATATAATCCGGAATCACTGAACCGTATTAAACATTAGCTGAACCATTCAATATATTCTCGCATATTGGCAGATTATCTCCTGCTCCCACCGATTGAACCCGCATGATAAAAATTATCTTTTGATTGGCAGGTGTAAACGGGATTATTGCACCCGTCTCCGGGAGCAATGGCATCACACACTACTTGATTTTCTACCGCATAGAATCCTTTTAATATTTCTTATATTATTTCCGTGTTATTGGTCACAAGTTTTTGTTTATTGAATACACAGCATATGAAAACTATTTGCGTAAATGCGCTATGATTACTTTTATTATTATTATTAATTATAAATTCCCCGGGGCAAGAAAACAAGGTGTTTGCAGAACAATGAAAAGGAGAAAATTTTCACAGAGAATGTATTGATTATTTAATAGGCTTGTAAGTAAGTATTTTTAAAGTTAACATTGCTATAGAAATTGTGTGATTGTGGTATTGCTAAAGACTTGTTCTGTTATATCAGCCGTATAATCTATGACACAACTTGCGACATAACCTACATTTTGTTGTGCGAATTAAGTATGTTTCATGTCAATCGTAAAACTTTAAGCTGGGTATATGCAGGCAACTTTAAAGTATACGGTATATGGTATACTTTTTAAAGTAAAATGTCTGCATATTATATTAAGCAGACTCTGGGTTTGAATCTCTGTTTTTTTTTTTTTTTTTTTTTTTCTTCATACTCATCCAACAGCGAGTAACTCGCCAATTACAGGATGGATAAACTATTTAATAATTTATCGTGCTTATAAACTAAGTCTCATTTGAGGCTTAGGGAGTGGAGTTGAAAGAGTCATGAGTTACAACCCTGCACTAGGTCAGGATTGAACCCTGCACTAGGTCAGGATTGAACCCGGGACCTTGGGATTGGAAGGCAAGCACGTTAACCACCAAGCTACAGCTCCACTCCGGAGCTGTTGATGCGGCTTGTTAATAATAATAAATAATTGACCCACTATCCTTGCAGAAGTACACCTGCTGCCATGTATTAAAATTGAATTAATTTATGGCTGGAACCGAAAGATGTGCGACTCCTTTGACCAAATAATTTTTATAATAATTTTACCAGTGCCAGCAAAAAGTTTGCGCAAAAAGTATGTAAAACTCAGCTAATGAAACTATCTCTTTAATTGGGGTTACTACACTTCATACAATCTTGATATTAAATTCCATCTGTGAACCAATTTAAACGACTTACGGAATGAAGTTATTAATACCAGCACTAAAAACGTAACTCACTGGATAAAGATAATTTACCGCTGATGTAGAAGCACAGGTGATATGTAAATGATACTTCTGTTCGAATGTTTTATAGTTCATATGATATAGAAATATTATTCAACTTTGATCGTTAAGTGAGGGCACTCTTTGTGGAAGGTGAGTAGTGCAGGAGTCGCATCGTTAAAATTTCATTATTTAATATTTTATTGTTCCAAATGTTTGGTTTTAAAGTTTATATGATGTTGAGATAGTGTACAATGTTGATCGGTAAATGTATATTAATTTGTTTTGCCAGTATACAATTAGATGGTTACTCCGATGAACATCAACGCATGCAGCTTACAATATATTCAAGTCAAACCAATTGCATTTTTTTTTATAAGAGTAAGATACAGTAGATTTGTCACGTTTCCAATAATATTTTATCTGTATTTTACAACATAATATGCATGATGTGGTGATAACATATGTCACAAAAGTTTTAAAAAACTAATAATGTAAAAGAATAATGTTGATATGATTTACTGTATTTTATTACAATTTTACAAACAAACAATTTTATTGTTATCATCAAAACACGTTACAACATGTATTTAAATTCTAACGAGACCCAAGAAATGTGGAAAAATTATAGTGTATTATAAAAACGGATTTTTATTTGAGTGTTTTTTTTTTTTTAGTTTTAGCAATTCAGTGATTAGTACCAACAGATGTTGTCTTTGAATGGGTGGCCATTAATATCAGTATTTGCTTACAAATGGTGTCAACAATAACATCTTTATTTAAATTAATTGTAATAAATTTTGAATGATACAATTCAATACCTTTATAATAAATTTAATCTCACCCACATAGGTTTATTTAATTTTGGGTTCAAATTCATAATTAATATCAAATAAGATAAAAAAAAATAAAGAATAGCAAATATTGTTATGATATTAGTGGAGTTGATGGTTGATAGTTGCCTTCCATCCAATCCCAAGCATGATCATGTAAAAAATTGAAATATATGTATGTACTGTATACAATGTATTACATTGTACATTATACAAAAGTCTTGAAATAAATTATGTTTCATACTAAATAACAGCAGAATTTCAAATGTAATTTCAACATCTCTATGTTTTATATTACAATTATGCGTAATGTTGCGACGGAATGATCAATATTATGAAAAAGAATTATATTAACGATATAACCATCATATTTTTGCACCTTTTCCAACACATTTTAAAATCTTTGCCTGGAAATGTAGGTCATGTGACTGCAGTTCCTGGTGATTACCTCATTAAAAGATTATATAAAGTATAATTTAGTTGCACGCTTGACCGCACACAGTAAGGATGCAAATAGAAAGTGTAAATTATTGTTGCATTCACCAACTCCCTGCATTCACACTGTAATTATTTTCAAATTTTTGCAGCTAATTTTTTTGAAGCTGCAAAAATGAAATGAGTTAAAAATTTCCTTAAAGTAGTTCAATTGCATTTTTACTGTATCAGCATAATCTGTAATGATAACATAAATGAGCAAAAACAACTTTTCAACTTAAATTTATAACTTTTCACTTAAAAAGTTTAAAACGAGTCTACCACTTAATTAAAATACCTGTATAGCCTACAGTACTGTTTACACTTCTGTTGGGATAGCTAGTTAGTTAGTTCATTTTTATACTGGGTGACCTCTTCAGTCAAAGACTGATCTCCCAGAGGGCTCAGTTGGTGATCAGTGGCTGTGATGTACTAATACACCGGGGTAACCCCCTACTCGTCTCGAAAGATGTACTAGATTCTTTAAAGTGCACACGAGCTAGTTGTGTACACTGGACCATAGAGATATTATAGTGAACCTCTATGACTGGACCTACGGTTTATAGTCCTTATCCGAGAAGACTCGTTCTACCACCAGAACCATAGAGTGAGTGAGCCTCGAACCCTTGCCGATGTTATGGCTACGTAATTGCGGTTCCACTGTCTTAACCGCTCGGCCACTCACTCACTCGAGTTACTTAAGGGACATCCATATTAAAGTGAAAACTTTCTTTTGAAAAAAAAAAATGAGGAATATTATTATTTCATCAACACTGCTCAAGCCTACTGTATTCAGGGGACACCCCTATTGTAAATACACTTTATTCTGGTCCTGATAGGGCCTCCTTAATTGGGATGGGTTCTACTCTGTGTATTGGCTTACCTATATTAACTTGTGTAAAATACATACTGTAGTTTACACACATAACTTTTCATACTTTCATAGCTTTTTTGAAATAAGAAAAAAATGTAATTTTGTCATTCAATTATAGCTGTGCAATATAAATGTCAGAAACAGTTAAACTCTGAGGAGCTGTTAAAGAATAATATACAGTACAGTAAAACATTTATGAAACAGTTGGTTCATAGAAACAAAATCTCCTTAAAAAATGGAAATTAGTTTACAAAATGTTAATTTGAATTTATTTGTACTGTAATGCTTTCTAGTTTTTAGCATTCATTCTGGACAACATATGATGGTTATTTAATGGTGTTTTAGGCCTATTTGATTACTTTTCCATACACTTTCTTTTAGCCATTTGTAATTTGAATTGGTAAACGGCAACATACTGTAATGTTGCAGATAATTATAATTTGATTTCCATTTATCAAAATATTGTTTTGACTATTTGATATTTTGTTGTGAAAAAATGTTGTAAAATCTCCCAGGCTGTTACGATTAGTATGGTATGAAAAACAAATACCATACAGCAAGTTTATCCCAATACCGGACAACAATATCTTTTCTTTTAAAACCTAGATTTTTAAATGAATTAACAAATTGTAAAAAAAATATATATTATACATGATCAAACACCAGAATAATGTCAGGATAGATAAATTATATTGTGCTTATTAAAGTCTCATTTTAAAGGAGTGAAGTAAAAACAAATAACCCTGCACAGAGTTAAGATTGAACCCTGGACCTTGGAAAACATGCATGGAAACTACAAAGATACAACTCCAATAGTAAAAATTATTTTGGACCTCTTGGAACCTTTTGGTTTTCGGTAAATTGACAGAGATGACTGTATCAAGTTTTTGTTCATGACGCTTCCATAAACACTGTAAAGTGATTTTTTGAAGCCAAAACTCTGCATTGATGTATACCATAGTTCAAAATTTACTGTTAGAATTAGTCTAACAAAATGGACTAGCCTTAGTATAGGCCTAGAGAGTTCAGTATTTATCTCTATGGTCATAGCAAAATCAACTAGCCCAATTCAGTTATATTAGTTAGAGAAAAACAAACATACAGACCTGTTATGCATGTTGTTTGTTTACTCCATTGGAAAGTAAGTGAATGTTATCTCTTCCTGAACATTGCCCTATTTTAACCAATAAACTTTACTTTAAAAGTGAATCACTGTATGATTAATATATTTGTGAGAGATGTAATCCCCTGATACCCTTAGTTCATCCAAGTTCATTATTTTCACGCCTCATTATGATTCCTGTTATTAATTATCATTAACTCCCTAGATATCTTTACAGGACTCCATTTATAGAAAGATAGATACTGTAGATAATTAATGTTTGCTGTGTACTTGTGCTATCACAACTTCCATTCCATTTTGATGTCATTAGAAACGGATCCTATGACTGTGACTCCTAGATTAGAATGTTTTGACTTTTTAATTTATTAAATTGAAAGTTAACCAGCCTAGATCTGTTGGGGCCAGTGGCAGTATTCACCATTGACGACTTAGAGAAACTCTTAGGCCTACTGGTAACATTATTGGAAATTATTGGAAGTCTTAATAAAAGCGTGATTGGTGAATTTTTTCACAAATCTAAAAACTATTAGTTTTACTATCGTCATCAGAAATGAAACATACTATTCTACTATTTCTGTGCTAGTATTGTAACTAATAAAACCTTATTATTGTATTGTTAACAACCTATAAAGAGAAATATGGTCGGTTTTATATGTTGAATTGAATATCGTTTTGGCTTATCTACAGTATAGTACAAAACCTGTTACAGTTGCTGTTATATTAGTAACGGTACACTACTGTATTTGAAAGCCCTACAACTACTGTATAGGCCTTGGGAGTCATTGGTTTCAATTCCTATTTATTTCTTACAGTACAAACCAAATATACCTGTAGTTCACTACAAGCACAATAGTACCAAAGAAAACTATACTGTACCTTGTGTACACTTAATTTTCTGTCTTGCATTTCTACATTGTACCACTATAGAGATATCTAAAACTGCCCCAAGTATGTTTATAATCAGTTAATTAATAGTTGTCTCCAGAGAGAAAATTGTTAGTGCAGTAGATAGATGTTTGTAAACAGACAGTTTTGTAAAATTGTCTTCTATTTTAAACCCATATGAAAATAAATTTAAAAATTTGTGAGCGAAAAGCGAACCCTTCTGCTTGATATGCCGACATATTATATGCACTGGGGCTTTCATGGTATAGTTTAAATAATATTGGATTGCGACTAGTTCTCAATAGTACGTACTCTCCACAGGGATAAAATTGATACTCGCCCCCCCCCCCCTTATTCTAGGTTAATTCACACGGTAGGTTCTCTGAAAACATAATGAAAATTAATTTATTCAATGTTAGGAAGATGAGGAAATCTGTGAGATAACCGTAGATATTATTGCATATTAATAACAGTTTGATTTTATCTGTACAGAACTAGTGTAATTATATTATATATAATTACACTAGTTCTGTACAGATTATTCATATGCTATATTATGATTTTTTAGTATAATTATATGAAGTTAGTTTTACAGTTACAGTATAATTAATATAACTAAATTGAATTATTCATTCATAGTAAATTAGTTTTATGATTTTGCATAGTTTCTTTTGGCCGTGACATTTAGTTGATTAATTTGAATCAATTGTTTCCTTCACCAATATAAGGCTAATCTGAGCCTTAAGGTTCCATTCTACCTGATTTACTTCATTTAAGGTATTGAGCGAGCCATTAGAAATCAATATGTGTTACTACCATACCACAGAGCTTCATCGAAAACAACTCAAGCTTGAAGGGTCCGTAAACCTGAAGCGCAAACCTCCATTCATCTCAAAAACCTTAATCATAATCTTATTACACGCACCCTCTGTGTTTATTATCTTTGATTGCAATTTGTTCATTCAATGATAACAGTTAAGCAGAAAGGAAAATATCGGAGCCTTCTTACAGATAATTTACTATACAGCTACAAATATTTAGTTTAGAAGAACAAATGAAGCCTGAAAAGCTAAGTCGATTTAACAGTGGGACAAGTTCAGGACCGTTTACCTGAACAGTACTAACTACATCAGCCTAGAGGTAGAATTAGTTGGTACTACAAGTTTTAAGCACGCTCTATTGAATAGTAGGGTAATCTAGATTAGGTATTATTTTTACAACTGTGTATATTATTGTTATTATAGCTTTGAAAATGCTTCATAATCATAAATTAGTTTTTGTATTTGTACAAATGATAAATAATACTTATGGTGTCAAAATGTCATTGTCAATCAGTTCTTTTGATCACTGTGTAAATGGTGATTTAATTTCCTGAATGATTGTAAAATTGAAATGGTACCTTGTGTGATAAACTGGCATTCCTTCTGTCAACCAGCATCAATTGCATACTACCATTGGTGAAAGAACACTTTTGGGAAGTTTTGTTTAGAGACCTGTAGGCCTACAGAATTTTTCAAATCAACATTGGAATGCAAATTGGAAACTTTATCATCTTAACATATTTACAGTAGGTGGGGCAAAACCAACCATTTAAAGCTTCAAAATGTTCAATGGTAATCATTTTTAATTTATGCAAATTAACCCACCTCCTGGTGTCCGGTTTTGGTAAAGTTTGGATAGTTAGATTTTCAGTTCCACCTCCATGGTCTGTCTACCAAATAAAAGAAAAAACAAATTGGTTGTATTTTCTTCTAACTTTTTACTTTTAATAGACTAATTTAGGAGACCTATAATACTGTAGAATTGTATACAAAAAATATGAAAATTTATAGATTGCATACTTAATCTAAATTTAGGAAGATGATAGGAAATTAGAAGTGACTAACTAAGTGATGATGAACTTAGAAGTCCACTGGGGAAAAGCATACCGGTGCGCATATGGTTGTCGTAACGCGATGATGGAACATTTTCATGTCAACTTTTCGATAGCACTGCCAAGCACTGTATGAATTTTACTTATTAAAATAGAGGTGCGGCTGAACTGAAGGAAATTAAAAGTCTCTGCTTTGAATCAAACTATATTATGCAATAATTAATGCCAATTCATTTTGAAGATTATTATGTACAGTGATGCATATGTTGCAGACTTTACCAATGTAAAAATTAGTAAAATTGTAGATAAATCAATCCTGTCTTTTGAAATTTATATGAAAATGTTTCAGGCTTACATAGGCCTATAAATCCTACAAAATCATATGATCCAATGTAGGCCTATATGATGCAACTTTGGACTATTGTCAGATCATAATTGATTCAAAATAAATCTTGTTTGGAGTGAATTTTAAATACCTGTATTGACAAACTTTTGGTATAAACCTTTAGACTTTATAAACAAATACTGTATCTGTAGTTTTCTTTAATTAACCATGGGGAAATTCAATTACTACCAGTGCTGATTTATAGCCAGGCCTACTTAATATTTGTCTGGAGGCCTGGGTCAGCTGCACTTTAAGCCCAGTACTTGAGATGTGGGGTAATAGCCAGCACAGTAGAATAGAAACACATAGTGGCTGCTGATTACCATAAGTTGAATTAATTATGCAAATTAAAATTAGATTGTATTTTTTGTTCTTGATTACCTGGTTAAAGTAGGGTTAAACAAGAATATAAAGTAGAACAGTTTAGGAAAATAAATAGTGGTTGATTACCATATTAAGTCGAATAAATTATGCAAAATAAAACTACTTGAACACTTCTATTGGATTAAGTAGGGTTAAACCAGTTATACAGTAGAATATTTTGACTGGTTTAATACAAACCATATTAAGTTGGTCAATCTAATACAAAAAAAAAGTAAAAGTACTTGAAAGTTTCAGTTAAGAATACTGTCTATAGGCCAGCTGTACTTTTAGTTTCTGAGTGTTGTACATACACACTTCTATTGGATTACCTTGTTAAGTGGGGTTAAACAAGCAGATAATGAGGCACTTCAAAACTCTTCAAGTTTGATAACACCTCTTTTCATTTAATTCACAGGTTTGATAGTAATCAATATATTCACAGAGTTAATACTTTGGTATTGTTTAGTACAAAGTATTCTTTTTGTGGATATCCTGTAGTTTTTACTGCCGTCAATACCAATAACACATAGAATATGGGTGCGCTTATGTCTGGGATTTTATCTTTTATTGATACTAGATTGGTCTATCAGTAGAGTAATCAGTATGGTAACTAATGTTTTGTTGTAGGTACATGGTGACGAATTGGTTATAAACATGCCTTTGTTCAATAATTAAAAGATATATAGTATAAAAGGAAATTATTACTGAAAAAAATTAACAATGCTTTGGGTATCAGTGGCTGGATCTCAATGGATAATAAGCAAAAATCTAAATAAAAATAAAAAAAGTATTAATGGTTAGAAAAAAAGTTAAATGTTTTAGAAAACACTACTCCTTTTCCAGTGCTAATTAGAGTGATTGGGAGTAATTACTTAAGAATTTAACTTAAGACAGAAGCTGTCCGAGTGGATTGCAATAAAAGAAAAGTAGAATAGAACAAAGAGTGGGAAAAATAAGAATATAAAGAAAGTTATTGTTATAAACAAGGTGGAAGAAAAATTTGCCTCACACAGGACATTCCGACACATTGATGTACATTTCCCCATGTTTTTACATACCTCTTCTGTTTACGGGACACTTTATTTGATCTCCTAAATGCGGCCACTTAAATAGAAGTTCTACTGTACTGCCACTGCTGCCCTTTTTGTTATGCTTTTTTTCTTTGTAACAAATTAAAATGTATTCTTGAGGAAAACTCCTTCTCTATGTCCAGTCTCCACTATTACTAGTATTTCCACATCAAGCTTTTCTTTTTTCTTACTCAGGTGATGGTCAAACACCTTGACCGAAAAGTTTAAACACTTTCCTAAATTCTTTTATTACAACTTTATGTTCTGTAGTGTAAACATTTGTTTATAAATAATAGTCAATGTTTGTTGTCATTCTGGCGCCTTTCTTGTGGAATGCAGATTACTTTATTGCTAGGTTTTGCTCAAACAATAAATTTGTCTAAAGCCTTGTTCACACTGGACTTGTTAAACGATAAGACTATGGGTACTTTTGACCATTGTTCGCACTTGGATTATTCAGATAGTTAGTTTTACCATGGTTTTTAAGATTTAATAGCACCATTTGAATTAATAGCATGGTCGAAAATCGTTGATTATAATTGTATCCAGTTTTTTAACCTACTTTTAGGATTAATTTATCGATTTGATTAAATTAAATACAGTATGATCAAGGCTTAACTTTATTATTTATTTAAATCTACTTTTGAAGATCTTACAGTTAAACGGTATGTTATTTCTGAGAATGTTCTGTTTCGTGTGTTTGCTTAAAAAAATGGTGTGGACATTTTTTGCATTTCTAATTAACTGCACTTTGTGTGTAAACACAAAGAAGTGTGCGTGATTGACCTAACTTCTTGATATGTACTTTATTTGTTGCTTCAATTACTGTTGTATATTGAATAAAGTATAAACAAGTCATAAAATTGTCCTGGCTTGTTTGGTCAGAATTAAGAATGTTATTAAACTACTGTTTATGAATAGTTGAAAAGTTCTAATAAAGTTATCTCAATAAAATTAACATTTTAATTTATAATTGTATTTATAAAATTGAATGTGAAAATTCCCATTTAAGTAATTAATATTGACAGTACAAATGTTTTAGACAATTTTACAGGCGGATCCAGGATTTTGAAACAGGAGAGCCCTAAAATTCCTAAAAGTGGTTATAGGAAATTTCTTTTAAATTTGAATTGTAAATTAAAAAGATTTAGAAACAGTTTTGAGCCTCATGACTTTTTTTAAAGCAATAGTTGTATTCTGTTTCAAAATTATGAAAATGTTATTTAATTTATCATCAAAATTACATGAATGTAATTGTTAGTCTAATGATCATTATTTTGAAAAATAATAGTGAAATATTACAATTTAAAAATAAAAACAAGAGTAAAGCCCCTAATTAAAAATACCTGTTGTGATGTATTTGAGGAACATAATTATGGGGTTAATTTAAATTTATTATTGTTTTAAAAAATATACTGTGTTATTAAAATAAATCTACAGTACAGTAAATTATCATCTTCATATCTCTTTGAATATTTACTTTTGTGAACGTAATTTCAAAATATCTAATTGCTTTCAGACCGTCTTTCAAATTAAGAAAAGATAAATACTATAAAACGGTTTTTAATTGCTAATAGTATTTTTTTTTATTCTTCCCAATAGGAAGGTTATGAATCTATATAATAACGGTTTCAATTTGCTATCTGACTGAGCAGTTTCATTAGTTTTAAACTACTTCTTACAGAGGCAATTCCCTTGTGTATCACATCATTACCTTTTTAATTGGAATATAGGAAGTGTAAAATTACATTTAAATTGAGTTGTTGCAGTGATGATAGCCAACTGAATGCTTATGGTACTTTATGGTCACCTGTATTTTTGTATGTAAATACCAAAGTTAAATTAATTCAGGTTCTGTGAATATTTGGAAGTGGGAATTTTAAAAACAGATTCATTTCATTTTTCATTTTTGGGCTGCATGGTACGCATATATCAATAATTGGGGAGGCATTTAGCCCTAGATTTTGGAATACAGTAGAACTGCTCCCTTTGAGGCGAAACACCCGGGGCATTTTTATTAAGCAAATGAAAAGAAATATACATGTTTTTTAACACAATTTATAAAGCCAGCCCTTATTCAGGGGACACTTCTATTAAGGGTGCACTTTGTTGTTGAGTGAATTAGGGCATTAAACACTAAAGCTAACCCCCATTCAGTGGACACCCTATTAAGGAGAAATATTGTTGAGTCCTTAAGGTGTCCCCTAAATAGGGGTTCTGCTGTATATGGTAGAAATATTATTCATTCAGTCTTCATTTTTGATGTGCATTCATAGCAAATATTACACAAATATACGCAAAGAAGAAAAAATCATATTAAAGGCAAAGAGGAAACATTATCTCCAACCATTTACCGTAAATGTGTATTTGATAGTATTGCAAGGTCATTTGACAAAGCAATACTTATCTTTAGTATTTCTATGAAATTATAAATTGTATATTAAACTTAGTACAGATTGTCATTTCCAAACATTTTAGAGCAGTATAGTACAGAGAATTCTTATTTCTAACTTATTTGTGAATTAGATTCTTAATGGTATTGATACTGACACTAATTAGGGCTTCTAATCAAAGACTCATTTAATGATTGTTGACGTTAATTAGGCCTTTTGTAGATGCCAGGTTGAATATGATTGACCCTTAGCCAATGTTCAGTAGGTTTCTTAATTGTGGTTACAGTAATGGATGTTATGATAGAATGTTACTCTAAAAAAATCAAATAAGATACAGGGCTAGTTATCTTTTACATGGAACTACTTGGTTAGGTCATATCAAACCATGAACCTATAAATTAGAATAGGTCCATGGTTCAACAGTAATTTACCAGTTATTCACTTTCAAAACCAGATTCATTTTCTTATATATAATATATATTTTATTCATAGAATTCTATATAAGATTTCAAATTGAAGGGCTGGAAATTAGAAATAATCTGACCACGGTCACAAAGGAATTGTCATTTAAATTGGGTGGACGATCAGAACTACTTTATTAATAACAAATCTGATCAAGAACTAAAATAATACTCGCAATAGTATTTTGCATGCTACTGTACTCTACCTATAATGTAATGCAGAAAAAAAGAGGTAGTTTGAACTAAAATAATTTAATGGGTCAATGTTTTGCCCTACTCTGATGTAATTTGTACTTCATACTAAGTACATTTGAGAATACTAAGTCATTCTCGAGTGAGACTGGAACCCACGACTTCCAGATCACTAGCCTGGCGTTCATACCTCAACTCCCTGTTGCAAAGCTACTCCACAGTAGTTTAATACAATTACAACTAACATAATACTAACAATATTATTTTGCATGCTACTGTACCTATACAAAAAAGTATAGGGCCTACATTTTTGGGGAGAAATTGCTAAAAGCACGTCAAGTTTATAGTAGGCTTACTATGCAGTAGAACCCCTCATGTGGCACACCTATTCAAGGGACACTTTCCTATGAAACAAATGAGGATAAAGATATGTTTTAAAAAGACAGTTAAACCTATTCAGGGAACACCCCTCTATTACGGTCCTGAAGGTCCCTTCCATACAGGTTCTAATGTTATTTTTCTTACATTGTATTTGTTGTATCTTTGTCATTCTATATTAATTTTCCCTTACTGTAATTTTAAATGTGAATCCCACTTCCTGATAAAGATACTACCTATTTTGTTTCCAGATACATTAAATTCTAATCAATGGCGGATGTATAAAGACATGTTGAAATTTAAAGTATTATAAATACAGCTATTTCAGTGTTTTTATGTTGGAAAAATGGCAAATGTCACATAAGATTGATATAGATTTTGGAATAAATCGCTCAAACAAATATAAATCACGTAGTAAAATTTGTATTCATTTTGAATGTACAGTACAGCAGGTAGATAAAGATTTATTCAGATGCAATCCTTCTTCATCTTTTATGTTGAATATTTAACATCAGTACGTTGTATTTTCACAATACAGGAAAACAAAATATGTATAATGTAATGCATTGATCGAAGACAGTACTGATATCTATTCTGTATCTATAGCTATTGGCAAAAAAATTAAATTGGTACTAAAGTACTTTTATCGTTTTTGTCAATTCGTTTTTATGCTTTTATAGCATGGGCGCAAGGCATGGCCTGTTTATGAATTTGTTTGTTCTAGAACCTTAGGCTTGTAGTTTACACCAGCAAGTTGAATGCTTTAGGAGTAGACCACTTCCTAGAACAATTTCAAACTCCATCAGAGTTTATTATCAGCTGTGTGCTTGATGGGGTTAACTCCGTTTGGTCATTATGTCATTTATTGATGACATCATAGGCCACGAGTACGGTATCTACAGTATGTTTGAAGTCGTTCATATCCTGACCAGGTGATCATTAGCAAACCATCAATACAAAAAGCATTTTTAGCTGTGTAGTCTAATGCCATGCTGTGAAATAAAAATGATGAATTTGTGTGTCTAAGGAGGTACAAGGAGTGAGAGGGTTTGGGGATGGGTATTTGGTTTTCGGTTTAGAAGGGATGTTGATTGTGAATTTATATTTTATTGTTATTTATTGTGAGAGCGCCTCTTTGTTGTAACTTTATTGTGGTAAGTTATTCCAATGATTGTTTATATAGGAAGATCCTTTCACTATAAACATTGTGGGCTTTTTTATTGGGTGATGATGTTTTGTTGAAACCTTTATTGTCTGAATAGAATCATATTTGTCTGTGGACAATTATACTGAGGACAAACATGAACTTATTATTACTGAGTTCAAAATACAATAGACTTAGATGGAAGTGATTTTCTAAAAATTACATAATTGTTTTTCATATTTACTTGTCAAATGCAAGGCTATTAAGTATACTTTATTTATAGTTATCATAATTGTCCCCATACTGTAAATCCTTTTCTGTTATGCAATGTCTGAAAAACTAATTTTGTTTTGGAATTCTATTGAAAACATTAACTGATTTGTATTAAATCCAATGCTTGTATACTGTAAGCAGAAATATTATTCTTTTACACTATGTACATACATATAGGAATAGTTATGACAAGGCCAGTACTGATCTATTGAACCACAAATACCATGGCTTAAATGCATACTTAAATATATACGTCAAACCAGCCTCGCACCTGTGGTGAGGGAGCCTTCTGACTGCCTACATCACCTGCTCAAGATTACAGTCAGACAGCAGTGGCTTGCCACATTTTGCGATGCCATACACAGCCAACATGATATTTCACTATAGCCATCATGTCCCGGCAGATGTCGACGGGAAGTAAGGTGTTACATCATCAATGAGCAGCATCAGACCGCATCACTTCCTCTCCAGAAAAAATTATCGGCCAATTATCCATATATGCGAAGCTTGCATGCTGCATTTTTACACCGATCCTTGCTCACGTACATTTCTACGTTTTCAGTCTCATCAAACTCACATTATGAAACTATTTGCTAATGTGTTTCAGTATTGCTTGTACTTATAGCAATATTTTATCATAATACGCTTCTCATCATCAAATTTGTATCTCTTTAAATGCAACAATTATGCATTTTATTTCCTTTTTTAACCCTAGATAAAAAGTACACATAATTACAATCATTCAAAATACACTACACCTTATGACAAAAAAAAAATGTTTACGCCTGACTGTATAAAGCATTAAAGCACTAAACCATGTAGCAGTATATTAATCTGACAATCTTTTTATCAGGTGTAGGCAGAATGAGGATAATTTATCGTAATTTGTCGCAACTAGGTAGTTGGGAAATAAACGCTTGTTACATGATTTTAAATTAGGTTGTGTCCTTGAGTTTCAAGCCAATTGACAGCTATGAACTTTTTATATGGGTTTTCTAGTAGGCCTAGAGCAAGATAGACACTGTTCAGATTGCTAGGTGTTGAAATTTCTTTATATCAAAAGTTGATGGGCTGAAGATGCCAACCTGTAGGGGTTGATACAGATTTATTGGCCATTTATTTAAGTTAAAGTATTCATGTATATAGGCTGGTTAGGTTACATTTTGAGGCTATAAAGTTGATGTCAGGGGTGAATATGCCTTGTTTGTTATTATAGCAAATGGTTGTTTATGGTGAATGTAGTTACTGAATGATTGATAACAATGTTTGTGATAGGGTGCATCCTGATCTCTTCTTAATTGTCTTTTTTCCTGTATTTCACTTTTTGCTGGAATTTTTACACACACCACACATCTACTAATTATGCTTCATAAAGTTACCACTTACACAATTTTGAGTATACGAGGCCTACATAAGAAATATTAAAAAAAATATTGTATTGTGTTGACCACTAATTGAGTTTGAAATACTTATTTTATCAGTTTTAGGACTGTTTTTGACATTTAAAACTATTAATATGCAAGGTATGGGGTATACTAGAACGTTATCATCTTGAAAAAGATAATTAGGGAAATATGAATGTTCCCAAGTATTTTAAAGTAAGTATTGTCCGTCAGTTACTAATGATCTCTTGATTTTCCCTACATTTTGTGCCGTTTAGGGTTCAACTTTAACCCTTTAACCTTCTCCGTACAGTAGCTCGTTTATAGGTCTGCACAGCCTGATTTACTTGCGTGTGCATCCAATAAATATTGCTCAGAGATCAACGTAAATATCCTCTAGCTCAGTACAAAACTCTCTTACCATAGTGAATATTTCATCAGGTAATTTCAGTACTGTTATTGATGTTTTTCTAAGCATGATTTAGACATAAATAGTTATACTTTTAAAACCCTGAATAGCTCTTCAAAAGCTATTTCTCATGACTCTTAATTCCTGAAATGACACTACTAATAAATATCAGTAGTATATTTACTGCTATGGATCTACTGCTTATTTCCAAGTTAGGTATAAAATGTACTTGCTTACAGTGTAATAATAACCAATCAGTAGTACCTGGCCATAAATAGAGCCCTGGAGCCAACACTGTTACTTGTTATAGGCCTATCATATTTGTATAAGTTGCCTGTGCACTATTGAAAATGAGTGCCCTGGTAAGTTATTAGCATCACAACAATAATAAAAATCATTGACTTAATAACAAACAAAATATTTCTGCATTCAAATAGTTTTTTCCACTTTTTCTACATGTTATAATAAGGGGAAATATAAAGAAATTAAAAGTTATGAAATGATTTGTTTGATTCAATTTATGTACTGTAGCATGTTTTATTTCACCTACTAATATTAAAATCGATTAAAATCCATAAATATTAGCTCAATAGATTATTGAAAAATTCATTCCTAAACAAATATCTCATTAAACAAGTAAAAATTTATTTTTAGAGTTGTTGAAAATAAAAATATAAAAACAGGGGTTACTTTAGGAAAGAGGAAAGCATTTACAGCTGGTTGGAAACAATTATGGATGGATGAGTATATTGAAATGAACTCACTCTTGAAACACAACCAATTTTCGGTTTAGTTCGACCTACATTGTTCTGATCGTTTTCAAGTGTTTCATCTATTATCAGATTACCCTTGTGCTTTACCGGTAGAGACGCCAACAATAATCATGTTATCGTTAAAAGTAGCAAGAATTCTAAAGATACGATTTCATTCACAATTTCATTCACAATTCCCTGTTGCCTCTCCATCTTACGATAGATCTGATAATTAGAAGACTCGTAGATACAGGTTTTAATTCTCTTGAGAATGAAGTATAAAAGATCTTTACAACCATGCAATTCCTGATTACTGTTGTGTAAATAATATAACAAAGTTAACAATTTAAATTTGTGAATCTTATTAGTGGAGTAATGAACCTACATTTTATTTATATGACATTTATCATAGCCAATCAGGATACACTATTCAGTATTATGCATAAAGTAATAATCCGTTATGACATTTGTTTTTTGTGTTTTTGTCTTCTAGGTGTCTTATGTCAGGAATATGCCCCACAGATTATTGAGCATCCTCAATCTGTTATTGTGATTCGTAACAAGCCAACCACATTAATGTGTAGAGCGGATGGCAACCCAACACCTACATATCGAGTAAGTAATTTAAAACAAATAAATGACATTTTTCAAAACCAATAATTGAACTGCGATTGTGACAAATGCTGGAGTTATCATTTGGTGCATTTGAATATGTACTGTACTCACATAATAACAAAGTGAACAGCACTTATATAAGTGGGTACCAATGTTAATAAGCACTGACACAAACAAAGTGCATCAATAATAAAGTATTGCTATTCAATTACGATAAGTATTGCACTAAAAGCGCAGTTTTTTTTTCATTTCATTTTTCATTTATTCATTTAGGATCCATTCAACAATACATTTAAAATACATAAAAAAGAAAAAATACAAACAATTTGAATAAGAACCACACTTAGATAAGTGCTAATTTAATAAGAACCGCATACAAATAAGTGCCTCAGACTTATAAGAACGTTACCACACACAAATAATTTAGTGCCTCAGACTGAAAAGAACCACAAATAAGTGCCTCAGACTTATAAGAACTACACACAAATAAATGCCTAATAATTTTAAAAACAACGTTTAAATAAGTGCCATTTTCATAAGGACCACATCAAATTAATGCCTCAGACTTTTAAGAAAAATGCTCAAATAAGTGCTTTTTTTATAAGGACCACACTCGAGTACATGCTGCCAATGTTTAAAGCAAATAAGATGTCGCATTTAAATTAAAGCAGAGTGTCACAATTTATATCCATACTTGTGTGGGTGACAAAGGTGAATAACCAACACAGTACCAATGGTGAACAAGCAATATGAGTTAAGTGCAATTTTCAGAATTTAAAATTTTTTTTGTTCTTGTTTCATCATCTACAACATTTTAAATTCTGACAAACATTATGAACAACCATTGTCATGAGTTCAATAAATCTCTTAATTGTGAAACTGCATTGTTTAACAAATTAAATAGAGTAGTAACAGTAAAAGTTCAGCTGACCTATGAGTTGATAATAATTATCGTCTGCTAATGCGTATGAACCTCAGTAAAGACATGCTGTCTCCACTAAATGAATCGGCCAAGTATAACGCATTTCTCGAAACTCCTTTACAACTTCTAAAGACAACAGCTCAAGGCCATTCTGGCTGTCAGAATTGTTTTTATTTACTGGGCAACTTCTTTTCTTGCTTTTAATGTCATGTGATAAATCATCATGAATTCGTTTTGGAACAAAAATATCGTGCTAATTGGAAACATCAAAATAACAAAGAGGTTTATGAGGGATTCTGAAATTGCTTGAAATTTTAATATTGAAATCAATTTCAAATTTTCAATTTCTTGAAACGATAGAAAATATTAACGAAAAGTAAAACATTTTATATTTTAGGTCAAACGAAACATGTTAGCTGACATGACAGCCATCTGAAACTTGTCTATAAATAAGAGCAAAAATTAATTTATACATTTTTTAGAACTAAACTAAATTCTCTGGCCAGATAAAATAAAACACCTGACTGTCCGGTTATGGTCAATTGTTCCTGACTGACAGTATAACATGGTTTACATGTCAAGGTTTGACAATTTCGTTAAAATCATATACGGTCCCACACGCTTGCTGACAAACAAGGTAATTTTTTCAGCGCTAATGGGCCATCCCTTGAGGTCCATCATTGCTCGCAGTGAAAAAACCACATCGTTTTCTTTTCTACGGTAAGTTTTAACATCTCACTGATAAAAGAATGTCTCCATACATATTATCAAATTCCTGATGCTGTCCAGCGAGACGTAAGGTGATACGAAATGTGGTGTGTAAGCCCAGCTGGTGACTTGAAAGTGGTGAGGTTACTCTTTACCCATCTGCTTTCCCAGTATCAAATCACTGTAAACAAATACTTGATATAAGGTCAAGTTCACGCTGCAAGTTCACATCCAATTATTACACTTTGAAGTAGATCCTATCTCTATCGGTTATGAATACATTTGAAATGTTATCATTTCGACATTAAAAGGAATCGTGCAATTCTCCATATGTTGCAATAAAAATAAAAGGGATTTTATATTCTAGAAATGTAATTTTACAACTACAAGTTACCTTTTGTGGACCTGATGTTTATTTGAAGTGTTGTGTACATCTTTCAATTGTGTAAACCCTAAGGTGTATCTTTTGGATGACTTCGGGGTTTCCCCAGTGTTCTTGGCACCATTTCATGGACAGAGAGATGAGAGCTGCTTTGTGGTACCTAAAAGCCATGAAGGGATTCTTTTAGGACTGTATGATTGATTGTGTGCACACAGTAGGTTGCGAGTCACAGGTTATACTCTGGATATTTTATCTATTTATTAGTAGGACTGGGGGTACACTATCCCATTTCTGTGTAGCAAGATATCATTTAGGACTCTCAATAAAACATAAAAATGGTCAACAACAAAAAAAAAATTTATTATGTGAAAAGGTAAAACAACATTTAGATTTTTGAGATCATGAGCCCTTTTTACTTTTTTTAACACATAATCTATATCCACACACCTTGTAATCTACCACACACTTGTTGAGATACTAACAACAGACACTAACATGACCAAAGAAAACATTGAGGGTGGCTGTTTAAACTCCATAAATTATTAATGTGTTTGTATCTTCAGCACTTTCATTTTCAAAGTTAATAAACTTCAATCACCTTTGGGCAATATTCTCTGTATTACAAGTCGAGGCATGCAATTGGAAAAAAAAATATGGTTTTTTTGTAGCCTCTAAAAAATAAGGAGCAACACACATCCTCTTAATACTCCATATTGATATTAATCTTAATTAAAATTACAAACAACTAAAAAATGAACTTTTTTAAAGAAGTTTGTCACTTTTAAGTTTTCAGTTCATATTTTACTTCTCAAATGTATACAATACTTTAATATTTGTCTTTATTATTTTTTTTAATACTTATGCCTCTGTTTCAAAAGTGTACCTTTTAAAAAAATGATTAGTTTCATTACAATATCAATTTTCATATATTCCTGAACAGTTATTTAGAACAGTGTATAGTGTCTTATGTCTTTGTCAGGCATGTAGAGTATTTGATTGGTTAATTAAAACATTGTCTTTTATCTATTCTCTTCTCTCATTGTATTTATTCTTTCTTTCTCATTGTTTAATCTAATAAAATCAGCTGATTTATTAAAATAAGTGAACCATGACATACAAAACTCGTATACATTTATTTAATAAAGATGTTAATTAATTTTCATCGTAAACAAAGATTTCCAAAGGCTGCGTCTACACACATGTTGCTAATCGGTAGTCTACTCCTTGTAATAACAACTCTATAATCATGATCAAATTACACAAAGATCAACAAAACCATCATGTTATAATGTAATGCTGCGATAATATTTACTTGTTCATTCCTTCGCCATGCCATTCATTTCTGGTAAATTAATGATGCCTGTTTGGATTGTCAATACAGGATTAATCTTCATTGTACGACTTTCTAGAAAGCAGTTCTTATTAATAATGTTGAAGTTTATCAGCCGAGAATCTGTCGATAGTTGTAGACTAGTATTAGTATTATTAGTTTAATCTAAAATTGCATAATTTTCCAGCCAAGAACAAAGTAAATGTGCTTTGCATTGTCATGCCAATTTCGCATTATTGACATCTCTAAATGTGTTTATTGGATTGTTAAGTAAGACTAAGAGAGAAAAATAAAGCAGCTCAGACAATTTCAAATAGATAGGTTTGGAGACATTCAGGCATAGAGTTGTTTTGGCAGGGACAGTATACATGTTCTAGAACCACTCTAATATAAAACTAATAAATTTGAATTTATTTTTTTCTTTTATTAAAAGTTCATTATTAAAATTTGGGTGTGTATAATACGTATTTTGCACACTACGCATTAAACAAAATTCTTGTATGATGATATAGGGACCTCAAGTTTATGAACACTTAATTATGTTTTATGATAGCTGATTGTGAAGACACGAAGTAGAGTAAGAGTGTGATTTTAGAAAAATGTGTGTAGATTATGTAACTACTAAATGCATAGGTCTACTGCTCCAAAATGGTATATGGTCAAAATAAATACAAGCATGTAATGTTTTTAGTTTTGTTTTAGTTTAGTTTACGTTTTTTGAAATAAATGAATAGATATTAATTCACAATTTTGATGTAGTCGTGAGAACAGAGAGACAAAATTAACCCGGCAATTGGAATAAATAAGCTTCAAAACTCATATGAAGGTTTTTTTTTTGGTGTATTAAGAAAGTTCTGGTTGTAAGATACATTGAGAATACAGGTTTGCGAGCAAGTATGTATAGCTACTGTACCCAAGCCATGATACCCAGAATGTTTTCTTAATATCAACTCTACCTATCACTAATTTATATTTTTCACAAAAATGCTTTGAAAATATTATCACTAATGTACAATAAATATTTAATGCTGTTAGAGATTGTTTACAGTTTAAATTGTTGTCGCCATATTTTTCCATTTACAATTATCGATAATTCACATACAATTCACGCTTTGATTCATTCGACATTAAAAAGCTTTCGTCAGTAATGTTATTATTTTAGCGTTTCATAATTTCAGTTTACGGCCTTGATGGCGTTGAAGAATTATTGATATGAAAATTGAGCAAATCGTCGCCAACGATCAAACATGAAAGTTTTACTGCACATTTCGCAGAGTTACGAATTTGATCTCCCATTATATTTACGTTTTTGAAGAGGCCTATAGGTAATGAGACCTAGATAAGTGTAAAGTTAAAACGGTTTTTGTTAGCGTAGTAAAATGCAATAAATCTTGAATATGTTTGACTGCTGAAAATACCGCTTTAATCTGTCGAGTTACAACATTAAGCTACGCGCTGCATTGTGTAAAAAAATATGAATTTGCCCTACATAACTGAAATGCTAGTCAAGAATATTACTGTACCAACTTTTCATAAATGCTTACAGTAATGTTACGGACCATATACAATTTATTACCACTGCATAACTACATCTTATTTATGCAATTACTTTCTAGCAAGTAGTTACTGAAGTAAAATAATTTTGGCTGCTATTACTATTATTACTAGCAAGTATGCCTGGCCCAGAGCGGGTTTCAAATGTAGTTGAAAACCTTCACAGTACAATTCTGACCATTTTGATAACTCATTATCCACCAACGCCATTTTCCCTAATATATGTAATACACCATGGCTTTATGGGTATATTATGCTGACATGACATAGTGTAAAAAAGTGTTCATTCAATCTAATGTAAGAATTCAAATTCTGTATTTTAGTGTCAACATCGTGCTATATATTAGGCGTTATAATAAGTGATTTTCCTTTCTATCTTTCAGTGGTATAAAGATGGCCGACCACTTCGGCCTAGTAGTCATTATACGGTGTTACCTTCTGGTGCACTGTTCTTGCTGCGAGTAGCTCAAGGTCGCAGTGCACAAGATACGGGTGTGTACGTGTGCGAAGCAACAAATTATCTTGGAAGCGAGATCAGCCAAAATGCCACATTAGAGGTTGCTTGTGAGTATACTGTTGAGTTTTATTTATGTACTGTACCCTCATGGTATGATGGTAGTCTGCTTGCTTTGGTTTCGCTTACCGTATATTTCGGTGTATAAGTCGCACTTTTGACACGCAAATTTGACCTCCAAATTAAGGGTGCGTCTTATACACCGAACATAAATGCCTCACCACACAGATTGTACATAGGCCTAGGCTATCGTCACCTCGTTTGCTAGGCCTGAGTAGGCTAGGCCTAGCTACAGTAACTAACTAACGTAACGGCAACCTGCTTCTGCCTAGGCCTAGTTTCAAGTCATTTTAGCATGATGTTATACTAAATATGATGAAAAGATTTGTTCATTATGGCGCTCCGATAAAATTTCATTTGTAAACGTTTACGTCGTACGATTGGAATAGTATTTATTTATACAGTAGTTATACGCACGATCGCCGTACCCCAAGCGCAAGCCCTTCTTTTGGTGGCACATGGTGTGCGGTATTCGACTAGTATATTCTCCAGGTGATTATAGCATGGACCTAGCGTACACACTTCTCGGATACATAGATACTAATCGAATACGATTGTCCGTGAAAACGTGCGCCCTCTCGAAATGATCGAGCGAGGCTAGCCCACACACGTGCGTGTTACACACACGGTCATGCACTCGATGTTGCGGCGAAACTCATGAATAACAAGTCGAGCCTAGGTAAGAAAAAACCTAAATAAAGGACGCCGTTGTAGATATAACAAAATATATTATCACAATAATATTGATTACAATTTAAAAAAACATTGTTTTGATGAAATATAATGTGCGTCTTATACATCGACGATATAAAAAATACCGATATTTTACTCTCAGTTGGGGGTGCGTCTTATACACAGGTGCGACTTATACACCGAAATATACGGTAATAATAAAAAATGATGAGGTGAAACAGTGCAATGATAGTTTGAGATCTTTTCGTGTGTGCATTGCCAATGAATTGGATGTTGGGCAATTGGTGCTGTGTATGTAGATACACAAAGATGAACAGAGGGCAACTGAACTGATTGCAATAGCATTTGGTCTGCTACTGTGGGTCTGTAGAGGGCCTACCACAATTTTATCCAATGATTATACTACACAAGTTTGAGATCTGCTCAAATTTCTTTCTTGTGTGCTCTTTCTGTCTGCCATTTATGACATTGCCTACGTATTGGATGTTTGGCTGTCACCTTTTGTACATACTGTAAATGTACACAAGGCTTTGTTTGATGAAAATATCTTTGTGATGTTTGCAACTGTTTGTTCAATGAAAAAAATGTTATTGCTTTTATTTTTAGTTTTTATTCCTGACGTAAATCTGTTGTTACTCTTGCCTTGTAATGAAGGTACTTTTGACCTACATTTAGACACGTATGAAATTAATTTCACATGTACACACTACGTACACGATAGCCAATTCACTTCTTTTAAATTAACGAAACATGAAATTCTGCACTCTCAACATAAAGATTATGAAGAGAAGAATGATTGAATTTCATAGTAGATTTGGGTTTAGTTAAATTGAGTACATCTAAGGACGACATTCTTAAAATAATACGTGGAAACATGAGTACGAATAGATTGCCTATTCATAGTATGTCATCAGTGGAGTGATGACATATGAATCTATCAAAGCCTATATTTATGTGCAACATTCAATGGTACTCAACATTTTTTTTAAAGAAACTGTGTTTATGTGACTGTATACTCAACTGATTTCATAATATTTGGTTTTTTTAAAGGGACTGTTATAACATTCAATAATAGTGCTTAAAGCTCAGGTACAGGCATGAATTTTAAATATAATATTTGGATAATTGTACATAAATCAAATATTTGTAACAGAAATCGAGACAAAAAAACATGAATTTCCCTTAATATGGTCAAATACAAAATTTGGCAAAATTCTTCCATAAAAACCAGGAAGACTTTTTTTCAGTAGTTAGGTAGTTAACCTAATGTAATAACAAGTCTGATGACTCCCTAGACAGTGAAAAAAGATGGTGGATATACAGTGGATAATTTTTGCTATAGCATGAAAATAAAAATCTGAAGTTGAATAAAAATATCAGAAATGTAATATTCAAGTTCTATTACCTATATTTAGTCATCTGATAACATTTTTTACCACACCGTTTATTTTTCATAGCTTTTTAAAATGCCTCTCTATTTACAAAATGTGTGTACAAAAGAATAGAGATTTTACTGTGTAATTTGAACTATCCCCCCACTGATAAGAAAGTGCTTATTTTCAACAAGCTTGTGTAACACAAATAAAATCCAAAAAATTATGAAACATAGGGGAAACTTAAGATCCATAATTATTGGAATGTATGATCAATAGACATTTTTTGCCCGCACCTGGCCTTTAAAGGGACTGTGTAACATTCAATAATATTAGTTTCAGAAGTAGAGGCAGTTTTTTCATAATGTTGATTATTTTATGAATATTGTTATCATTGTATTTTGTTATGACATGAATAAATCACAAACATAAAATTTAATGTAAAATTATAAAATATATTACCGGTACCAAATAAATCAATCAAAGATGTAGAAAAATAATCTGTTTTGAACTTTAACGCATTAACTTGATAAAATTTGATTTTCCTTTACTTTCTTCAACTTGTGATGTTATAAATACTGTAGATTTAGAAATTGTCACACATAGATCTTGGAGCCAGCAATGAGACAGTGAAACCTCAAAACCTCCTCAATTTTGAAATCTTATTTGAAAACTACATTTGTGCTGGAGAATTTAATTATGCACACAAGACCAACAGCTTATGTCTTCATCTGAAGGATGCTTGATGAGTATTAAGTGTTTCTTCAAGGTCGCTTGCAGGAATGGCATGTTGAACTTCAGCACTATGTCACACATATAATATTAGTATTGAAGTTAAGGGCAAATTGAGGGCAACCAATTAATTTCTTTCATTACCTTCCACCTGTTTTATGTAATATGTCTTAACAAATTTTAAACATTTGCTATGTTGTGCTATGTTTGTAATAAGATTTTACGAAACAGACAACTTATAAATTATTATTCAAATATATATTATATATATAATTTATTGATTATAATTTCTGCAAGATGTAAAATATATATCAAGAAGATGAGAGGTATAAAAAATAAAAGCAAATTAATATGATTTTATTTTAGAAATTTACCAACTGCAAACATTTTCAACATTAAAACAATTTATAATAAAAAAAAGTTTGAAAATATTAAATTAATATTATTCGAGTATAGTATATACTCTTAACAGAATATTAATATTATAAATTATTATATTATTAATTTTAATTATGTTAAAATAACATATATTTAATTTTTTCCAAGTACAATGTCAACACACACATTCCAAGTCCATGTTCCAAGTGTGAATAACATTTGAAGTGAATGATTATGAATGAAATAATGATATTTAAGATGAACATTTATAGGTATATATAATTGTTGTTGTTGTTGTTGTGATCAAAAGTTTTTAGAAAATTGTAAACATCATAAAAAATCCAACGTCATGCTAATTCAAATTTCTAAAAACCAATTTAATTGCGAAATTTGTAAATGTCATCATCGTTATCGTATATTGTTTATAACTGTAGGTCCTTTTTTGCAGATTATATTCAAATTATTGGAACTTTATTGACATTTAAAAATATTCATACTTGCAATGTTAAAACACTAAGTTTAAAATTCATGACGTTAGGAAAAATGTTGTGACGACTTGATATTATGTCACGAAATAACCACGAACATCTGGTTTCAAAGTAAATGCTTTTTTTGAATATCATTTTTAAAGTTAAATTTTTATACACGGATTATGAAATCGTAACTATTACCTTTAGGTAGGTATGTTGTTTCAAAATCATATTAAATTCCAATAATGACACCGATAATGGCATACTTATGAAATGAAAATTGTTTAATATTTATTAAATGTACACTTGAGTTTAAGGCCGAATCATTTTAAAACATATGGCTATTTATTAAAGAAAAAATCTTATTTTAGCTTGGTTCCCACTAGCAATGCAAGCTATGCAGAACAGCCCATCTTTCAAGTAATGAAAATATTATTCCCATTCAACTCGTAAACATATTCATTATTTGTATACTATTTTAATATGTTGTTGATATGTCAAAAACAAGTAATGATTGTTGTGTATTCATTGTTCGTTTGTTGAAAAGCCTGACTTGTTAAACAGAACAGTAGACCTTTCTCCCAATTCAACTCATAAACATTATCATTATTTCTATGCTATGTTACAGTATATAAAGGATTTTTTTACTTCACTTTAGTATAACGTAAAACACTTTTGACATGAACCTTTGCTAATCTGTGCTAACGAGCTTAAGAAAATCGTGATTGCAACAAGTCAGTGTTATGTATTAAAAATCATTAGATGTTGAGAATTAGTTCAATTTGATTTAATAACAATTTCACCTTCGATTAAATTTATAATTTTTTTTTTTAACAACTAAAGTTCTTGAAAACTTATTTTCAATTAACAACAATATTGTTAAAATAAAGATGTATTTTCCACAAAAGATGAATTGATAAAAGTAAAGATGACTTAATAAAAATAAAGAAGAATTATTAAAAATATATAACGATGAATGACATAAAATGTTGAATAGGCCATTTTGTAGTTTTATAATGAAGTTATTCACTTTTGGCACAAAAAAAAAAATTAGCAAATACTTGAATGATTCCTCTTTTCAAAAATGTAAAAAATAAAGCAAACCCATTCACTTCCAGACAATGAGTTTCTGGTTGACTATTTTTAACCTTTTTATCCAATTGATAACTATTATGTGACATTAAAATGGCCTTACAACAACAATGAAATGTTAACATTTAAATTAATCTATAGTTGTGTAACTCTGAAAGCTAAAATAAAATAATATTAGTAATAAAATACTGTTGACAGTTTTACAATTGTTTACAAATTTAATTCTTTATTTTGAAATCAATATAAGTTTATTATTTTTACAAACAACCTTGACAAAAAACAATTTTGCTTTGAGCAATTGTCAAGAAAATAGGATGATTAATTTCTTCGTGATTACAATATGTCTTCGGAATAGAGCGTGGCTCACGGAACATTTATTAAAATGTCAATTCTTTAATGTGCAGAAGAAAGCGATGGGTTTAAATGATAATTATTATGTCACTAATAGTTAGTTTGTATCATTCATCAAATAATATATCAAACAGAATTTATATTAGAAAGAGCTAGTGACATTGGCTAACATAGAATGGAAATACACATTATTTATATGGCACAAACTGTATTGTTTAATATTATTGGTTTACTGTCCTTATTTTTTTTATCTGATAAACCATACTTTTGTTTACGTAGATATGAATTTTATGAAAATTTTTTTTTCAATTTTCTGACAGACATGTCTAAGACTTATGTACAATTACTGTAAATTTTTATTTGCAAATTAGTATCAGAATTAAAATGTTTTTGTATTATATTATATAATAAATTTCAACTATTGAAACTGAAATTGTAAAATACTTTGAATTGCAGTCACATTTTATGGCGAAATGTTAATGCTCTTTTTTTTTAAATGACAATTGTTAATGTTTGCTGATATTTGTTCATGTCTTCATTTTCTTTTTATCCAATCTGATGGAATTAATAATTAAACTTGACCTTGGTTTATACAGTGGTACCAATCTATACAGTATACCATCACTCCCCAGGCCAGGCTCTAGTTTGAAAAGGGAACTTTACTGTAAATAAAAAAGCAGGTTTACTCAAAACTAGTTACCAAAATAGAAACATCATTGCAGCTCTGAAAAATATTTTCCTTTTTATGTGATTATTTTCAACATTCTTTTCTAAGTTTTTGGAAAATCTAATTTGATGTATTATAAATTATCAGTAATAAGTGAAATAGATCCACTGGCGTTGGTTTTTTATATTGGCGTTCTTTTTATGAACAAAGATCTTCTTTCGTGGTATGGCGCATTGCAAATGCTCCGTTACATTTTGGTACTATTATAAAAGTCATTTTCTACTTAAGTGCCCTTAATTTAGTTTTTTTATCTATGTATTTTGAATATTTGTTTTCAATGTAAGCATCAAATTCCTCGTTTTTCATGCAATTTGTGGTATTCATAGTTTTACAAAACGAGTTGGCTAATTTACGCAAGACAGAAAAGATGTTTAGAACATTACATTTTTCGAATTGTGCTTCACGTCCGTTTGTGATAGTGGTTATTGCATCGTGCTACAAATGTCAATGGTTTATTAATACTCTCATTAAGGGCCTTCTAAATTGCAGATGCTCATTTCAGCTGGCGGCTAGTCTTATTGCAGTGATGTTGTCTACTTTTTGAAACTAAGTTTGGAACATTAAAGAGCATCTGATTTTTGGCAGGTTACACAAATGTCAATTGTAGGCAGTAAATCTTGATGTTTAATTCAATAATTGTTGTACTATACCCGAAGCAGAAACTTGAAAATACCATTTTTGAATAAAATTTTTAAACCTGAAAAGATATCAGTCTAGTTGCAGTGATCCTAGCTGCAGTGATTAAAGACTATCCGATTTTTTAGCAGGTTGCAGTCTGAACCCAAAGAAACTTCCATTTTATTTTCAATAAAATGTTCAAACCTGCAAAGATATCAGTCTAGTAAATCTAAATACAAATCATAAATAATAACAATGATTTAATAATTATTATTCTTACTTGGCCTTATATATTTAATATTTTGGGTTAAAATCCAATTTTTCATTTCTGTTTTTCCCCATCTCTCACTTCCCCACCTCTTTAATATTTATATTTTTTTAACCTTTATACAACATTTTATACTATAAAATATATAATTATTTAGTTTGGTCAAGATGATGATGATTTAAACTAACATTAAAATGAATAAATGATGATGATTATTAAATTATGGTGGTTTTTGGATAGAGAAACTCACTTCCTCACTCTATTCTCCCGTCTCATATCGTTTGAAATATTAAATTCTGTTTACTATAAGTGTGTAAATAAGTGCTAATTTGTTACAATCAATCACACCCGTATAGTACATAAAAGTTAGTGGTAGGTTACCCAGGCTGTAAGTAAGCTGAGTTAATTATCGCCCAAAGTTTATTTATCAATTAATTCAGGTGCGGACTGAGAAATAAGATAAGCAATGGTCACTTTGTTTAATTATTTTTACACCACGCGATAATACACTGCAAACATATGCACATAATGTATATTTGTTTAAAAATATCAATCAATAATGTATTGATTATCAAGTTTATCAATAGGTTACATGGTCAATGCTTTCAAATTGACCACCAAATGAAATATCCAAAATGCCTCTGAGCATAGTAGAATTGATGTGTGCTATATATTCCTCATGAAAAAGCCTGTCTGATTTTTGTATTTGTTGTGTATTTACTTTGCTCAACTTTAGTACTACTTTTTTTGCTCCAGTTGGTTCAAAGACAAGTTATTAAAATAGATAGTCTTGAATTTATTTTATCATGTACTTAATAGACGCAAAATGAAGCACGGCAACGATGAACAATTTATACGTAAATACATTTACTGAATGAGCGTCAAATTGAAATATATGGCGTTTGACAATGTAATGTTGTAGTTTGTCAGTTAAATTTTTATGTACAGATTACGTGCTCTAATTCTGTAGATAAATGTAATCCATAAAATTGACTAATACGATGTGTTCTATACTTTAAACCTATCTATATTAGTCCCAAGGCGTGCGTCTTGCTGGCACCCGCTATATAATAAAGGTATATTGTCAAGTTTCATGGGTTTTCTTTAGCTCTTTCCGTACTCTTGAAATTGTTAAGAATAATCATAAATCTTGATTTTATCCCTGCCATGTAATTATAATTGTGGATGCCAATTGTACAACTGTAACATGTTATTGTTAGAGTTAGATTCTAAATATGGACTACTGCAATTCTGCATAGAAATTTAGAAGACACTTGAGGATCCAGGTACATGAATAATTAATTTTTCTTTTCTCCTTTTGGTTCGGTAATCCTTGTCCTAAAAATAATTAAATTATAAGTTAAAAATAATTTGTTATATTTAGTTTTTGTTTATTGAAATTTCTGCCAAATACTAAAAGACACCACAATTTTTCGCATTGCATATTGCAAAGCATGAAAATAAACCAAAGGTTTCCAATTATAGTAATTATATCACTGTACTATTCAAATCATTTAACTCATAAACGTTAATTATTTGTCTTAAATTTATTGTAATGAATTTTAAAATTAGTAGGTTTTAAAGGTGGCTCTACATACCTTAAATCACCTTCTCTCACGCTTATAATTTGTCTTGTTCAATCATTTTAAGAAAAAAAGAAAATGTCTCGAGGCTTTAGGATCATAATCAGGTTTAACAATAAAATTATTGTTATATCAGAGTAATTTGTTTTCGTTCACAGTAATTCTTATTCTAAAATAACTTTTAGTAGCATTTAGTCGTCTGTTGTCTAATGATGCTCAACGAAATTGCTAATGTTTTAGGAAATCCACATCCATTCCAATCATCTTATTATGAAAATATAACATAAGTTTGACTGTGTGTCTGCATATCATATATTCTATACCCAGCTGTAGTTTGTTATATGGATTAGAAGAAGGAAATGATCGGGAGGCAGAGTTCCGATGAAGGAGATTCTATAACAACTTTTTAAAATCATAAACCATAATTGAGAACATTTGATATTCCTGTGTGCATCGGTAAAATGTTAGTGATTACATCTGGTGAAAAACGAGGGTATAAAATCTATTTGATATTGAGTGATGGGATTAGATTTCTAAATGAACATGCCGGTAGTAATAAATGGAATCAAAACCCGTCCTAATTCAACTGCTGTCTTGGGCCTGCTTTCTAGGCCTGGTTCTGTCATAACAGCTACTGTAAGACTGATGGATTTCCTACAGAAGTATATATACATTTATCCTCTAGCATTTTCAGTTTATCTTCTTCTCTGTCGCATGAACAATTTTTTAATCAGTATAAGTAACATATAATTGATTACTTAAGCCCACTTGACCCCTGTGACCTTGTTTTTATTGGTTGATCCTCTGGATTTGCCAGATTTCCTTCTATATCTATTATGGATGATTTTGTAATAGAGGATAAGTCCGCACCCCAGTATATGTACAGGTAATACTAGTGCGGCTTAACCACAATACAAGCACCTGTGTATGCTGTCAGATCTTGTGGCCAACACCTGCCTACTCTATTGCTTGTATCCGTCACTGTCATTTTTACCTTTCGCTAATCCTCTTGCAGAGCTCGCAACTATCTGGCAAACAGTAGACCTAAAGTTTAAGGAGGCTGTAAATTAAAGAACAGTGTCGAGATTAATCATTGTACTTTCTCCATTTTCTTTGGTAACCTATTTTCGTAGCTAGATGCTGTTTATCACAACTGTAGGGAAAATGGAGAACGTTAAACAGAAAGATAAATGATGAGAAGTGCAAAAATAGTAGTAAAGGTAAACGCAGAATTATGAGGAAGTGGGACAACCAAAATGGGTCTAAATTTAATTAGCATAAACATAGTTGTATTAGTTGTGTAGTACATTCATGCAATAAGTGTATGGAAAGAATACCGCTTTTATTGAGCCAAATTAATGCTGTGAAAGCAGCGCATCATCAAAAAGGAATCAGACACTGAACTTTAGTATACATAATTACTACATTATGTTGACAGGGTTTGGAAACAGAAATGCTATTTCTTTGTAAATGAATTCATAAATATTTTTATTTTATTTTGAACTTCATACAATAGCGCATAAATGTCCATAACATGATTAAAACATTAAACCATGCCAAAATATTTAAATATGATTAAAAAAGGTTGTTAATAATATATAAATCAGTATTTTTTTTCTGTACATAAAAAAAATATTATATAAAGTTTGATAACCTCCTTGTACTTACTAAATATATATATACATTTAGAATAATTTTTTAATCTGTTTATCAATGTTTTGCAAATTAAAGTATTTTATGATTATTGTGACTCAATCAAAATTAGTTGCCCTTTTCAAGTAGTTCAACTTACCTTAATTATTTATTTTTAGCTATTTAATATTCATAAACCAGTGATTTATTATTTATTGATTTCATGGTTTGATAAAATTATTTGGGTTTTAATTCAATTAATAATTCCATCAATTAACTATATAGGCCTATTTATACATAATAAGTAAAATAAAAACAATATAGTTTGTAGTGTTTAATCCAATAAATCAAGTTCTAATTTTAAAGATTAATTTTCAATCTATTAAATCTGGCTTAATACTGTTCCAGTCAAATATTATATAAATAATTTTTTTTTAAATGTTTATGAGTTAAATTGGGAGATTATTTTCATGAATTTTGCTAACATTTGGATTTGAAAAAGTGCCAAAACTATAAAATTTAGTATATAAGAAAATTAGCTTCAACTTATTCCGTCCCATGCCTAATCACGCATAGTGTGTGGTTTTACTAGAAATCAAGGAAAGAAGGATTTTGGAATTATCTTAACTGTAGGCAGTTGAGCCATGGCACAACCTATAGCTTTTGTTCAGGAAACAATGCGACAAATTACTGTAATTTGAGCTACACTTAAGGTGATATTATGCCGCTTTAATATCCACATAAAGTAACCAAAAAATCCCTTTAATGTTTCCTTCACAGAAGGCTTAAGAAAGATGGACAGAACATATGGTTTATGCATGAGGAATTATTTCCTCCATGGCACATATGCTTGTTTATTTTATTGATATCCTTTTTTCAAATTATGAAATGAAATAAAAGGAAGACTGATGTACTGTACGTTTAATTAATAAGTCATCCTAGTAAACATGTCATAATGTCTTAAGAATACCAGTAATATAAATAATAACAATTAAAACAAGGGACCATGTCAAAATTACTCTACTGCAGTTTACTGCAGTAGTAGTATTTTGTTTACTCTTTAATTTGTTTTTGCAATTATTTAGGTTTTCTTGTCTTTCTTCGACCAAAAATTGGATCGAAAAAAAATTTATTTACCTGAAAAACCTGAAAAAATTGGAATTTAAAGCAAAAAATGGTCAAATTGGCTGCCAGCCAATGGATTTTTGGTTGAATTTAACCATATATCATGTTATTTTATAAGTGAAAACATTTTTTTCCGGGTTTTTTTCTACGGAAGTGATTCACTTTATTAAAACTACAAAAAAACCTATTCAAAGTCTGATTTAATTAATCTTCATTTTTCATGTTTTTGGGGGACAATACATCTTTAAAGGAAAATTGGCAGATCAATTTATTGTATATGTAGAACATTATTAAATGTTCAAATATGTTTTATCTCCATGGAGGACAATTTTCATCTTATTACATTTTTTATGTACACTTATAATGTGTATAAAGTTTAAGTCTAAGTCATACCAGTAAATATGTCATTCTTTAGATACCACACCAGTAAATAATATGGTATTATAAGTCAAATGAAATTACAGTTTCCAATCATAGTCTCTTAACAATGAAAGAAAATATAATTTTTCTGTCTATACCTTCATATATCATAATAACATTTATTTTTAAATATATGAATTTTAATGTTTTTACTACACTGTAGTAATTAGTCTTTATTTTTACATAATTTCCATAGTTTTACTAATTCATTGCAGATTTTAAAGACATTCTGGAGTGGTTTTCGATAACTTTGTAGAATTTAAAAATGATTTGAATATTTTCTATTGTAAATATACTTTAACATTGTAAATCATTTTGTTGTTGTAATTTCTATATGGGAAAAATATGAGGAATTTTAATTGTTTTATGTTACTGTAATTCTTAAAAATACTAAAATTATAGTGAATATATTTGCACCATTTTGTACTGTACTGTATGTTATGAAGTCAATATTTTATGTAATATATTTACTGTAGCATATGCTGGTAATTTACACAAACCAATGATCATTTTATAAGAGCATTTTAGAATATGTCATATTTTTTTATGTGGAAATTGCTGTCATTATTGTACATGTTATGTACATTACTGAATCTCATCTAGGTCGTTGTCGGCGTATCATACTCAAAAAGTGATAAGATCAAACATATTGTTTGATACGTGGTCATAAGTTCATATTGATAATTGGTAGATCGTCTGCTTCGGATGGATCACTAGTTATTGCTGGTAATCCTTCGGTTGTTCCTGCGGGCAATCTGCGTGGCTCGTGCATTAAAAGAATGTAACAAATTTGCACTAATCTCTCTTCAGTAACGGGTCATACATCAACGTATCAACTGTGTATTTGAAAGCGGCTAGGCTTTTCCAGTCGTTCAGAACAGCTGTTGTTTCCTTAATGCAACCTGGCCTTGTCGCAGATATACAGTTATTACTATTTCCTTCTAGGAGTTATTAACAATGATTTGTTAAACACGATTGGGTTGTCACGTTTAATGACAATGACAAGGATGTAGGTTACAGAACTAGAAATTCTTTTTAAACTTTCATTAAAACTAACCAATTACCTGTCAATGTATTCATTCTGTAATTATGAATTACTGTGATTTATAATAATTTAATTTGTGTTTAATGCAAATTTGATTTTATTTTACGCAATATGTATCGCCATACAATTATAGTAGAAGCATTTTATTTCCATAGGGGTTGTCTCTAGGCACTCTATTATAAGTGAAGATGATACGTGTGTGACATCAGTATTTGTTATTTTTACTTTCTGTTATTTTTAAGTTCTTTGATTTATAATAATTTAATTTTTATTGAATGCAGTTTCTTAATTTTACTCTATTCAATGAATGTTATGTCCATTTATAATGCAATATTTCCATAGAAGGGTTGTTTCTTGTAAATCTTACAGTAAATATTTGTGAAGTGTTATTATAGTGGTTTTCAAAAATAAAACATTCAAAAATAAGGGTAACAACCTAAATTAAAGTCATTTTAGATAAAACTTAAAAAAAAAAAAATGGAGATGGGCAAGACACAACCGATGGACAAAAAGAGTAAAAGAATTGGCAACCAAGAACTTGGTGTGGAGATGACAAAGACAAAAAGAAGGTGGGGAGAATATGGCATCAAGTGAAGACTGCCATCTGGTTGACAGTTTGAGAGAAGAGGAGTTGAAAAATGCTCGAGGAGGGTTACATCCAGCAGTAGGTGACATAATCTATGGTGATGATGATGTTATATACTTTTGTCACTATTTACCGCAGCAGTTTCTCAATACTGTACTTAATAGCAGCTTCTCCTCTGAACTTACAATATGCCACTCATATATCCAGTATCTATCAACATTTTACAGAAAATTTTAAAGCAACAGTAAATTTCAAATAATTTTTAGCTAATCAGAAGAAAACAATATTAAATAATAAAAATGATATATGGCATCTAAAGTATCTGATAGTTGAACTACAACAATCTGCAAATAATTTCCCTTGAACATACAAAACTTATGAATATTAATGAGCTTATTAATTAGTTATGCGGGAGTATAAGAAACTTTCCCCTGGGTAGTAAGCAATTATCATCTGACAATGACCGACTTTCTCAATCCATATTTAGTACTTTTATTGGATCAATCAAAACATTTAATCCAAATGAATTTGTTTCAACATCTGCGCAATCCATTTGAGATTTCTAGGTGAATTCCAATACGGTACTAGCCCAACATAAAATTTCAATAAAAATCAATTAGACAACAATTTTACCTTTGTGCCAGTTGGTTAGCCACCAGAACACACTGGTTAATTAAAATTGAAATCTAAACGTCTAATGGGGGATATTAATTATGCATGTAGTTTTGTAATGTTCATTCCCATAACAAAAAGTCTTAGTAGTTATAGCTCTATAGCGGTTAGCCTTATAGTCTATCCGGCTTAGTAGATATAGAGCTGTCGCCTATTTATCACCTACTAGTAGATAGATATTTGATAGATTTTTTATAGTTGTTAGTAGATTTTTGCCTCATTAGCATATTTCGCGATGATATTAGTAGGCGACACCTACTAAATACAACTATGATTAGACTACCAATAATCTATCTAGAATGGATTCTTAATTGGCTATTATTTGGCTTTTAAAAATCTACATTAATTTGCTATTTATGGGCTATTAAAAATCTACTATTTAAATGACTATTATTGGGCTATTAAAAATCTGTATAAATTGGCTATTATTTGGCAATTAAAAATCTACATAAAATGGCTATAATTTGTCTACTTAAAATCTACATTATTTGGCTATTAATATACTATTAAAAATCTACTAAATAATTGGCTATTATTCAACTACTAAAAATCTACATTATTTGCCTATTATTGGGCTATTAAAAATCTACATAAAAATGGCTATTATTTGTCTACTAAAAATCTACATTATTTTGCTATTATTGGGCTATTAAAAATCTACTTAAAAATGGCTATTATTTGTCTACTAAAAATCTACATTATTTGGCTATTATTGGGCTATTAAAAATCTACATAAAAATGGCTATTATTTGTCTACTAAAAATCTACATTATTTGGCTATTATTGGGCTATTAAAAATCTACATAAAAATGGCTATTATTTGTCTACTAAAAATCTACATTATTTGGCTATTATTGGGCTATTAAAAATCTACATAAAAATGGCTATTATTTGTCTACTAAAAATCTACATTATTTGGATATTATTGGTCTATTAAAAATCTACTTAAAAATGGCTATTATTTGTCTACTAAAAATCTACATTATTTAGCTATTATTGGTCTATTAAAAATCTACTTAAAAATGGCTATTATTTGTCTACTAAAAATCTACATTATTTGGCTATTATTGGGCTATTAAAAATCTACACTATTTGGCTATTATTGGGCTGTTAAAAATCTACTTAAAAATGGCTATTATTTGTCTACTAAAAATCTACATTATTTGGCTATTATTGGGCTATTAAAAATCTACATTATTTGGCTATTATTGGGCTATTAACAATCTACATATAGATATTATTGGACTATTAAAAATCTACATATAACTATTATTGGGCTATTAACAATCTACATATAGATATTATTGGGCTATTAAAAATCTACATATAAATTGGCTATTAAAAATCTACATAAATTAACTACTGTTAATTTAGATACTTAAAATCTACAGAAATTAAAAATCTAATCTTTTCTGGCTAAAATACAGATACAGAACAATAATTCATCTTATTGGCAAATAACAAATGTATAATGACAATAATAATAACAAATTAATTTTTTTCTCGTATTTGTAAACCTTAATCTTGTCCATACATATGCGAGTCCGAAAACTTTAAGCACATATTTTAACTCAGTTGGACATGTAAAAGGAAGAATACCAAACAACAACAGTTACTTTTGTAACAATTTAGACTTATTAAGTGAAACAAGACATTAGTAAACCAAATATACAGTATACATTTTATAAATTTATTTAACAAAAAATTAAGATAGTACATTATTTGTAAACCTTAATATCTTAACCATTGCACATGTTTTAACTCAGCTGGACATGTAAAAGGAAGAATACCAAACAACAACAACAGTTACTTTTGTAACAATTTAGACTTATTAAGTGAAACAAGACATTAGTAACCAAATATACAGTATACATTTTATAAATTTATTTAACAAAAAATTAAGATAGTACAGTATTTGTCAACCTTAATATCTTAACCATAACATTGCACATGTTTTAACATCACTTTTGTAACAATCTAGACTTATCAAATGAAACAAGACACAGTATCCAAATATACAGTATACATTTTATTTAAACTTCAAAATTCAAAACAATTCCTGAATGGAATTAGACCAGACAATAAGAAATGCACCAAATATTGTCACTATTGACATGAAAAATTAATTACGCAAAAGCACACTTCACCATAAATTAATCATCTTTGCACTTGACCATCAAATTTGTACTTGTATAGGTTAAAGATCGTCTCTCTGAAAAAATAATTGTTTAAACATTTTTTTGTTGAATATGCCATTTGAATTTGGCTATACAAGGGCTACCTACCAGTAACCTATTAACAGACTATAAACAAACTGATAATAGCCAGTAACTATTAATAAACTATTTATTTTATATACTTAGGCCTACTAAGAATTATTACAAATAGATACAGTAGATATAGCTAGATGACCTAGGCCTCTAGGCCTAGATACTGCATTAGAAATCTATTATTTAAATATCACAGTTGTAATATCTATCAACTGCATACTTACAATAGCTATACTAGGGCTACCAATAATAACCTATTAATAGACTAGGCTTAGGCCTATTAACAAACTGATAATAGGCCTAGGCAGCCCAGTATAACTATTTAGTATTAATATTATAAACTAAAAAATCTATTTTATAATTGAACCCTGGGAAGTAGGCCTACAACTTGTGGCTTATTACTATGTTTTCATTTATGTACACACAACAACAACAAATAGGCAATGTAGGGCCTAGGCTAACTAGTAGTAGGCCTATAAGCCTAGGCTATAAAGTATATTAGGCCTAGGCTAGGCTATTATAATTATAAATTGAATGAAAAATGCCTAGTGCAATTTAAAAAAGACTAGGCCTAGGCCAGGGCCTACCTAGCTTAGTAGCCTAGCCTAGGCCTACTAACTAATACAGGCCTGGCTAGCTTATAGAGCCTAGCTTCTAGCCTATCAAAAAGGAACACTTTAACTTTAACAAATAAAATGTAAAGATATGGATTGATTCACTTACCACTAAACTGACATTGTGGTTGGAATAAAAATAAACATTCATGGTCTGATCGAAAAGGCCTACAACAAGCGAATGCTCCTTTTTTCTCTGATCATCTGCATCGTGCCTGCTGCTGCTGCAAAACAGAAGCGGGAATTTGGGTGTAACAATTGTTATACACACGCACTAATATATAGACAACGGCTATCTATAACCTATTAACAAACTACATTTTACATTTTACATTTAACTTTTATTCCATACCTACTAAATATCTATTATATATAGATAGATGGAGGCTACTACAAGTCTATTAGAAATCTATGAGTAACACAGTTTTGTATTATCTATCAACTGTCTACTTATAATAGATAGACAACAGCTATCTATAACCTATTAACAAACTACGTTTAACATATATTCCATACCTACTAAATATCTATTATATATAGATAGATGGAGACTACTACAAGTCTATTAGAAATCTATGAGTAACACAGTTTTGTATTATCTATCAACTGTCTACTTATAATAGATAGACAACAGCTATCTATAACCTATTAACAAACTACGTTTAACTTATATTCCATACCTACTATATCTATTATATATAGATAGATGGAGACTACTACAAGTCTATTAGAAATCTATGAGTAACACAGTTTTGTATTATCTATCAACTGTCTACTTATAATAGATAGACAACAGCTATCTATAACCTATTAACAAACTACGTTTAACATATATTCCATACCTACTAAATATCTATTATATATAGATAGATGGAGACTACTACAAGTCTGTTAGAAATCTATGAGTAACACAGTTTTGTATTATCTATCAACTGTCTACTTATAATAGATAGACAGCAGCTATCTATAACCTATTAACAAACTACATTTAACTTATATTCCATACCTACTAAATATCTATTATATATAGATAGCTGGAGACTACTACAAGTCTATTAGAAATCTATGAGTAACACAGTTTTGTATTATCTATCAACTGTCTATTTATAATAGATAGACAACAGCTATCTATAACCTATTAACAAACTACATTTAACTTATATTCCATACCTACTAAATATCTATTATATATAGATAGATGGAGACTACTACAAGTCTATTAGAAATCTATGAGTAACACAGTTTTGTATTATCTATCAACTGTCTATTTATAATAGATAGACAACAGCTATCTATAACCTATTAACAAACTACATTTAACTTATATTCCATACCTACTAAATATCTATTATATATAGATAGATGGAGACTACTACAAGTCTATTAGAAATCTATGAGTAATACAGTTTTGTATTATCTATCAACTGTCTACTTATAATAGATAGACAACAGCTATCTATAACCTATTAACAAACTACGTTTAACTAATATTCCATACCTACTAAATATCTATTATATATAGATAGATGGAGACTACTACAAGTCTATTAGAAATCTATGAGTAACACAGTTTTGTATTATCTATCAACTTTCTACTTATAATAGATAGACAACAGCTATCTATAACCTATTAACAAACTACGTTTAACTTATATTCCATACCTACTAAATATCTATTATATATAGATAGATGGAGACTACTACAAGTCTATTAGAAATCTATGAGTAACACAGTTTTGTATTATCTATCAACTGTCTACTTATAATAGATAGACAACAGCTATCTATAACCTATTAACAAACTACATTTAACTAATATTCCATACCTACTAAATATCTATTATATATAGATAGATGGAGACTACTACAAGTCTATTAGAAATCTATGAGTAACACAGTTTTGTATTATCTATCAACTGTCTACTTATAATAGATAGACAACAGCTATCTATAACCTATTAACAAACTACGTTTAACTAATATTCCATACCTACTAAATATCTATTATATATAGATAGATGGAGACTACTACAAGTCTATTAGAAATCTATGAGTAACACAGTTTTGTATTATCTATCAACTGTCTACTTATAATAGATAGACAACAGCTATCTATAACCTATTAACAAACTACGTTTAACTTATATTCCATACCTACTAAATATCTATTATATATAGATAGATGGAGACTATTCCCTGTCTACATAAAAACTCTTAAGGTGAAAAATATCTATTAAAAACTACTAACAATGGTGTAGCTTAAAGACCTACTTTAAATAGTGCAACATCAACTATGATACAACTACTTACTGTGTACTTTTAATAGGTAGTACCTATTATGTCACCTATCTATTTTATGTAGTCAGAAAGTAGTCAAAGAAATTATGATAAAATCCTTAGTAGCCAAGAGAAAAAAACTACTAACGGCCTATTAAGCCTACTAAGGATAGAGCTATTTCTATTAAAGACTATCTAAATATACTTAATTATTTCGTTATGGGTTTGAACTATAACATTAGAACCCCAATTTGTCGGACACCTTCAGGACCATAAAAAGTGTCCCCTTTAGGGGTGTTGCCTGTTAACATGGGTTTCCTAAAGGAAGGGTTCCACTGTATCAAAAATTAGAAATAATTTTTGTTTTGCATATTGCAGATATTTTTCATTTCATGAGAAGCATTAAAGTTGCTATTGTATTTAAAAAAATGTTTTTTAATAGTACACTGTACTAATATTAAAAGTGTAAGTAGGCATGGATCACAGTGTCGACTGATCTACTGAGAGTGTAGTTACTGTATACCCCAGGGTAGACTTATGCCATTATCAGTGGTATTTAGAAATTTTTATAATTGAATTTTGATTTTGATGTGTGAAGTGAAATCCTGATAAACTTTTTTTATTCAATTCCATTTATAATATAATTTGCATAAATTACATAGACAATTATGTTGCTCTGAAAAAAAGGCAAAAGGTATGTCACATCTTTCTCTAACATTCAGTGCTGTAAACACTATTACTGAACACATTTAAAGGATGAAGTTTTTTCCCATTTCTTCCATCTAAACAAAGTTTAAATTATCAGGGTTCAAGGGTGAGGTAATGTCATTGATGATTGTGTACTTAAAGTCAACCTAGAGGCAAACACCAGTAATTAATATCAACTGTGTTTAACTTACTATAATATAATATCGCTCAAAATAGCCGTAATTTTTCTTTCAAATTCGTAATAAACGTACAGCTTTTAAAAGCTTTAAAGCCAGAATATATTCCTGTCTACAGTGGGGCTAATTTAAAAAATGTATTATTATTATTATTAGTATTGGTAATTTAAATATTTATGCCTTATGGCTGTGCAGAGTTCTCAATTAAGAGAACTATAAAGAATTGATAAGGAAAGTAATTAGTGTCTGGTGCCAGAAAGGTAATAGAAAAGCTCCTAAAATCATTAATTTGTTGCAGTTTGTTCTCAGATTTATTTTTTATAAATGAACTCCGTACATTTACTAGGACACTAGAATAAATTATTGATTAAGTTTAAAAGTATAATTTTGAATAGATTTTGAAAAGGTTACATACTTCATGAATAACATTGTAAAAGAATGTTTGTAGACCATTTTTTTAAAGTGAAATATGTTGTGTCGTAGAGTAAATGGTTTTATTTTGTTGCTTTGAGTTTATAGCCATTAGTCTAGTTTGCGCCTAGCTTACCTGGATAAACCAACACAGGCTTTTACTCCTCCTCCAGTCCTGCCTACATGGGGAGGACAAACTGTAAGAGCATATAACTTAAAGGGATTAGGGATTTTCAATGTTTGTGTTACCTTTCGAGTGTCCCTAAAGTCTGGTTTCCATAAAATCGCTACACGACAGAGCGTAGCGATTCTATGGAAACGCTAGAATTTATCGGAGATCTAGTACGCGAGCGCTAAATATTCTTTGGTACGCGTATACGATTCATCGCCGACAAAATCGGCAAAGTTGAACATGATGGTTGAACTTTGCCGATTTGACTGCGATGAATCGGGGAGCCTTCCCGATTGCGTCGGCGACATCTGCGCGTGTAGCGATTTTAATGGAAACGCTGTAGCGATTTTAATGGAAAGTCGGTTTATCCAGATATGACGTGCAGACACAACCAACCACTTTCCTGATTTGTGTATTTAAATTATATTAAGTTAAAAAAATGCATCAATATAAAGTGTTGTCATTTAAGTAGTTAACATTTATACAATTTGAAAAAAAAATAGTATAATTAATGGGGGAATAATGATTCAAATTAATTTATAATACATATTGAAAAAACAAAAACAATTTTCTTAGTAGCAGCTCACCGAGATTAATGTATAATTTATTAGATGGATGAGGGAATTATATTAATTTCTGGACTTCTACTTAAAGGATCAAGAAGAGAGTAGATTGGTTTTACATGTTGACTACTTGCGTTTACCATTGGGCTAGTTAATTTATTATTTGTATTCACCCAGGAGCCAAAATGGTACCTGATTGCATTTTTAATCATTCATCATTCAACTTGTATTGATAATAAGCTTGTTGTATTATTTGTATTTACCCAGGAGCCCAAATGATGGCATTTTTATAATCATTCATCACTTAACTTGTATTTATACTAGGCTTGTTCTCTCTTGCTCCCTCTTATTTCTATTCACCCAGTAGCCCAAATGGTTCCTATTATGCATCATGTCTTTCTTCACTCAACTTGTATTTCAACAAGCTTTGTCTTTTATTATGTTCACCAGGGAGATGAATTAATCTATATATAAATTTACGTAAGGGCAAAATTCGGTAAATCGCGCCTTACTTCTATAATTTTTACTCGATGGTATATAAAGTTGGTTCGTACTTTCGGTACTGATTTTAACCACCTGATGTAACCCTGTTTACTAATTAAATTAAGTTAGATAATAAGTTATTGACGGTTAAAACGAATTTAGGTTCCAAGATTTGCCCCAAATAGGGGTGTTTTCCGACCGTGGTATACACTGTATAATGGATGTCCGTCTTGAAAAATACCCGCCACAAAAATGCGAGGAGGCTTCGCATTTTCCTATCTCCTCCTACGATAATTGTTTTTAATGGCTGAAAACCGGTTGAACAGCTAGAGTACACCATCATAATGTTGAAGACAGGCCGATTTTCTTTAAAAAATACTATTTTGATACATTTAATATACGTTTTTACAAATGTATTGATTTGTGATGAATGGAACATTCCAAATTATTTGGTTTAACCATACAGGTATAGATTTAGATTTATGGGCCCCCTTGGAGAATGAACATAAATAGTATTGCAATGCTGTACAATACTGTTAAGGTATTAACCACTTTTGATCGCAATTTGAATCGCAAATTTCTTACTGTGAGTGTTGGTACTGTTAGATGTAATATAAAAATATATACAAATAAACTTTATTACTGTGAGTGTGGGTAGGCCCTACTGTTAGATTATAAACATATAATATACAAATAAACATTCCACATTATTTGGTTTAACCATAGAGGTATAGATTTAGATTTATGGGCCCCCTTGGAGAATAAACATAAATAGTATTGCAATGCTGTACAATACTGTTAAGGTATTAACCACTTTTGATCCCAATTTTAATCGCAAATTTCTTACTGTGAGTGTTGGTACTGTTAGATGTAATATAAAAATATATACAAATAAACTTTATTACTGTGAGTGTGGGTAGGCCCTACTGTTAGATTATAAACATATAATATACAAATAAATAAACGTTATTACTGACAGTTGCTTCTCAACGTTTGTATTAATTAATAATTTAAAAATATATAAACGTTGTAGTGGTGTATCGTTACATGTACTTTACTATTTCAATCGACTATGACAGTGAGAGTTTTAACAAAGTACCGTATTAAATCGTAAATGTTTTACTGTATTTAGTGGTATATTATTTATAGGCCTATAAAACATTAAAAACAATATTTCGTTACTGAGTGGATAAGAATATATTTTAAAATGTTTCCTCTTTGTACCTATCTTCTTCCCCCATCCCTCAACCCTTAATGTTACATACAAAACACAAATTGGGTTTGTTTAAATGAGTCCAAATAAAAAAATTTGACTCATTTTGTTTCTCTCTCGGAAGTAATTCCCAGGGTGCTAATTTTGGTTGACTACATAAATCATTGTGTATATTTATTCGTTTCTGTAAACGACAATGTATTATAGTCCTGCGGTACGTACATTTGAAATCTCCATTTTTTTCTCGCTGGAAATACTGTGTATTCGAGAACCATCTGTGGGCACGACCTAGATGGTACGCGAGCGAAGCGAGCGTGCCATCTAGTACCTAAAAATACCTTTAACTAATTTTTTTTATAGAATACACTACTAGATGAATTTACATAAGTTAATAATATGGTTGGTTGCCCACAAATTTCAGACTAGGGAATTAAATGCCCTTTTGTATCTGTCAAATTAGCACCCTATATAATACTATATATATATAAAAAAAAACATTTCACATCTCATACTACATCTTTTATGATGAATTACATAAAATAACAATATTTTGTTTTTTTATGGGATGTTCGTAAAGATTATTATCCCTTTCAACTAATGTGCCATGGGACGAAATTCTACAACAAACAAGGATTACTTTTTAAGTGAACTAATGTCATTAGGAGTATTAAAACACCGACAACATTACAGACAGATTCATATAAATCCAGCGTGCTCTCAATTTCACAAAGTTCATCGCAAGTCCTATATTACTTTACATTGTTTTTTTGAAAGGATATGTTTATTTTATTGGCATGTAGTGTACAGTGTAAATGTATTTAAGTATGTAGCAGAAGAATGTTTGCTATCTTGAAATAAACTTTAGTTTTGTTCCATATTTGAAATAAAGCAAGAAACTTGTTTTTATGGCTTTACTTAAAAAAAGAACAATAAATAGAATGGTGTATAGGTTGATAGTTAGCTGTGACAAATCCAATGCATTTGAGATGATGGTTAAACACTGGCAATCTTTCGTTTTGACACTGACTATGCATCTATCTAGTGCAAAAGTCATGCATGCTCAGAAACATAAGAGTATATGCAAAATGACTGTATGCGGCTGTGTGGAACGCTGTGAAAACTTTACATTTTTAGGATATGTGCTGCCATTTATCAATCTTTTTTCTTAAGTCAAAATAGTTAAGACAGTGCTGAAGTTGTCTACAATTGACCAGTTTACACAATGTACAAAATCTGTTCCATGTTTTCAATTCAATTCTGGTTTATTCAAAATCTTTCATGCAGGGTATAGTTTATGTGAACATATAGTACGTACTGTAGAATGTTTAAAAAGGAACTTTCCAAATAGCAATATCATATAGTGATTGAAAATGTTCATCTGGAAAAAAGAACATTTCTAATAACTTAATATCATATAGTATTATAGTATTGTAGATTATAGGTACTGCTGTAATATGAAAGCCCCAGTGGTCTAATGGTTAGGACATCTGCATATCAAGCAGGCGGTCCGAGTTCGAGTCTTGGTTGGGGCGACTTTTTCTCATTCTCACAGATTTCCTCATCTTTATCGTTTCAAATTAATTAATTAAATTTCAGTATATCACCGGACGGTTTAGAATTAATGTTCTTTGCCTGTTGTGTTTATATATATATATATATATATATATAAATAGATGGTACTTAATTCTTCTTCTCCAGATATGCGAGATGATTTTCGGAAGGTGTCTGATGATCTTACTGCCTCTTCTGGTGACCAGTTGGAGTTGGAATGCACACCACCAAGAGCTAATCCAACTCCAAATGTGACCTGGGAAAAAGATGGTCAACCAGTGGTACCGAGTGGTAGAAGGAGACAGCAAGATGGCAATCTACAGTTTACACAAGTAAGTTGAACATTCTCTTGTAGTTGTACTCTCTAATTTATTAGACATTTTGAAGAAATCTTGAGATAATACATAAAAGCAAAATCGAATGAACTATTTTGAAGAAGAATCTACTTATGTTAACTCTAGTTGAATATCTTGCAAAGGTGATGGAATGTTTCTTTATTCTGAGACTGAAGACAATTTTGAGAACCAGTCAAGAAAGATCTGGTAATCTGTAGTCTTCACCAATCACACTTAAGTGAAACATTTTCTTTTAGATATACTAAAGTGATTTACTAACATTATGTAAACATTTGCCATTTTTGAAAAAAATGTAGAATGTTTACTGCAAATAAAAAGTTTGTTTGACTACCCAAACAAATAAATTGCTATTACTTAAAAATAAACAAATTGTCATTACTGTAATAGTATTATGGTCCCTTAATCTTACATGTTGAAGAAGTTTGTTTTATACTCACTAATCAATTAATACAATACAAAGAAAAAAAACATTATAAATGATGCCTAAACATTGAATCAATTGAACAAAACAAACATTACAGCTTATATAGTAAGAAACTTGGTCATATGTAAACGTGATAAGTACCACTTACAGAATAGTAATTCCAAAATAATTTCTAAGCAGGAGAGTTGACCAAGTGTGGCGCATTCTCTGTGAATCTACTTAGAATTTAGCGCTTCCGATCGTTGAAAGCTCATCAGGACACTAGTGTGCCGTCATGTGTGACAAGACGATTGAAGAATTGATTAATTTTATATAACCACCGACGGCATTTTCCTTTCATGATGCCAATTGCGGCATAACTTTGAATTTGCGTGTAGACTTGGATTAAGTTTTCATTTAACAATGAATGAATGTGCCACGGACATAACTTTATCACATGAATTGCTGTATTAAATGTCTATATTCACTGTATGTGGATTGATTGCAGGAATACACATACAAGAAAACAATTAATATTTTTTCTAAAGCTCTGTCTACACTATCAAACTAGTTTGACAAAAAAGTGCCCAAATATGGTAGTGATATGCTTAAGTATTGTAGTGATGACATTGTCATGTCCATATATATGCACATCACATTTGTTTGTCACATAAAGTTTAAAGCTTTCTAAATCTAAATTCAAAATAAACTACAAAATGGCAACTTTAAATTTAATTTATAATACAGTAGAAAATTCTATTAAAGGGACATTTCAATCCAACAAATTGTTCCCTGAATGTGGTGTGTGGCAGGTTGAGACTTAAATTTTCCCTCGTTTATTTTGTGCTAAAAGTGTCCCAAATAAGGAGTTTTAACACTTCATACTTGACTACTACTCAAGATTCAAGAAATTTTATTTGTCCATAAAAATGGAAATTCACTTTGCTTGGTAGATTAAAACAACAATATTGCAACAATTTAAAACGTGCCGTGATTATAACAGATTAAAGATACAAGATAAAAAGTTTAAAATACTGTTAAAAATGTAAAACTATTTAAAAATTGCATTATCGTCTTACATTAGAATTAAAAATATGAATGCTATTTACAAGGAAAGATTTTCTAGTTCTACAAAGATTTGCTTTTGGAGGTCGTAGCCTAATACCTGATCTATTTAAGTTATAACAGTAATGTAACGGATGAGTGGGGTCTTTCATAATATTGTTTACTTTTTTTTAAATACTCTTTTCATAGATAAATGAACAAGGCGTTAGATCAGCTTTAATAATTCGTTGTGCAATTTTACGTGGTCTCTCAATATTTTTCATATCATTTTCAGTAAAGTTACCATAAAAACATCCAATGCTAAAAGATAAAATACTTTGAATAATACTTTGATAAAATAAAATTAAAATAGTGTTATCAACTCTAATTTGCTTGAGTTTTCAGAGAAAGTAGAGCCTTTGAGATGCCTTCTTGGAAATCATGAGAGAGTTTGACTCCCATTTTAATATGTTGTCAATTATAGTACCTAAGTATTTGTATTGGGTTAAACTCTTTCAACCTCAGTTTGAATAAAAAGAGAACAAAATTGGAGAAATAACACATCCTTGAGGACTCAAGTATACTCCAAATAAAAGTTACACTAATTAAGCATTTATTATCATATTTTTTAAAAATTTGTCTGTAGGTGAGGGCAGTGGATGAGGGTGAGTACGTCTGCATAGCAACAAACATGGCAGAAACCAAGAGAAGCAGAGCTGTTGTGTTACTAGTTTCTGGTAAGTTAATTCAATTATAAAGCATGTTATCCACTAGGAAAATCTAGGACCAGTGTAAAGGCAGTATTAGTTCTCACTGTGTAAACCCAGGACCCTAGAAGCCCCGGAGCAAGAGCAGCCCCTAATGCAACTAGCATGTTAGAAGCCCCTTATGAGACCAGTAGCTTCCATCCCTTTTTCCCTCCCCCACCTGTGTTATGCCATTGATTAGGACTAATGACTCGGATCATTCGGTACATGCTTTTATTTTATTATCTTGCATGTACATAAACCAACGAGCAAATGAATTTATTTAGATCTGTATTTTTACTGCTACACAGCACACTACTTGGCAAAACTTTGAATTTGAATACCTCGGTTTGGTTGACATGTATATAATATATCAATTGCTTCCGATTGATATATCTTAAACCTTTAACATAAGGAAAGCTTTTGATGAAAGACATCAATTTCATGTATGTTAGTTATCTAATTAATTACATTTATACCTTCGATGTCCCACGAGCAACTATTAAAGAAATTTTTTCCAGCTCAATTATCCTGACTTGAATGTCATTTCATGTTCTTCCCATTAATGGATTAATTTGACAGGCTTTAAACTAGATTAGGATTCGGTGCCCAGTTACAAATAAGATTAAGATTCAGCCTTCAAGTTGGCTAACTGATATACTTGAGAGCAGTTTATTAGATGAACGTTGTATATATTCATTTAAACTGTCACGACAGTCTGATGTTTTTCCAACTTCAGAATTATCAGTAAAACAGTTCTTTAATTCTTCAATTTATTTAGTGTACTGTGACATAATCCTGCCAGAGCACAATTAGAAAAATAGCCAGGTGTGGATGATATTTTAGAGAGCTTTGGCGTAAAATTGTTTAATGTTTACATTAATGTTATACATTTGTCAGAGATATGTGGGCAAACTTACTTACTTCACACAAACAGTAAAATAGAATCAACTAAAGCAAAAAAAAAATAACATTTTTATAGCAGACTTGCTACTATAAAAACCTGATTTCCAAATGTTTAGTTTTCCAATGAATAAGATTTTTGTTTTGAATGGTGTAAATGACCTAAACGACCTAAAGATTATCTTGTGTTTAGTTAATTGATCTTTGAAGATGTACGTTCAAGAATTGTTTGTGCGAGATTTTAATAATGATACCTACTAATTGATATAAGTAATCAGGATAGATCTGTCTTATTGATCTGTTTTTGTGATTTCCTAACAGAAGGTCCAGACTTCCTGATCGTACCTGAAGACACTGTCGCCACGGTCGGTGAAACGGTCAAGCTAGAATGCCAGGCAGACGGTCAACCACTACCGGCCATTAGTTGGAGTAGACTGGAAAGTCCAATGGCAACTGGCAGGTGGGTTGATATTGAATGGTGGAGTAGTTTATAATCCTTAATGAATGAATATGCAGTAGTACAGTATTCTTCTACTCAGAGCTGTCTGAAAACAAAATGGAAAACGCTAGAGCCTTGTTCACACTAACAAATTCATGCATCTATCAAAAGAGAATAATTTCACTATCGGGTTGTTTTGGATTGGTTTATTCCATGGTCTGGGAGCCTACGAGTCTAAGCCACAATGATTGTTTTCTTTTGACAGCATTGCCACTACGATAGTGAATGAAATCACTTTGGTAATATCCTTGGAAATATGCCTACATTGAGATGTAGAATAAGAATAACATCATTACAAAATATTCTACATCAGTAGCCATCTAGAATTCAGTATTTCTTAAAGACATCATGGATGTTCTACTTCTTAGCAAAATGTAATAATTACTTTCTTAATGTATAACAAAAAAAAACAGTTGTGAAAATCCTGCAAGGACTTGCTTTTAATCGGCTTATTTTAATAGGACTGTCACCTCCTCTGAAAAAATTGCAATCATTATTACAACGGGTGTTCATGGCGTGTCGATAGATACAGATTTAACTGTCAAAGATGATGAGAAACCATTGAAAGGCTTGAATCCAAGAAATTGCAAAACGCTTGAAAACGAGTACGCTAGGAGGATAATACGGATTTACATCCGTCAAACATTCTCGTGTTTGATGACTGATTGCTCAAGGAATGACTAATGGCATAAAATCATATAGGCTGTAACAATTAGGTAAATAACATATATCCAGTAGGATCTCAGGCGATTTTTACATAACTAATTATGTGTGATCAGAAGATGACAGCGAATGTATAGATGTTTTATTTCACAAAATCCAATCAATACTTTTAATGACCTTGTAGATTGATGAGGATTTTCAAAAAAATTCTGATAAGAAAATCAAAGAAAACAGAAACTAGTATCCAAATTGAAACTTAAATGTAAGACTTTAGGTTTAGAACTTCTGTTTTGTAAGAAAACAAAATTATTAACTTTAGATAAAGACACTGTTTTTTCTCAAAATATAATTCTTTCAATTTTAATTTGTAAAAGTCTTTTTTTTGTTTCAGTCAGACTACGCCTACAATTACACTTTTTTTACACTATCAATATTTTATTTTCAGTTGTGTAAGACTTTAGGTTTAGAACTTCTGTTTTGTAAGAAAACAAAATTATTAACTTTAGATAAAGACACTGTTTTTTCTCAAAATATAATTCTTTCAATTTTAATTTGTAAAAGTTTTTTTTTTGTTTCAGTCAGACTACGCCTACAATTACACTTTTTTTACACTATCAATATTTTATTTTCAGTTGTGTAAGACTTTAGGTTTAGAACTTCTGTTTTGTAAGAAAACAAAATTATTAACTTCAGATAAAGACACTGTTTTTTCTCAAAAAATATATATTTGTTTAATTCTTTTAATTTTAATTTGTAAAAGACTTTTTTTCAGTCAGACAACTCCTATAATTACACTTTTTTTTTACACTATCAATATTTTATTTTCAGTTGTGTAGGGTAGTTAAGGTAAATTCAAAATCAGACAAAAAGCATCCCCAAAACTTAAACCTCTCTCAAAAACCAAAATGTCCAATATTTTATAGTGTATTATGATATTATTTTGGTCTGGATGTATAAGCCTCTCTTTACCCAGTTAAGTTTTTACAAGAAATGCTTAACAATCATGTTTTTTCCTAAATTAGGGATTCCCCGAGTACAGTCCCACCCTTCAAAATCAGCCCAATTTCGTATTATAGGGGTGTGGGATTATACTAGAGGATGTACGATAATTTATTTGAACCTTTAAATTTTGTATTTTTTAAATTTATTTAACCTTAATTTCATTGTACTGTACTGCATGTTTGTTATACCTTAAAATGGTTGTAATATTTGTTGTAAATTATTATGTGAATAAGAGTGTCAGTAGTACGTTCTGTGAGTTAATGAGAAAATTGGAAAAACAACATTTTGTAATAATTACAAATTAATAAAACGTATCGGGTATATTACCTGTATGTATTAACAACTGATATTAATTTGTTAGCAAACATTTTCTAAATAATCCAATTACATTACAAGGCCATCTTATCATTGGATCCTCATACCTAAGCTCTAATTCCAGCCCTCAATTTCCTGAGGCAAATTAATGAAAGATGATATTGATTAGGGCCTCAGAGAGAGTTTCAATTGATATTTTATTCTACCATACAGTATATTATATGGTTCAGTGATCAGGTTTTGGTTTTCATTGAGGAAAGCATGGGTTCGAATCTATCAATGAAGTCTGAGAGTTTAAATTACATGGTTTCAATGGCCAAGCGTTTTTTTTTTAGACATTTTAATTGATTATGGGTTACATTAGTTAAATGTTCATTTATCAGGCTTTACTCAAGTTTTATCAATGTGTTTGAATTTTTCTATCTATATTCAACAGAAGAGAACACTTCATTTGTAGCGAAATTACAATTTACTTTTAATTTTAATGAAATGTATACTTATATCTATTAGGGTAGCAGTACTGGAAGACAACTCTCTCCGCATCAGGGATGCAACTATAGCCGATTCTGGCACATACGTCTGTACTGCACAGAGCCAAGTTGGGAAGAAGTCAAAACAAGCTATTATCAAAATAGTCGGTAAGTAAACTATTATTAGAAGACCAGAACTAGAATGTGAAATTATTGTTTGTTTGTTTGTTTTCACACAAAATTGAGTAAGTATTTTATATAATACATGTTTCTTAATATTTGGTCATTGTTACCAATCGGTATCCATGATATACACATATGGAGAGTTCACCAAGATTGTCTATAAAAGCAATGAATAAAAATCTGATCATACACAAATTGGAGCATAGTGCAGTTCTACTCATTTAAATAAAACTCTATTCATATGGAATTCAAATTCAGAGAATGTTTATGTATGTCGTCGCTGTATTCTTTGTCATTAGATCATGTTCGGTTTCAGTTTGATTAAGTGTGAATATAGCTTAAGGGTCCATGAGAGGGATGTTTGCATGCCTCCTATGCTATTAAAAAGCCCACATGATTCATCTTTCGGGGTAGCTGTCTAGTCTCTGTAGTGTTTGCTTCAAACGAAGTATAATCAAATTAAACCACATAAGCCATGATACTGATGATATGCAAACAATGTTATGACACATGTATTGAATTTAATAACATTGTAATTACATTAGGTAATAGGTAACTCGGTGAATGCCGCATTTCTCTATCATATAAATTAGAAGCACATATTTTTGTCTTTATACTCAGTTCATATTCTTTAAAACATTCATTAGACATTTAGATTATATTCTGTTTTAAAATTGATTGGTTGTTAATTGATGAGTAGGTGTATTTAGTACATTCACTTGAAGCAATATAGACGATTTTACAGAGAAGAATGTCTTGCGGAGTTTTTAATTGAGTGTAGAGTGCATGAAATTCTTTATTACACTTTAGGTCATTGCTCCTGAGAAACAAGTCTATATTCGCTCTGGCTCTCCGGAATTATATGTAACTTTCCTATGTGTAGGCCTATCTCTACTAAATTTCAGAGATCACCTAAATTCTCCAAGGTTGGTAACCATTGAATTTTCCTATATTCTTGGGTCAACTAGGATTACTTCATATAGGATCCTATAGGATATTTTTACCAAGGGTTGCCTTGGAACTTTGGCTTTGGTCTGCAAAAGTAATCTCGAAAAGAAGCCCATCTTGATATCAAGCCCACTGGGCTTTTTTTCAAGCCAGTGTAGGCTTTTTCAAGATCAAGGAACAAGATAACTTGTGCTGCAGGTATAATCCCTGTGGGCTTCTTTTCGAGGTTCCATGGGATGATGTTGTTGAAATGTAAATTATTTGTTCTTATAGCAAGCATAGACTTTCTGACGGAGCCAGTAGATGTGACTGTAAATGAGAATGGTGTTACCAGTTTCCAATGCGTTGCTAATGGCAACCCTAAGCCAACAGTTTTCTGGCAAAAAGATGGAGTTGGTGTATGTATAAATATTTAATATTTTCTTTATTCTAACCAATATTGTATTATTTAATATTGTCTTAAAGATGTATTGTCCCCAACAACATCATCATCAGACTTTCATAGACCATTTTGTAGTTTTAATAAACTTAATCACTTCCGTAGAAAAAAAACGAACGAACGAACAAATTATGTTAACACATATAAAAAGACAAAATAAATTGATAATTCAATAAAAAATGTTACTATTTTTTTACTTTAAAATACTGTTTTTTCAGGTAAATACTTGTTTTTTCTATGCAATTTTTGATCAAAGTAAATAAAGATATTATTTGACATTTATTTGTTTTCAGTGGAAAATATATCTTTAATATAATATTGTTATCTTCATAATTCATCTTAGTAGTTGATTCAATTTTACATAAATATTTTGTTGAATCGCATCAGACACCCACATAGATATCAAACTCATAATTGCATGTCTTATTGAATTCCATGTTGGCCTTCCTTTGTAATATCAGACAAATTGCGATAATACGAGAAATAATCTATTATAAAAGGTCACTATGAAATATACTTATGTCTTGACACACATTTAATGAATTTGGAAGGTCAAAGATGATTGACCATTGTCGTTTCAAATAGTATTGGCTGCCCGGGAAATTATAATAAATTTAATTGACAGAAATGTTCACAGTTTAAAACATAATTACAGTATCGTAAGATAATGTTCGAAATAATTAATGTCATTACTTTTTACAGGACTTGTTCATGTTTCCTGGTCAGAATTACAACCGATATTCTGTATTAGAAGATGGGACATTGACTATCGTTCGTGTGCAGACATCTGACGAAGGGCGTTATGTATGTTCTGCCGTTGGCCAGTCTACTGTCTCCACAAGTGCTTATCTTACCGTTGAAGGTATGTGCAAGTGTTCGCAAGGATTCTATTTATTGAATCTTATTGGTCTTATGTGAGCAGTATCAATTCTGGCATGCAAACCCAGGGTTTACTTTATCATAAGGTGCCATTATGCTATATCATGGGCCGGTTTAAAGACTTGATCCTAGAGGTTTGATTATGCCATCCTGGTGCTAATCATGGGATTAAGGACTCAATTCTAAGTTTCTATCCTGGGGCTTGATACTTGGATTCTTAGTATTATTGAGAACAATCCTGAACCTTTTGCCAAGGGCCCAATCAAGCATGGTCAAGCAGCAAACTCCATCCTAAAGCTTCTTTTAGAGCTTGTTTTAGGGCTCAATGCTAGGGCTCTATCCCACAGTAGTGTTTTCATTGATAATTACTTTCTAATACATTTTAGAGTGCAACTATGGCTTTCTCTCGTCCTACCTCTATCCCCTTCCTTGATATAGGGATACAGATGTACCGGAAAAAGATTTAGTACAAATTCTGTTAAATAATTTTATATACCTAAATCAATGCCACCTTAATTGAAGTCCCCTTCTGAGAGCTAAACTGGAAATATTAACTACCTGTACTTTCTATTCCTGACTGACTGTAAATATCATAGTGCATCCCATTCCCCATTAAAAAACATAATCTTGTATTCAATCCAATACAACGACATTATTATTTTGTCTTCCGGGGCAAAGACAGAAATATGTCTACAAACACAATAATTCACAATGTGTTCGATATATCATTATGCGTCCTTGGTATCTCAGTGTTAGAACATCTTTGCATTTAGGTAACGATCCAACATTATTGCAGGTGAATTTGGCATGACAGACAGTCGGGCTCTTGTGAACATGCACCTTGAATTGTCCATAACAACAGCCGTATAATTGATAAATGAAATTACAAAGTTGTTGCTATGGAAATTATCAATAATGTTTGTTTATGCAACATTGTGGGGATTTTGTGAATTGCAATAACAATGTTTTACAAATGTAGAGAAGTTAAATTTTGACGTTCAAATGAATTATCACACACTAATTGTTCATAAAGTATAAACACATCTGTGAATTCTATTTTTTGCTTACTAAATTATTTTTAACTCAAACTTTACTGCTTTAAACAAATTAATTGCGTCATATAAATTAAACCTACTGTCAATTGGTAATATACTTTTATTTATATTGACTAAACTCCAACCAAGAGGTTGTTAATAAACTGAGTGATTTTTTTTTCTGTTTGCATCGATCAAATGTTTTACGATCAGCCTAACGTACTTTAAAAAAGAAGAAGTAATTGCATCATACCATCCATTATGTAATTCTCCAGCTGACCTTTGAAGTGTACTTTCACTTATTGTATATAATGGCCTTCATTGATATTGGGGTTTTGTGAAACACAGTGATATTTGAAACATTTACAAAAATGAACATGTGCGGAAATATTGACACGATGCATATAAAACAGACAATTTATGGACATTTTTCAATAAGAAAACTGAAATTAATTATAATTAGAAGTCACCATAATATTGTATCATAATATACCCGTATATAATTGTGTTAAGTGTCTTCTTTCACTGTGACAACGCATTTTTTATTCATGCTGCCTCTCCAAGTTAAAGAATGAGTGCCAGCAAAGGTTAATAAACTCTTTTTAAAAATTTATTTAGTTTTGATAACCTTCATCCACATATTAATTGTTTTTATTATAATTTATTAAAACAAAAAATAATATCACGTCAAACAGTCACGCTGCACATACACACATGTTTTCACATAATGACAGTGCATTGCAGTTACTTGGTGCACCATAGAAAGGCCACATTCTGTGTTTTAATGCTCGAGTGCGGATGATTGCGGTAAACCTTTTTTTCTTTTTTGTTTGTCCATAATTATTGTGTTTTACCGATATTATTCCATAATTAAAGGCCAAATCATAATTTTGCTTTATACACAATACAGTAGTTTGTATGAATTTCTATAGGATTTATCTTATAATTTCCGTACATTCATATTTTTGGAGTACTTTTGTAGCATACAGACAGACATATACTTGAAAAGTCTGTTACAGTCATTTTTTATGAACATTATATATCTATATTCTATTTTTATATCAGAATTTTTTTAATGACAAATCAAGGCCTAGTTTAATAAAGATAACTCCACTGTATCATATAATATATCTATTGCTTTTTGTATCCTTGGCAAAGTGCATCATCTATATTATCTCTCTCCAACCAGGAGTATGAGTGGGTACCTGGGGGGTTCAATGTCACTGCCATGGTTACAACAGTAACATTATGAAATATTTCACACAGATGGGGTTGTAATTCATCTATAGAATAAATTAAGTAGATTTAAAACCTTGGTTGATAAGGTCCTTGTATTGTAATGGTAAATGTTTTATTAGCCACATTTAATGTTAGGCCTAAGTGCCATGGTCAATAATATTTACATTAAGAAAGTGGACAGTTAAGTGCTATGGTGCTTTTATGTGCTTTCTAACCCAAGAGTTACCATATTTCGAATAAACGCTCCACTTTAAATGCCGTCCCTACCCCTTGAATAAACCATATGCCTTCCCCATCCCCTCATTGAACAGCATTTTGAATACACATCCACATCGAATAAAAACCCCAGTATTCATTGACTGCCATGATCTACAAGGTACCAAACATTTTGATCTCTTCTTGATATTAATTTTCATACCTACCTGATATATTTCTTTGATAATTTTGATTTAAAAAAATAAAGTCCTAACTTTAAAAAATTTAAACAATAAACAAACGGAAAAAGAATAAAAAAATAAAGAGAAAAGGAAGACAAACAATAACATAAAAAATTATAATACAAAAGATAAAATAAATAATATGATTAAATAAAATCTTATTTATTATTTTTCTTTTAGCTGTAATAGATAGTTACCCACCAGTGATAGATATTGGAGTTGTCAACCAAACATTAACTGTCGGAGAGAATGCAATGCTTCCCTGTCAGGTTATATCTACAGACCAAACCAACATATTGTGGCTGAAAAATAATGCACCCATCAGTAGGAATGACAGGTAAGGATAACAACACCAAAAGTTTTGAAAAACTAAGATGTTTTAAATTAGCCATATTGTAAAACAAATATTCTTTGCATATTTTGAGTTTATGGTTATAACTTTGGGTCTTGGTTCCTCAATTAGGGCTACTACTGTAAAACCAGAAACTTTCGCGACATGAAACTTTCACAAAAAGGTTACATCTGCTATTTTTTAATTAGAAGTAAAGTAAACAATGTATGAGATTGCGTCCATCCATCGTGAACACGACCTTCGTACTGTATTACAATGCATGTACTCTGTACCAATAGTATAAATACAGTAACGCATTGTAGTAAACAAGATCGTATCAACCATCGTATTCACAACCTTGGTGTTAATACTTCTTAAAAAGCATTCGCGGCATGATACCATGGAAGACTCCATGATGATACTTTCATTTTTGTTTTATAGTATTCGTTTTGTGATTAATGATAATAATAATAATAAACAGTATTTATATATAGCGCCTATGGATCACTGACCCCTCTAGGTGCTTTACATTAGACCTTAACTAATGGTAATAAACTATCCCTTCGTGAGGTGGTTTCCCGAATGATTGTAAAATCAAAACGGTACTGTGTATGACCAACTAGCGTTATTGTTACCGACTAGTCATCCATTCATAGAAGTACTGATGTAGTAGCCTACCTGTACGGTGACCATAGAATGTGACCCGAGGCATGACTAACTATGACTTTTTAGTTGATAGAAGATTGAAAAAATGGTTAAGAAGAGTTATACTGTATGTGGATGTTTAATGAAATTATGTCAAACATTTTTTTTTTTTTTTTTACACACTATAGGCATATCTATAGGCATATAAATAGTAATGTTTGTTAGTAAAAATAATTTTGAGTTAATAAGAATAAGATATAAGGAAGAAAAGCAAAGAGACTATGGAGCGGCTATTCCTGAATATACAATAGGCCTACTAAGTATCGTAGATTTAAATTATAAATTTTAGGCGATCTTGTCAAAGGTCAAGCGCTATATAGCCTGCCACGTTTCGATATTCAATATTGAATATTGACACCATTCCGGATTGAGGGAGTACCTGCTTTGCACCGGGTATCTTTGTTAGTATCCCAACAATATTATAATGATCACATTATAGAATATTAAAACTTTACAAGTTAAACATGACCCTGGTGTGGTCCATTGAAGGCCCCTGTTGGGCGCCACTTGATGGCAGCACTCGACAGTTTTGTACAATTGTTAAAATCAGACTTTAAAAAATGTTCTATCAACTATGACTTTTAGCTATAGAATATGATTTTGTTTTTAATGATGCCTGCAGCAATACAAGGTTTTTTTAATTTTTAAAATGAACATTCAAAAGATAATTATGATATTATACATGCCAAGAGTTCATGGATTGCTATTACGTGCGTCAATGTGCACTTATCAATGTGATCCAGCAATCCAAACTCGATTTCCATAGTAAATCTCCATAATCTTTAAAATCCTTCCCTTCTATATGTATTCTCTTACTACAGTATATTCATATGTTGGATTGACATCATACATGTCTGACATATGCTTAAAATTATTCTGTTCACCTTATCAAACTTGAATTGTGCAAATTAACAAAACGCACATTTTTTCTTCATAAATTTAATGTCCAGTTTATTCTGTTTCTGTATATAAATATTTATTATTATTTCAAGAGGTACCCACTTGTGTGTTAAAGTTTTTTTACGAATAAAATGTTTTAGTCTATTCTGGTTTATTATAAACAAAGACATTGCATTACAAATTGCTTTTTGACTTTTTGACTTTTTCAAAAGATAGAAGATACCAAAAACTATATAAAATTTAACAAGAACAAAAAAAACCATTCAATTTAAATGTACAAATCTAGATTAAAATGTGCACATAAAAATATTAGATGCATCACATACAAAAAAAAGATATTAGCACAAAATTATGAATCAAAATTTTAAGTTCAAAAACAATATATATATAGATAATACATTAAATAAATTTTGCACACAATATATACAACCTTAAGATTGTACTATACTTTTTTATGATTGATAATTTCAGTTTGTTTATATAGCAGTTTTATTCTAAATTTTTTTCTTCTAACTTTTCTACAACCTGAATAAACTAAATATTCTGTCGCACAACTATACATACTTCTCTAAGAAATGAAATAAAAATAAATCGATAAACCATAAGTTTAGATATGTTCTAAATCAATTTCCTTCTTCTTTTTTAAAGAATAACACAACTAGATTCTGGAACTCTGCAGATCTCGGCTCTCCACTCCACCGATTCAGCTTTGTACACATGCGTCGCAACTAGAAGCAGCTATCAAACTAAGTGGAATGCCACATTGCTTGTTATAGGTGATTATACTGCTGTTACTGCAGCATTGCTGCTGTAGTTTATTAGCAATAGAGTAAAACAGCAATATTTTATGTTGGTATAGATTAATATAATAGTTCATTAATGATTCTAATTGTGAGTAGTGTGTTTTTTCAGTAGGCCTACCTAATCTAGAATGTTGGGAAAGAGGAATTGCAAATTGGGGTATGGAATCCCCTCCAACAGCCCTGTGCCATGTCACCACCACACTGAAAAGCCTTTTCAATGTTAAGAGATTGCTTTCCAATTAAACCATGCCATTGGTTAAAGAATTTATTACTGGCTAGTGCTAAATGCTAGTTCCTGGAAAATGAACTTTCATATCCCACTTTTATTGTATCTAAAAATTGGGTATAAATATATATCCAATCTGCAGACAGTACTGTTTGGATCTTATTAGATCTCGTCAGTGCAACTTATATTTTTCATTTTCATAATCTCCTTAAATAATAATTTTCAATATTCTATATCGTTAAATCTCTCCACGTGTTGTAGTGGAATTTTAAATTGAAATCCTTTTTAGAAAATGTTAAATGAGGCTGAACCCGACATAATTTAGACAGTCTAAGAAGACTAATAAACAGATGTTACAGAGTCTTTTGAAATGAGCTATTATTCTAAAGTAAAATTTGTATTCAACTTCATTAAGAGTATTGTTAATGATTTTATTATCAGGTGCAGATGAGATTGAGAAAATTGGAATACGAAAAATGCCACCTGAAAAGGATTTACCTTCATCACCACGGCAACTGATTGTTAATAATATCACAGGAAGCTCTGCATTATTGTCATGGCAACAGCCAGTAAACAGTGGAGGAAGCGTCATTAGTCATTACCGATTAGACTATTTTATAGATGAAGGATTACAAGGTGAAATATTTTTAATTATTTACTACTGTACTAGCAAATACTGCAGGTTCAAGTCATTCCTCGACCAGTTTTAGTGGTGAGTGAGTGGCCAAGAGGTTAAGACAGTGGAACTATAATCCATAGCCTTGTGGTTTGAGGTTTGAGGCTCTCTCGCTTCATGGTGCTGGTGGTAGAACAGGTTTTCTTGGATACAAACTATCTGTAGGTCTAGTGTACACACATTGCTTATGAGACGAGTAGGGTTAACCCTTATAAACGGCCACTCTTGTGGACAGAAGCAATAGCGCCATAGTTGGCAGCACCGACATAACATTAGGGGAGACTAAGCCTGTATTTGAAAAGTGTACAACGACGACACTATTTGTGGCATGAGCTACATAAAGATTAACATTAGAACTAAGTCTTTTTTTAATATAAGTACTTTAAACTTGAGGTCCAGTGAGAGGTCTGATTCGTGTGCACCCAGTGCATCTTTCAGAAGGGTAGAGGTACCCTGGTGTACTGTTCCACCAGGAACAGAAAAATGAGATATAGGCCTATGGTTGCAGGCCAATGAGATATATAAATGTATGATCCTTGCTTTACAATACATTGCTAACTGTATGTATGTTAAATAGTTTTGCTTTTATATTATTAGAAAAGATTGAAATGTCCAAATTATGGCTTCTCTCTCATTTCTTTGATTTGATTTATTTGCATTTCATTAAAAACATAATCAATTTTTGATACAAGATATATCATGACAATTTCTCAAAATGTATTAATTAGGTAATTTTGTATTTCTAGCTGGATGGATGGTATTACTTGACCGTATCCCAGCTTCCCCAGTTCATGTTTACAATCTTAGACACCTGACAAGCTACAGGTTCATCGTACGGGCAGCGAACGTTCAAGGGTTCGGTAAGCCCAGTGAAGTATCTCAACCCATTGCGACATTAGGTACGTAGATCGTTATTAATTCATTTTTATTCTAATCGGTATAGAAGAAGATTGTATTGAATTTTGTTAAACCATTTAGGACATTAGTGTACTTGACACAAGTCAAGCTACTGAAATTTCAAAAATATTTTATATAATAATATTTTAAGTTTAATTTTAAGAAATACTGAAGTATAGTCTCAGAAATAACATGTTTCACAGGAAAATGTCTCCTTAATAAGGGTGTCCATTATATAGGCATGTACAGAAGATGATATAAAGTTTGTGGTACACCACGTATACAGGTATTAGATCTGAAAGAACTGTTGAGTTTCTCGACATTTCGAGAAGGAGCGAGAAGCATACTCAACAGTTCTTTTCAGAACTAATATGTGGTGTAACTGCAAACTTTATATCAACATTTGATTTCGCTGTGCAACCTTCAAATAAAATTTATCTGCATTGGTAATGTGCCTATTTATAAACATAACAAATAGTTAAATTGTTTTCGTGTCTTCAGATTCACATGTTACACCTCAACCGAGAGTTACCCTTCCTATTAGCCCTCAAATGAAGTTAAACATGGCCGGAGTGAGCATAGTAGAAGTGCAAGTCCTTAGTTCAACAGCTGTAAAGCTGATTTGGCAGGTAAAGAAAAGTTCATTTCATTTAATCTTGAATGCTTTTAAATGTTAAAAGTGAAATTGTATTCACACCACTGTAACTGTAACTATATTTTCCAATATGCACAGTTCTCATCATCAATACTCAGTTTTCATACATCAGAGCCACACACACATAATTGGTGGTGCATTCATACAGTAATATCATTGGGATATCCTTTGAACAATAAAATAATACTTTGGTATATAGAAAGAGGTTACAAAATGAATTTTGGGATGTATTGGTACAGTTTCTCCAACCCAAGTCCAAGTTGAAAATTCTTCCAAATTATAAACAGAAATGATTTGTTAAAGTTAGTGCTTCTGTCATCTATAGTTGGTAGTTCAATAGTATTCACAATCAATAAGTACACTTATTACTTAAATATTTGATATGAAAACAATTATAAATTTGACACAGATTTGAATTACTATGGAAGTAAGTCAATAATTACACAATAGGGTCTGTTTATTGTAGAAGAACTGTACACTATTGTTTGTTTTCCTATTCAGAGAAAACCAATTTACACATTGGAAAAGACCATAATTAATTAAATCACACTTGACAAATTGATATTAAACTAGTATAGAACAAACTCAATAGTAACACAATAGTGCCATGCTTAAACATACTAAAATTGGTATGTTTTGTGATTCTATAATAACACTGTTTATCAACACAATCAATATACAAACTACATTGGACAAGAACAACAATTAATATTAATAAAACTTAATACAAATTATAATTAAACTATTAGAGTTAAGTCAATAATAGCACAATAGGACATGTTTAAATAATACTGAAATTGGTATTGTTTGTTTTTCACCTTGTCATATTCAGTTTATCTGCACAATCAATACACAAAGTGTAAATATTGGCCCAGACCTCGGTTAATTAAATCACACTTATGACAAATTTAAATTAAACTATATTAGTATTAGAGATGTACTAAAATTAATCTGTTGTTTATTTAATAACACTCATATTCAGTTGCAATCATTACAAAGTGTAGTTAATGAAGAAGAAAAACCACTACTTACAACAAATTTAAATTAAAATGTTTTGTCAATATACTAACCTTAATGATCTTAAACAAGATTAATACTGTAATTCATTTGTACTAATGAGAAATAATGGTTTTACTCAATAAAATAATGGTTCATTAATTTATGTTGATCAAGGACTTTGTTTTTGTTGATGATTTGATTGGCATGTTATAATAAATATTGACAGAAATGTCAAGAACCATTGGCCTTTTTCGCAATGCTACACTGTTGTTTTTGTCATGTTTTATATATTAAATATTTTAAATGTTAATGAAAGTATTTCAATAAAAAGACAGCATAAATAAATATATATACAGTAATTAATTAAAAATTATTTCCCAACAAAAAATGTATAAGATAGAGAAATAAAACCAGACCAAAAAGGTGATCAACACTACCGAACTTGAAAAAATGTGATGTGGCCAAATAATAATAGACATGATGATCATATCACTACCATATTTAGGCACTTCACACTTTTTTTGTCAAACTAGTTTGATAATGTAGACAGAGCTTTAGAGTTCTGTACTGTTTTTATACACATTTTCACAAAAACAGGGGTTCCCCCCTCTCCCTCAGTCTTTTTCTCCATACCATTGTTAAATTTCACCAAATCGTCAAGTCAAAACATTGACTTTTCATGAAAAATTTATTTTCATTTAATAAATCTTTTGTTTAAAACTACTGTACTCATACATCACCTTGCTGTCGTCTTTAAAATGAAAATTGTTATTTTATTTCTGCAAGGCAGGTGGTAAAACAGTTTCAATCTTATCTAAACATATTTATCCGCTAATAAAACAATAATTGCATTGTAAGCTTTTGTCTTGAATGTAATTAGCCGAATTCTGATGGCTTTATCCCTAATCCATGTTTATCTTTGATATCTATTTTTACTCCTCTTGGGAACTGTATTCATAACAATTTTTTTTGTAAAAAAATCAGCATTGGTTTGGTAGTGTTTTTTTCTTTAAATTCTTTGCCTATATAATAATTGCCAACAAATCTATTTTTGCTTGACAGGTGGAACGTTATCAAGAATATATAGAGGGATTTTATATCAGTTATCGTAAAGTTGGTGTTCTAGAGCAGCAGGTTGTTGAAACCGTGCGTGACGTCAGCATGTTACTTATAACTGAACTTACACCAGCTACTCATTTCACTTTTACAATCAAGCCATTTCACCAGCAAGAAATCGGGCTTGAAACTCCCCCTTTTACTGTCAGTACTTTGAAACATGGTACGTTAATATTAATTTAAGTTTATGTGTTAAACACAGTTTCTGCCTGGTTGCAGAAAACTCTTAAAGATGCCTATTGAAAAAAGTTATTTTTTAAAAAAGGACCAAAAATGATTCTTAAAATGTTCACTTTTTGAGATAAAAAGTTAAATATTTTCAAAGATTAATCTATTTTCATCCTCAAAGAGTAAAGTATTTGTAAGGTTTTCTTGAACATGTTGAACTAGTTCTGAATTTATAAAGGCATCTGATGAAATAATATGCTGCTTTCATGGCATTTATTGTCCAATATGAAATATTAGAAATTTGTAGTTTGAACTTACAGGTAAAATACATAATTAGTACACAATCAGGAATTAAAATGTGTGGTGTCATTTTTACCGTTTATACACTTATTTATTTATAGGTGATGAATTGCCAAGAGAGATTGGTGGTGACGATGTTCTCCAGGAGAAGTTGAATCAGTGTGAAATCAGGCTTAGGACTGTTGAACCTGTTAGTACAACAAGCTTCAAAGTCTTGTGGAGAGTGAGTTTTTGGAATTTAATCTATGTTACTATATTCACCCTTTTTTTCTTGAAGTAGATGAAGGTTAAGTTTCGGAAACAAAAGAAGTAGCTCTGCTGAAGGAGTAAAAACAAAATTAATTTAGTTCTTTAAGGCTCTATGTAGGTTAATATAAATATGCATTATATTCTGATCCTATACATATACTTTATATTTTTTGAAGTATCTTTTCTCCATAATGTTTTCATTTTCTCCCAAATGTTGACTTTTTCTTTCTAAATGTTATATCTTTCTTCCTAAAATGTTATCTTTTTCTCCCTAATGTTATCTTTTTCTTCCTAATGTTATCTTTTTCTTCCTAAGTTGTTATCTTTTTCTTCCTAAAATGTTATTTTTTCCTCCTAAAATGTTATCTGTTCTTCCTAAAATGTTATCTTTTTCCTCCTAAAATGTTGTCTTTTTCTTCCTAAACTGTTGTCTTTTTCTTCCTAAACTGTTATTTTTTTTCCCTAAAATGTTATCTTTTTCTTCCTAAAATGTTGTCTTTTTCTTCCTAAACTGTTATTTTTTTTCCCTAAAATGTTATCTTTTTCTTTTCAACTTGGTCTTTTTCTTCACAATGTATTGTTCTCCCTAATGTTGACTTTTTCTTCCCAACTCTGTCTTTTTCTCCTTAATGTCAACTTATTTTCCCTAATGTTATCTTTTCTCCGTACTGTCATCTTATTTTTCCTAATGTTAAATTTTTCTCTCATTATTTCTTTGAGCCAGCACGTAACCTGTTGTGTAATCGTACCTCTAATGTAGTACATTACATTTTATGAATGAAAATAATCTTCTGCTACATGTACAAACCATCTATCAATAGCCCACGGCTTTGTTTTGTTAACGTTTTATTACATTAATTGTTTTATCTTCCTATAAAGCTTCAAAATGATGTTTGTAAAGATTACATTGATGGCTATCACATCAAGTATTACAAAGACAATAACAAGAACCCATACTATTTAAAGACGGTGAAGAAGTCAAGAATGGCGACCATACACAACTTGGATCCAGACTCAACATATCATGTTAGTGTTCTGCCATTTAACGGAAAGCAGCTGGGAAAAGGAAGTGACGTCAAAGAAGTTACTTTTATCAGCACTGGTATGTTGAATTCTATTTTTTAGTTGTCCATTCCTAAATTGTTTATATCTACCAAGCTATTTTCATTGTTTTCTACTCTTACTCTCTCCACCCTCTATTCACCAGCATGTGCCTCCTTTGTTTTTATTTCTACAAGTCCACTCAGGCAGCAATTGTCTTCTTTATATTCTCAATTATGTCTAAGTACTTTCACTTGCAATGATCAAGTTTTGCACGAAAGCACTGCAAATTTGTCTGGCTGTGTACTTTATCGTTTTGATTTAGCTTTCTGCTTATTTTATTTTGTATCTCCATTAAATTCTAGCCACTGATACAGCATTGTCATTTTTTCAGTAATTGCCTTTGATACATTATATATATATACTGTATATGATATAGTAGAACCCCAACAACCTGTGTCCCCTGCATGGGTTGGCCGTAGTGTTAAAACACATATTTCAATTTGTTTATTTATTTCACAGGAAATGTTCATAAGCTAAGTTCACACTAGAAAATAAAATGCTATATATCAATAAATGTCGAAGAAGAAGTTGCGATGTATGCAAAGCAGAAAATATGTGTAGAACGTCTCAGGCACCATGCTAGTTCAGAAGAATATAGTTACCACTTGTGACACGCAATGTTATGTTCTTACAGCACGTTGTGTTGAGTGTACATTTTTGCGTTGCATCCTAGTGGGAACTAAGTCTTAATAAGAATGTCTCCTAATAAGGGCTGTCTCATAAGAGATGTTCTGCTATATGCTAAAATCATGTGTTTTTTCCTTTCTGTATCACCACTTCAATATTGTTACTATATTTAATTAGGTATTGATCCTTGTCTATGCACTTTTTTATGAATGATGCAAATATTTATCGCATGGCTATTATAATTTTCTAGTAAATGCATGTGTCTTTATATACTTCTCATTAGGTTCCTTTACTTCTGCAGTGAATGAAAACACACCAGGCAGTCTGGATGGATTACCGATCGGTGTCCGTGTTCATGTGAAATCATCTGAAACCATCTCTGTTGAATGGAAACCTCCCGTCATCACTCACGACGTCATCGTTGACTACCTCGTCATGTGTTTAGGCAACAACAGCATGTATCATCGTAATATTACAACAAAGAATAATTTGACATTTTATGTAACATTTACCGACTTGGAGCCCGGTATGACATACACGATACTCGTTGCTGCTCGAATGCGTGATCGCAGTGCAGCGACCCGTAACATGGTCAGGATTGGTCCACCAAGCACTGTTACCATACAACTAAGTAAGATCTACAGCACTGCTAAGTTATGAACATTTACTATTCATGTTCTGTTGATATACAGTTTGCAGTACACCAAGTATATTAGTTCTGAAAAGACTATCAGAAACAATGCTCTTCTATAGCAAGTTTCCATTCACTATTGTTCATGAGAAACAATGCTTTGCTATAGCTAGTTTCAATCCCTCCCACTGTGTGAACTTGCCATTGTTTCTGGCTTTCACACCCGTCCCACCCTTTCCACTTATATTCCAAGTTTCCTGGACTTTCTGCATTCTCACTCCGGAGGACGATCAAAGCATATTGATTGAAACGTTGAGAACTCAACAGTTCTTTTCAGAACTAATATACGTGGTGTACCGCAAACTGTATATCATTTGATTTTGCCATGCAAACCTTCAAACAATATATATTCGTGTTCTGTCTATCGCATGCATGTTGTAACTAGCGAAGCATTATTTATTTTTGAGATCATACATATTAATACAGATATATCTGTGTACTGTCATGATGTTATGATGACATTAAATAAAGCCATGTATCTATAATCACATATATTTATTTTGCATTACCGGATGCAAAGATGATTTAATGTGGATTAATATAGGGATTATCTAGAATTTACAAGGATTACTTTAGATTTGTTTTATTTTACTATCAGATTGTTTTGTATTATAGTACGGTATAGTTTCAATATTTTGTGTTGTGAAATGTTCTTAAAGGAAATGTTACATGTACAATATTATTATACTTGAATACCAGTATTCATAAAAACCCACTTTAAGACTGCCACCTTCCATCTTATTATATCAAGTTTCTTGTTAATCATTTTTAAATATCTTTGATTAAAATTATTTTCATTTCAGATCAAGATCCAGTAATTTTAAATAACAAAAGTGATGAGAGTCTTGTTACCTCACCTCTGTTCATTGGAATACTTGGAGGCGTCATTAGCATTCTGGCTATTGTTATTTTAACTTTCTGGTTTTTAAAACAAAAGAGGAAAAAGAAACAAGGAATGAATTCCAAAGGTAAATAAAATTTCAGATCCGTTGAGAATTCATGTCTTGATCCGTACTTGTCCTTTCCATACTGTTTATTTATTTATTAATTCATTATGTATTCTTTTTTATTATGTCCTATTCATTATCATTTCTTTTTTAAAGGCTTGCTCAACACAAGATGTTTTCTTTCTCTTTTAGGGAATCTGCCGTAAAACTCTGATCATTATTTTATTGCATTTTACTTTATTATCTTCTATTTCAGAGTTTGTATAAATGTTATGAAACTAAACTCAACTGAATTAACTAAATTATGATTTTAAAATTATAATTACAAAATTACAAATTGTCCAATTATCAGCCTGGGTCAATGCATGAGGTCACAAAAAGACATAAGTTGAATATTTTAGTACAATTGAATGGTTTTATTAACATTAAACATGTTTGTATATTGCTAATCAAACTGAAGAATACATCTGTAATCTGTTTTTCCAAGCAGTAATTCAAAACATTAATGTTTACTGAGAAATATGATTGATTAAAATATTATTGTCAGTTGTTTTACGTCATGTTTTGGCGATCAAAATTGTAAAATCTGAAATATATTGTACAATTTGAAGAGAAAGTTAGAAAAATATTCATGTTATGCGATTGGTGTGAAAATGAATTTGAGAATAAAACTATTATATATAGATTTAAAACATTAATGTTTACTCAGAAATATGATTGATTAAAATATTATTTTCAGTGGTTTTTACGTCATGCGATGGTGATGGAAATTGCAGCATTTATAAACCAGCCGTAAGTCAAGTTAGTTCAAAAGGTCAAGAAGGTCAATGGAACTCACACTCATGGCAGAGAACACAAGTTGATAATCAGGGTAAGAAAACATAGTTTATAACTGTAGTTAAAACATATCTAGACAAATTTATCAATTTTCTATTAATTTAAAATTGTAAACACTTCAAATGTACATTTTTAACCATTTATTTTTCTAGAATATACTGTAAATACATATGGTTTCCACAGCAACTGTGACCACCCAGTTCCTCATGATTGTAGTGCGTCCAATACATGGTCATCGGCAGGTCATTCAACATTAGAAACATTTCACCGTCGTATGCAAAAACCGTAAGTGATTTTTTACCTTTTAAAATCAATTTAACAAAAGAAAGTATGCATACAAAAATATTATTCTGTACTAGAATTTATAAGTACCAATATATAACATTCATGAGTTGGTCATGAATTCATGATCCACTTGCACTGTGCCAGGATATGTGCAGCACTAGCAACAATGTTTTTCACTAAAAATTAAAACGATGCAAATAAATAAAAAGTTTGGTTTATAAGCTACTGCATCTGATTTCTAAGAGTCTTCTGGTGGATTTAAATAAAAAATTGGCCTAAATGTAACTGAAATGAAATTCTTGTTTAGGTAATAGCTGCCACAAAATGCTTGTAGGTGTACTTAAGTGTTTTTAAGAATAGTTCGAGAAGACCTTCTCTTACAAGAGAAACATAGTTGTCTTCAATGAATATTTTTAAAAGCTATTTTTCGCTTCCACAGAGCACTTGGTCCCGAGTATGCTGTTGTAGAGAAATCAGAGAGCCCAAACTGTAGCCTACATGGAATACACGTCCTCATGCCTAGCAACAGCAAAGAAGATCCTTTAAACATTGAGCCATATGCATCTACTTCCCTAATACAAGCAAGATACCTCCACCAGCAGCAACAAGCTCAAAGATTGTCTGAAAACTCTCTAAACAGATCAGGTCCAAAAGCTCCATGGCATGGGGAAGTTATTAATAATGGATACAGTAGCAGTGATGGGTCTGGGGCACTTCCTCCAGCCCCTCCTCCACCTCCTGATAGATGTATAGTGGGTAAGTATCTTAGATGGCCTGATGGAAGAACATTGACCATCCAGAATTTTGGTTTGGTAATAAAAGTGTAGACAAGATAATTTATTGATTTCTGTTCTTGTTTTGTAGACAGAATGCAACATGTTCCTGGGGGATTTCCAAAACCAATCGAGAATAATTCCTGTACTCCCTATCAAATGAGGGCATCATCACCTTGTAATACGTGCCAAAAACCAGCCAGGCCTGCCGTTCACATAACAACAAATCCGCTTGCTTCCAGAAACATAACCTTCCATGGTGGCGTACCTCATTTACCATACACACCGGCAGCTACGACGACGGATCATTCTCCTACGCCACCCAATCGACAGTGGGCACTATCGTCTGCAGATTCCTGTTCTGATAATAACCCAAGTCCACCTTGCGATCAGTTAAAGGACAGGTTCCAAATGTCAGGATCACCAGATCCCTACAAGAGCCAACTAAATGATCTGTCATCCCTTCAAAGCTACCAGGTGTCTCCTATGCAACAGAGCTTGCCATTACATAAGTACTTAACACAACAACAACAACAGCAATTACTACTGGAACAAGAGGAACAGCAGATGCTGCAGCAACAGCAACAAAACCATCCTCAACAGCAACAGCAACATCCGCATCCGCAACAATATCAGCATCAACAACATCATCAACGACCACAAGAACAGCAACCTACTTACCCCCCTCCAGGTAATTCTAGACTATTTACTATTATTCAATTTGTTGCAATTAACAGCCTAAAATTTGGTACCAACTTAAAATTAGCACTTTAAAAGAAATGATTTTGAAATAATCTTGTTTTTTTTTTAGATCACGAGTGTGAAGATATAGATTTTGAAAAAGTTAATCCAGAGTTAGATTCCATTAGTATGTGTACAGGTAAACTAATTTTCATTCAATTATTTGTTTTCCATTGCTTATTTTAACACATTTTAAAAGAAATATAACATATGATTGGATGTTGGATGTTTTATGAATAAAGATCGTATAGGTTCCTCCTATTGTTTGGTCTACACTTTCCAATGATCTTGTCCTTTCCTTTAAGATTTACTTTTACTATTAGACCTTTACTTTCATTCCTATGCATGTGATATTTGACATTCATTTTCGCATCAGAGCCCTCTGGCCCATTTAACTACCTTTGGTCCAGGTTAGTAATGGAATGCTACACTAAACTTTTGTTTTTGTTGCAGATTCTATAGTAACTTCTTGCACCTCCGGCAGCAGTAGCATGCACCACAGTAGAGAAAGCCTAGACTCTGATGGTTCATATTTTTCAGATGTACCCAACATAACTTCCATTCCACAAATACTCAACGACCGTTCTCCGTCGATCTCCAAAACATCATCCTCCATCACATAACTCTGGAACAGAAAAAGTTGTCAATTCCACCAAGACAATCTAACAAAAGGACACTGAGCTCACCTTTCTAACATAAGAACTCGTAACAGTCCTTTGATCTTATGTCTGGCTGCAACAAGTACCAACAGTACTGTACTATGTACATATTCTCTGCAGTGTGCGGTGTCTGTTAAGGGTGTGGAACTGATTGTGTCGCAGCCACAAATAAACCATTTGATCTCCGGAGCTCAGCATCCTGTTGTTACCTTGCTTCCACCGATATAAAGTAAATTAATTGTGATAAGTTTTGATCAAATCTATTTTATAGATTATTTATGATTGTAAAGAATTATTGTATGAAAAAAATTGTATTAATATTATATTATATTGTTTATATATGAAAATTTTGATTTTATAACAACTTTTATGTTTTATTGAAGGTACATAAAAACGAGGTATTTATTAAATTATCTGGCATTAAGAATGTAAAATTATTTTTAGAAATGTTAATTTCTTTTAGGCGTAGCCTTCGGTCAAAAATCCAATATTAGAACCGTTGATTTTCTCGGAAGATCTTTTTACTTCACAGAAAATTACACAAACTGACTGTGGTGTACAATGCATATTAGTACTTCTGTTTTATCAGAGAATTGTGAAATTACACTCTTACCTGGTTATATATACAGCATACAGCATATTTAAGAGCGTATATTGAGATTTAAAAAAAGAATATGGACATTTATAAAAATGTTTGTAAGATATGTTAAACTGAAAAATAAGCCCACAAAATACTTATCTAAAGGTATTTATTATCGTCCTAAAGCGTAACTAGAATCTATGGATTAGACCATCTACAGACCATGGCAGCCAGCAGCTTCACGTCAAATCTGAAGGACGAGTCAATGAGACTATAAAGCATCTTAATTGCCTAAAGTATACAATCAATATGGCACAGATTAAACCATGGAGAAATAAAACTTATTTCTCCATGCTTGAACTCATGCCTATCACATGCTAGTCCAATTACTTTATCATTACACCATCACTCTCTGGTATATATAGGACATGATATTCACAGAAAGTCTCCTAAGAATTCAACCAGGCCTAAACGTTTATAATTGGGTGATCTGACGAGAATCAATGTTTCAACGCAGTATAGCCGTATAATAGAGAAAGAGCATATGGACATACTGTATGTTGAAAATATTTTATTTTGAAAAAATATATATGCAAGTATTTTTGCATAGTCTAACATAACTATGACATACAGTACAGATAAATTACACACACATGAAATCAACGTTTACTCTATGTAACATGGTCAGTAGACATTTGTACAATAGTAATCAAGATAAAATTATTATAAAAATCATAATACCACAGTAATAATTATGGTATAGTATTATAATTATAATTAATCTTTAAAGGCACTAATTGTTAATTGCTTTTTTGTATCTTAGCAACCAGGCACTGTGCTTCTGTACCACATTGCGAATCTATGGTAAAAACCAAGTGTTTGTAAGCAAGTGTCCCAAAGATAATACAGACCCTGTATCACATTTAAAAATGACACATCTCAGAATAAAAAATCAAATATATATTTAATAAAGTTATATTATATCTTCACCTAAGTATGGCATGCAGCGAAGCATTGAACGTTTATGCAAAAGAAAACCAGGGCGAGATAAAAACTAAGCTACATTTTACTGGGATTATTAAAATGTTTATTTAAACCAAGTGTACTATTGCAAGAAAAAATGCTATAAAATAATTGAATATTTTAGGCTAATGGGATCTTATTTGCATAAAAATGTTACAAAGTGTTTATTAAGCAGTTCATACCTGCTGCATGATGATAGATGCATAGATGCTCATACTCCAACTTTAGATTTAGTCGAGGTTCTCATGATATGAAACTCCTGCAAAGGTTTTCTGTCCAAGTTTGTCAACTGGTTTACACTAGCAAACTTAAATTGTTAGGCCTACCTTGAACTGATAAAATTCCTGTCGATCGATCGAAACGATTCCACTCAAGAAAAATTAACCGATAATTATCTCAATCAAATCATATATTTTTTAACCTTTGACCTAAAGGACAAATTGTTGCATTGTGATTTGGCATTTGGTTGTTCGGTAATGTCTGATCATGCGCACTTATTTTTTTATTAATTGTTTGTTTGTTTTATCTTTATACTGGGTGACCTCTTCAGTCAAAGACTGATCTCCCAGAGGGCCCAGTTGGTGATCAGTGGCTGTGATGTACTAATACACCGGGGTAACCCCCTACTCGTCTCGAAAGATGTACTAGGTTCTTTAAAGTGCACACGGGCAAGTTGTGTACACTGGACCTACGGTTTATAGTCCTTATCCGAGAAGACTCGTTCTACCACCAGAACCATGGAGTGAGTGAGCCTTGAACCCCTGCCGATGTTATGGCTACGTGATTACGGTTCCACTGTCTTAACCGCTCGGCCACTCACTTAATTTTTGATTGGTTAAAAAATTAACTGATAATTTTGTTATGACTGTGGAAGCACGGAATAATACAAGCAGTCGGCTCTTCCTAAACTGGACATTAATGTGCTGCTTCAGAAAGTCTGGTTCATTTTGAACAAAAAACAATATGTGAGAAAGGTATTAAGAATTTGCTGTTTTAGGAAAGTTGATGGTACAGCATCTAAAGCATATTTTTACAGATGGATGCTTTTGTAATTATTTTGTATGATATTGAAAAGGACAACCAGTAGGGAAACTTGCAATAGATAGTTTAGTGTTTTAAAACCCTGTTCAGTATATATTCTTTCAAATTTATCTGTTTAAATATGTTATTTATGTTAAGTGCAAGATAAAATAAAAATCCTGCTTATTGAATGAAATGTTGACAAATTATTTTCTTTAGTATAGCTGCTTTCACATTGCTCCTGGATTCGGTCTGGTGGCCTGAGAAAAATAGGTTCAGTAGTAAAGATTGTTCACAACAAATCCGTACCGATGGAAATAAGAAGCCATTTGTTGGCTGAAATCCTATGATTTTTTTCTTTTGTCCAATCAGCAGTGAGCATGAATGACCTCACTTGACAACGCATTTTTTTTCAGGGTTGCCATACCGAATCGATCCGGGTGCAATGTAAAAGTAGCTTAATACCGAGTTATTAGTTGTTTTGGCCATTATATCCGCTTTAAATTAATTATTAAATAATAGACCTTATTCTCTGCTGCAGAGAATATCTTTTAAATACTATTCTACATGGTCCGTCTACTACGTTAGGAGGCCATCAACACAATAAACCGTACCTGTACAGTAATTAGACATTTTATATTGGTATGGAAAATAGTACAGTATTTCTATTGGCACAGTTAACCATGCATCAAGTTCATTTTCCTGTATAGTATAGAAGTGGTTCATTTCATGAACTAGATGCACAGGTTTTTTGCCATGCCGATAGAAAGTAATATACACATGCCGACTGTGACTTCTCTATTCCATACAAGTTCTAGTTCAAAGAGGTTTATGGAAAAGTATTTATCTACAGAATAATCAGTGAAAAAGTCGCACTGCAAATTTATACTATATCTTACAAATTGTTTATTTCCAACTTTCTCACAAATCTCTCTTTAAAAATAACACTGATACATATATAGAATGGAACAATAATTAAATTAGTGTATAGCTTTTAGTGGTTATGAAATTAACAAAGAACTGATTTTAGAATTCCAGATTGCCAACTGCGATATTAAAGTATATATACAGTACCACTAGGTTGAACAGACCCCTACATAAAACAATTAAAACTAAAATAAATGTACATGCCTTTACATAGTGTTAACACTCTCGAATAATCATTGCAGTGCTTTGTATGGCAATGTACTGCAATGACTAAACGAGTACATTACCATTACTTGACTCTCTGTTTATATCCTGATTAGGCATACATAACAAAAAAAATGTATTACATTATATGCAGATATTTTAATTGATGGTAACTATTAGACTGGCACATTATACTCCCATTGTATGAGTATTTAAAAATAAAACTCACTGCTACCTGTCCAAGAACAAGTCTTTAATACCACCTCAAAATTAGACCCATCGTTTGGTAGTTGTCTAGAGAGATGGGTCAGAATCGGAAGAACACATTGGGATGATATCAATCGTATCAAGAATGGTAACATTCCATTTGCCTCACTTAAAGCGGTCACATAAGTTTAGGGCAAGTGGAATCGCATTTTTCCATAGCCACAATGCATGGTAAGAAGGCTGTTCATTGTTCATAAAGTTCAATTGCAAAACATGTCACTATCGCCTCTGTGGAGGTGGTGCACGCATTGGTGGTCGCATTCCCATTGGTGGCATTCCTCTGCCCATAGGTGGTGGCATCCTACCACCAGGCATCATTCCTGGTCCTCCCATTGGTGGTCTCATGGGTGGTCTTCCAACAAATCCTGGGGGACCTATAAAAATGATAAAATAAAGATTAGTTGACATGTCATACAGTAATTGAAAAATGAATACTGCTTTAAAAATCATCGCGTTTATCCGAATAGAAACGTAATAAACAGTTTCTTACCTGGCGCCCTCTGTGGTGCCATCATGCTTTGAGCTGGTCCGCCAACACCTCTTACTGGTCCTGAAAGACCAGCTGGTGCAGCTGAATGATGTGGATGTGTAGGAACCCCTCTACCTGCCGCTCTTCCCATTCCTGGTCCTCTACCGCCTCCTGCAACTGGCACACGCGGCCCTTTATCTTTCACTGGCGGCCCTTCAACAGTCATAGAAACTAAGTGTTCGCCTCGTAGTAATACAAGACCTAGAACCCTCTTCTCTTCCCTGTCAGATGATTTTGCCTTTGCCCGTACTTTCCTGAATTCTTCACAATCACCAAGGATGACGTTCATGTGTTTGTCGAATGCGAGGAATGTACCAATGAAGATGCGGCCATCTTGGAGGACAACACGCATCCTGTAATTAATGTGTTGAATCATCTTGTTACTTTTGCCCTGCACCTAAAAAATACAAAAAAAAGTATGGTTAAAAATAAATAACATCATTTTAACATCTAAAAAATATGCTAACTAGGCCTACCACCATTGACATTGTAATGGTGGAATATTAAGCTATATGATAAATGTAGGTACAGTAGTACAAATTTACAAACAAGTCGGCTTGCCTAACTTAGCCTAGGCCTAGTAGGAGGCTTAACCCTGTCCAGAGGCTTAGCACAGCCCGGTTAAGCTGATCAAACCGGCTTGGTAAAAGTGGCCTAGGTAGCCCTCAGAATCGGATAGAATATTACAGAATAGTTGATAGTTCCATAAAAATAAACCCACTGAAATAGGTTGTAATATATAACAAACAAATTAACACATTATTACCATGTTTGCAAATTTGATGCCTTCCGATTTTCAAGATATAAAATACAAACTACTGTACTTGCTTCTCACACACGACACCACCAACAACACCGGTTTTTCATAAACAACGTAGAGGCAACGCGCTGTACAACATCCAATCAAAAGGTATCTTTTATACCTAGATGGTTTGTAAAACGTGTTGTCATTGGTTGGTAAAGAAATTTCCCACACGCCACTTCTACAAATGTCTGCGGCCGCTAAAAAAATTATTCTTGCAGGTTTATACTGCATTTGACATGGTTATACAATTGAAGAGTATAAATTGCGTACAAAAATAATTATAATGGAAGACCAGTTTGAACCTTACGATGCGGTATGTATTTATTTGTTATATAAACTAGAAATAATAAGTAACATTTCCTAGGCCGGTGTCGCCTCGGTGACTTGTTTTTTAGAATATCATTCACTGTATGCATCCATATGGATGGACTGTGTGGTGGTGGACGGGCGCTGCTGCCGCTTGTATTGACCGTGCCTAGGCCTAGGTTACACCAAAGAATATATAGAACAAGAATGAGTAATCCGTGGTTTTCCCTGTAACAGTGATTTATATAATAAGTCAGGGTATATACAACTTTTTGTGATGGTGACTTGTTTTTTAGAATATTATATAGGCCTATATCAATTATCATTAGGCCTAGCCTAGTAGCAGGCTAATTTGTTCAACATGCATGGAGTAAATTAGTAAAGTAAAGAATTATTATTCTTTACTCCATGATTTGTCATAATAACGAACTGGCTGCCTCTACGCGCCTAGTCGTAAATCCAATCCTGATTCTTTTCTATATTCATCTACTGTGCCTGTGTTTACGTGTTTTCACAAAGGATAGTTTGATACCGGCGTGAAGTTGGTTACTTATTCCTTATTCGATATTCAATTTTTTTTGTGAAGTTGGATCCTTATTCGACATTCACATTCACATGTATGGGGCGCAATGTGTAATAATATTTTAATTAAATGATTTTATACTTACGGCTTAGATTAACTAGGGCTATGATTTATAGGGCTATAACTTCGTTATAAACGGCATGGACCGGGATGACGATACATGGGTTCGGGCTAGTAGGGTCCAGTAGTTTCAGAAAAATACCACTTGCCCCGGTCCATGCCGTCTAGCTGTCATTTTACGCCATTTTAAAACCTTACTACAATTTAACGTTTTTAAAAATAAAAAATGCAATATAACCGGATGATTTATAGGGCTATAATTACGTGATAAACGGCATGGACCGGGATGACGATACATGGGTTGGGGCTAGTAGGGTCCAGTAGTTTCAGAAAAATACCACTTGACCCGGTCCATGCCGTCTAGCTGCCATTTCACGCCATTTTAAAACCTTACTACAATTTAACGTTTTTATAAAAAAATGCAATATAACCTAATGAAATATAGGGCTATAATTACGTTATAAACGGCATGGACCGGGATGACGATACATGGGTTGGGGCGAGTAGGGTCCAGTCATTTAAGAAAAATACCTCTTACCCAGGTCCATGCCGTCTAGCTGTCATTATACGCCATTTTAAAACGTTACTACAATTTAAGGTTTTCATAAAAAATGCAATGTAAACATATGATTTATAGGGCTATAATTACGTTATAAACGGCATGGACCGGGATGACGATACATGGGTTGGGGCAAGTAGGGTCCAGTCAATTCAGAAAAATACCTCTTACCCCGGTCCATGCCGTCTAGCTATCATTTTACGCCATTTTAAAACGTTACTACAATTTAACGTTTTTTTTAATAAAAAATGCAATATAACCGAATGGTTTATAGGGCTATAATTACGTTATAAACGGCATGGACCGGAATGACGATACATGGGTTGGGGCTAGTAGGGTCCAGTTGTTTCAGAAAAATACCACTTGACCCGGTCCATGCCGTCTAGCGGCCATTTCACGCCATTTTAAAACGTTACTACAATTTAACTTTTTTTATAAAAAATGCAACATAACCGGATGATATATAGGGCTATAATTACGTTATAAACGGCATGGACCGGGATGACGATACATGGGTTGGTGCGAGTAGGGTCCAGTCATTATAGAAAAGTACCACTTGCCCCGGTCCATGCCGTCTAGCTGTCATTTTACGCCATTTTAAAAGGTTACTACAATTTAAGGTTTTTAAAAATAAAAAATGCACTATAAACGTATGATTTATAGGGCTATAATTACGTTATAAACGGCATGGACCGGGATGACGATACATCGGTTGGGGCAAGTAGGGTCCAGTCAATTCAGGAAATACCACTTGCCCCGGTCCATGCCGTCTAGCTATCATTTTACGCCATTTCAAAACGTTACTACAATTTAACGTTTTTTAAAATAAAAAATGCAATATAACAGGATGATATATAGGGCTATAATTACGTTATAAACGGCATGGACCGGGATAACGATACATGGGTTGGGGCGAATAGGGTCCATTCATTTCAGAAAAATACCACTTGCCCCGGTCCATGCCGTCTAGCTGTCATTTTAAGCCATTTTAAAACGTTACTGTTACTACAATTTAATTTTTTTTAAATAAAAAATGCAATATAACCGGATGATTTATAGGGCTATAATTACGTGATAAACGGCATGGACCGGGATGACGATACATGGGTTGGGGCTAGTAGGGTCCTGTCGTTTCAGAAAAATACCACTTGCCTCGGTCCATGCCGTCTAGCTGTCATTTTACGCCATTTTAAAACGTTACTACAATTTAACGTTTTTTTAAATAAAAAATTCAATATAACAGGATGATATATAGGGCTATAATTACGTTATAAACGGCATGGACCGGAATGACGATACATGGGTTGGGGCGAGTAGGGTCCAGTCATTTCAGAAAAATACCACTTGCCCCGGTCCATGCCGTCTAGCTCTCATTTTACGCCATTTTAAAACGTTACCGGTCCTACAATTTAATTTTTAAAAATAAAAAATGCAATATAACCGAATGATTTATAGGGCTATAAATACGTTATAAACGGCATGGACCGGGATGACGATACATGGGTTGGGGCTAGAAGGGTCCAGTTATTTCAGAAATATACCTCTTACCCCGGTCCATGCCGTCTAGCTGTCATTATACGCCATTTTAAAACGTTACTACAATTTAAGGTTTTCATAAAAAATGCAATGTAAACATATGATTTATAGGGCTATAATTACGTTATAAATGGCATGGACCGGGATGACGATACATGGGTTGGGGCGAGTAGGGTCCAGTCAATTCAGAAAAATACCACTTGCCCCGGTCCATGCCGTCTAGCTATCATTTTACGCCATTTTAAAACGTTACTACAATTTAACGTTTTTTTTAAATAAAAAATGCAATATAACCGAATGGTTTATAGGGCTATAATTACGTTATAAACGGCATGGACCGGAATGACGATACATGGGTTGGGGCTAGTAGGGTCCAGTTGTTTCAGAAAAATACCACTTGACCCGGTCCATGCCGTCTAGCGGCCATTTCACGCCATTTTAAAACGTTACTACAATTTAACTTTTTTTATAAAAAATGCAACATAACCGGATGATATATAGGGCTATAATTACGTTATAAACGGCATGGACCGGGATGACGATACATGGGTTGGTGCGAGTAAGGTCCAGTCATTATAGAAAAGTACCACTTGCCCCGGTCCATGCCGTCTAGCTGTCATTCTACGCCATTTTAAAAGGTTACTACAATTTAAGGTTTTTAAAAATAAAAAATGCACTATAAACGTATGATTTATAGGGCTATAATTACGTTATAAACGGCATGGACCGGGATGACGATACATCGGTTGGGGCAAGTAGGGTCCAGTCAATTCAGGAAATACCACTTGCCCCGGTCCATGCCGTCTAGCTATCATTTTACGCCATTTCAAAACGTTACTACAATTTAACGTTTTTTTAAATAAAAAATGCAATATAACAGGATGATATATAGGCCTATAATTACGTTATAAACGGCATGGACCGGGATAACGATACATGGGTTGGGGCGAATAGGGTCCATTCATTTCAGAAAAATACCACTTGCCCCGGTCCATGCCGTCTAGCTGTCATTTTAAGCCATTTTAAAAGGTTACTACAATTTAAGGTTTTTAAAAATAAAAAATGCACTATAAACGTATGATTTATAGGGCTATAATTACGTTATAAACGGCATGGACCGGGATGACGATACATCGGTTGGGGCAAGTAGGGTCCAGTCAATTCAGGAAATACCACTTGCCCCGGTCCATGCCGTCTAGCTATCATTTTACGCCATTTCAAAACGTTACTACAATTTAACGTTTTTAAAATAAAAAATGCAATATAAACGCATGATATAATAGGGCTATAATTACGTTATAAACGGCATGGACCGGGATGACGATACATGGGTTGGGGCGAGTAGGGTCCAGTCATTTCAGAAAAATACGACTTGCCCCGGTCCATGCCGTCTAGCTGTCATTATACGACATTTTAAAACGTTACTACAATTTAAGTTTTTTTAAATAAAAAATGCAATATAACCAAATGATTTATAGGGATATAATTACGTTATAAACGGCATGGACCGGGATGACGATACATGGGTTGGGGCGAGTAGGGTCCAGTCATTTTAGAAAAATACCACTTGCCCCGGTCCATGCCGTCTAGCTGTCAATTTACGCCATTTTAAAACGTTACTACAATTTAAGGTTTTCATAAAAAATGCAATGTAAACGTATGATTTATAGGGCTATAATTACGTTATAAACGGCATGGACCGGGATGAAGATACATGGGTTGGGGCAAGTAGTGTCCAGTCAATTCAGAAAAATACCACTTGCCCCGGTCCATGCCGTCTAGCTGTCATTTTACGCCATTTTAAAACGTTACTACAATTTAACGTTTTTAAAATAAAAAATGCAATATAAACGCATGATATAATAGGGCTATAATTACGTTATAAACGGCATGGACCGGGATGACGATACATGGGTTGGGGCCAGTATGGTCCAGTTGTTTCAGAAAAATACCACTTGCTCCGGTCCATGCCGTCTAGCTGTCATTTTACGCCATTTTAAAACGTTACTAAAATTTACGTTTTTTTAAATAAAAAGTGCAATATAACCGAATGATTTTTAAGGCTATAATTACGTTATAAACGGCATGGACCGGGATGACGATACATGGGTTGGGGCAAGTATGGTCCATTCGTTTCAGAAAAATACCACTTGCCCTGGTCCATGCCGTCTAGCTGCCATTTTACGCCATTTTAAAACGTTACTACAATTTAAGGTTTTCATAAAAAATGCAATGTAAACGTATGATTTATAGGGCTATAATTACGTTATAAACGGCATGGACCGGGATTACGATACATGGGTTGGGGCGAGTAGCGTCCAGTCATTTCAGAGAAATACCACTTGCCCCGGTCCATGCCGTCTAGCTGTCATTTTACGCCATTTTAAAACGTTACTACAATTTAAGGTTTTCATAAAAAATGCAATGTAAACGTATGATTTATAGGGCTATATTTACGTTATAAACGGCATGGACCGGGATGAAGATACATGGGTTGGGGCAAGTAGGGTCCAGTCAATTCAGAAAAATACCACTTGCCCCGGTCCATCCCGTCTAGCTATCATTTTACGCCATTTTAAAACGTTACTAAAATTTACGTTTTTTAAAATAAAAAATGCAATATAACCGAATGATTTATAGGGCTATAATTACGTTATAAACGGCATGGACCGGGATGACGATACATGGGTTGGGGCCAGTATGGTCCAGTTGTTTCAGAAAAATACCACTTGCTCCGGTCCATGCCGTCTAGCTGTCATTTTACGCCATTATAAAACGTTACTACAATTTAACGTTTATAAAATAAAAAATGCAATATAAACGCATGATATAATAGGGCTATAATTACGTTATAAACGGCATGGACCGGGATGACGATACATGGGTTGGGGCGAGTAGGGTCCAGTCATTTCAGAAAAATACGACTTGCCCCAGACCATGCCGTCTAGCTGTCATTTTACGACATTTTAAAACGTTACTACAATTTAAGTTTTTTAAAATAAAAAATGCAATATAACCGAATGATTTATAGGGATATAATTACGTTATAAATGGCATGGACCGGGATTACGATACATGGGTTGGGGCGAGTAGCGTCTAGTCATTTCAGAGAAATACCACTTGCCCCGGTCCATGGCGTCTAGCTGTTATTTTACGCCATTTTAAAACGTTACGACAATTTAAGGTTTTCATAAAAAATGCAATGTAAACGTATGATTTATAGGGCTATAATTACGTTATAAACGGCATGGACCGGGATGAAGATACATGGGTTGGGGCAAGTAGGGTCCAGTCAATTCAGAAAAATACCACTTGCCCCGGTCCATGCCGTCTAGCTATCATTTTACGCCATTTTAAAACGTTACTAAAATTTACGTTTTTTAAAATAAAAAATGCAATATAACCGAATGATTTATAAGGCTATAATTACGTTATAAACGGCATGGACCGGGATGACGATACATGGGTTGGGGCAAGTATGGTCCATTCGTTTCAGAAAAATACCAGTTGCTCCGGTCCATGCCGTCTAGCTGTCATTTTACGCCATTATAAAACGTTACTACAATTTAACGTTTTTAAAATAAAAAATGCAATATAAACGCATGATATAATAGGGCTATAATTACGTTATAAACGGCATGGACCGGGATGACGATACATGGGTTGGGGCGAGTAGGGTCCAGTCATTTCAGAAAAATACGACTTGCCCCGGTCCATACCGTCTAGCTGTCATTTTACGACATTTTAAAACGTTACTACAATTTAAGTTTTTTTAAATATAAAATGCAATATAACCGAATGATTTATAGGGATATAATTACGTTATAAACGGCATGGACCGGGATGACGATACATGGGTTGGGGCTAGTAGGGTCCAGTCGTTTTAGAAAAATACCACTTGTCCGGTCCATGCCGTCTAGCTGCCATTTTACGCCATTTTAAATCGTTACTACAATTTAACGTTTTTATAAAAAATGCAATATAACCGGATGGTATATAGGGCTATAATTACGTTATAAACGGCATGGACCGGGATGACAATACATGAGTTAGAGCGAGTAGGGTCCAGTCATTTCAGAAAATTACCTCTAGCCCCGGTCCATGCCGTCTAGCTGTCATTTTACGCCATTTTAAAACGTTACTACAATTTAAGATTTTTTTTAAAATAAAAAATGCAATATAACCGAATTATTTATAGGGCTATAATTACGTTATAAACGGCATGGACCGGGATGACGATACATGGGTTGGGGCTAGTAAGGTCCAGTCGTTTCAGTAAAATACCACTTGACCCGGTCCATGCCGTCTAGCGGCCATTTCACGCTATTTTAAAACGTTACTACAATTTAACTTTTTTATAAAAAATACAATATAACCGGATGATATAATTATAGGGCTATAATTACGTTATAAACGGCATGGACCGGGATGACGATACATGGGTTGGTGCGAGTAGGGTCCAGTCATTATAGAAAAGTACCACTTGCCGTCTAGTTGTCATTTTACGCCATTTTAAAACGTTACTACAATTTAACGTTTTTAAAAATAAAAAATGCACTATAAACGTATGGTTTATAGGGCTATAATTACGTTATAAACGCCATGGACCGGGATTACGATACATTGATTGGGGCAAGTAGGGTCCAGTCATTTCACCCACGTATCGTCATCCCGGTCCATGCCGTTTATAACGTAATTATAGCCCTATAAATCATGCGTTTATATTGCTTTTTTTTTTTTAAAGTTCAATTGTAGTAACGTTTTAAAATGGCGTAAAATGGCAGCTAGACGGTATGGACAGGGGCAAGTGGTCTTTTTCTATAATGACTGGACCCTACTCGCCCCAACCCATGTCGTCATCCCGGTCCATGCCGTTTATAACGTAATTATAGCCCTATATATCATCCGTTTATATTGCATTTTTTATAAAAACGTTAAATTGTAGTAACGTTTTAAAATGTCGTAAAATCGCAGCTAGACGGCATGGACCGGGGCAAGTGGTATTTTTCTGAAACGACTGGACCCTACTAGCCCCAACCCATTTGTCGTCATCCCGGTCCATGCCGTTTATAACGTAATAATAGCCCTATAAATCATGTGTTTATATTCCATTTTTTATTTTAAAAAACGTTAAATTGTAGTAACGTTTTAAAATGGCGTAATATGAAAGCTAGACGGCATGGACCGGGGCAAGTGGTATTTTTCGAAATGACTGGACCCTACTCGCCCCAACCCATATATCGTCATCCCTGTCCATGCAGTTTATAACGTAATTATAGCCCTGTAAATCATATGTTTATATTGCATTTTTTAATTTAAAAATCGTTAAATTGTAGTAACGTTTTAAAATGGCGTAAAATGACAGCTAGACGGCATGGACCGGGGCAAGTGGTATTTTTCTGAAACGACTGGACCCTGCTAGCCCCAACCCATGTATCGTCATCCCGGTCCATACCGTTTATAACGTAATTATAGCCCTATATATCATCCGGTTATATTGCATTTTTTATAAAAAAAAAATTAAATTGTAGTAACATTTAAAATGGCGTAAAATGACAGCTAGACGGCATGGACCGGGGTAAGAGGTATTTTTTTTAAATGACTGGACCCTACTCGTCCCAACCCATGTATCGTCATCCCGGTCCATGCCGTTTATAACGTAATTATAGCCCTATATATCATCCGGTTATATTGCATTTTTTATAAAAACGTTAAATTGTAGTAAGGTTTTAAAATGGCGTGAAATGGCAAGTAGACAGCATGGACCGGGTAAAGTGGTATTTTTCTGAAACTACTGGACCCTACTAGCCCCAACCCATGTATCGTCATCCCGGTCCATGCCGTTTATAACTTAATTATAGCCTTATAAATCATTCGGTTATATTGCATTTTTTATTTAAAAAAATTAAATTGTAGTACCGGTAACGTTTTAAAATGGCGTAAAATGACAGCTAGACGGCATGGACCGGGAAAAGTGGTATTGTTATGCAATGACTGGACCCGACTCGACCCAACCCATGTATCGTCATCCCGGTCCATGCCGTTTATAACGTAATTATAGCCCTATATATCATTCGGTTATATTGCATTTTTTATAAAAAAAAACGTTAAATTTTAGTAACGTTTTATAATGGCGTTAAATGATAGCTAGACGGCATGGACCGGGGCAAGTGGTATTTTTCTGAAATGACTAGACCCTACTCGCCCCAACCCATGTATCGTCATCCCGGTCCATGCCGTTTATAACGTAATTATAGGCCTATATGTACGTCATCCGCTTATATTCTATTTTTCATTTTAAAAAAACTTAAATTGTAGTAACGTTTTAAAATGGCGTAAAATGGCAGCTACACGGCATGGACCGGGGCAAGTGGTATTTTTCTGAAACGACAGGAACCTACTAGCCCCAACCCATGTATCGTCATCCCGGTCCATGCCGTTTATAACGTAATTATAGCCCTAAATATCTTCCGGTTAAATTGCATTTTTTATAAAAAAAAAACTTAAATTGTAATAACATTTTAAAATGGCGTAAAATGGCAGCTAGACGGTATGGACCGGGGCAAGTGGTACTTTTCTATAATGACTGGATCCTACTCGCACCAACCCATATTCGTCATCCCGGTCCATGCCGTTTATAACGTAATTATAGCCCTATATATCATCCGGTTATATTGCATTTTTTATAAAAAAGTTAAATTGTAGTAACGTTTTAAAATGGCGTGAAATGGCCGCTAGACGGCATGGACCGGGTCAAGTGGTATTTTTCTGAAACGACTGGACCCTACTAGATCCAACCCATGTATCGTCATCTCGGTCCATGCCGTTTATAACGTAATTATAGACCTATACATCATTCGGTTATATTGCATTTTTTATAAAAAAAAAAACGTTAAATTGTAGTAACGTTTTAAAATGGCGTAAAATGATAGCTAGACGGCATGGACCGGGGCAAGTGGTATTATTCTGAATTGACTGGACCCTACTTGCCCCAACCCATGTATCGTCATCCCGGTCCATGCCGTTTATAACGTAATTATAGACCCTTAAATCATTCGGTTATATTGCATTTTTTATATAAAAAAAACCGTTAAATTGTAGTAACGTTTTAAAATGGCGTAAAATGATAGCTAGACGGCATGGACCGGGGCAAGTGGTATTTTTCTGAATTGACTGGACCCTACTTGCCCCAACCCATGTATCGTCATCCCGGTCCATGCCGTTTATAACGTAATTATAGCCCTATAAATCATATGTTTACATTACATTTTTTATGAAAACCTTAAATTGTAGTAACGTTTTAAAATGGCGTAAAATGACAGCTAGACGGCATGGACCGGGGTAAGAGGTATTTTTCTTAAATGACTGGACCCTACTCGCCCCAACCCATGTATCGTCATCCCGGTCCATGCCGTTTATAACGTAATTATAGCCCTATATTTCATCAGGTTATATTGCATTTTTTATAAAAACGTTTAAATTGTAGTAAGGTTTTAAAATGGCGTGAAATGGCAGCTAGACGGCATGGACCGGGTCAAGTGGTATTTTTCTGAAACTACTGGACCCTACTAGCCTCAACCCATGTATCGTCATCCCGGTCTATGCCGTTTATAACGTAATTATAGCCCTATAAATCATTCGGTTATATTGCATTTTGTATTTAAAAAAAAATTAAATTGTAGTACCGGTAATGTTTTGAAATGGCGTAAAATGGCAGCTAGACGGCATGGACCGGGGCAAGTGGTATTTTTCTGAAACGACAGGACCCTACTAGCCCCAACCCATGTATCGTCATCCCGGTCCATGCCGTTTATAACGTAATTATAGCCCTATAAATCATACGGTTATATTGCATTTTTTATAAAAAAAAAACTTAAATTGTGGTAACGTTTTAAAATGGCGTAAAATGGAAGCTAGACGGCATGGACAGGGACAAGTGGTATATTTCTAAAACGACTGGACCCTACTAGCCCCAATCCATGTATCTTTATCCCGGTCCATGCCGTTTATAACGTAATTATAGCCCTATAAATCATTCGGTTATATTGCATTTTTTATAAAAAAAAGACGTTAAATTGTATTAATGTTTTAAAATGGCGTAAAATGATAGCTAGACGGCATGGACCGGGGCAAGTGGTATTTTTCTGAATTGACTGGACCCTACTTGCCCCAACCCCGTGTATCGTCTTCCCGGTCCATGCCGTTTATAACGTAATTATAGCCCTATAAATCATACGTTTACATTGCATTTTTTATGAAAAGCTTAAATTGTAGTCACGTTTTAAAATGGCGTAAAATGACAGCTAGACGGCATGGACCGGGGTAAGATGTATTTTTCTTAAATGACTGGACCCTACTCGCCCCAACCCATGTATCGTCATCCCGGTCCATGCCGTTTATAACGTAATTATAGCCCTATTATATCATGCGTTTATATTGCATTTTTTATTTTTAAAACGTTAAATTGTAGTAACGTTTTAAAATGGAGTAAAATGACAGCTAAACGGCATGGACCGGGGCAAGTGGTATTTTTCCGAAATGACTAGACCCTACTCATCCCAACCCATGCATCGTCATCCCGGTCCATGCCGTTTATAACGTAATTATAGCCCTATAAATCATACGTTTATAGTGCATTTTTTATTTTTAAAAACCTTAAATTGTAGTAACCTTTTAAAATGGCGTAAAATGACAGCTAGACGGCATGGACCGGGGCAAGTGGTACTTTTCTATAATGACTGGACCCTACTCGCACCAACCCATGTATCGTCATCCCGGTCCATGCCGTTTATAACGTAATTATAGCCCTATATATCATCCGGTTATGTTGCATTTTTTATAAAAAAAGTTAAATTGTAGTAACGTTTTAAAATGGCGTGAAATGGCCGCTAGACGGCATGGACCGGGTCAAGTGGTATTTTTCTGAAAAAACTGGACCCTACTAGCCCCAAACCATGTATCGTCATTCCGGTCCATGCCGTTTATAACGTAATTATAGCCCTATAAATCATATGTTTACATTGCATTTTTTATGAAAACCTTAAATTGTAGTAACGTTTTAAAATGGCGTATAATGACAGCTAGACGGCATGGACCGGGTCAAGTGGTATTTTTCTGAAACTACTGGACCCTACTAGCCCCAACCCATGTATCGTCATCCCGGTCCATGCCGTTTATAACGTAATTATAGCCCTATAAATCATTCGGTTATATTGCATTTTGTATTTAAAAAAATTAAATTGTAGTAACAGTAACGTTTTAAAATGGCTTAAAATGACAGCTAGACGGCATGGACCGGGGCAAGTGGTATTTTTCTGAAATGAATGGACCCTATTCGCCCCAACCCATGTATCGTTATCCCGGTCCATGCCGTTTATAACGTAATTATAGCCCTATATATCATCCTGTTATATTGCATTTTTTATTTAAAAAAACGTTAAATTGTAGTAACGTTTTGAAATGGCGTAAAATGATAGCTAGATGGCATGGACCGGGGCAAGTGGTATTTCCTGAATTGACTGGACCCTACTTGCCCCAACCGATGTATCGTCATCCGGGTCCATGCCGTTTATAACGTAATTATAGCCCTATAAACCATTCGGTTATATTGCATTTTTTATTTAAAAAAACGTTAAATTGTAGTAACGTTTTAAAATGGCGTAAAATGATAGCTAGACGGCATGGACCGGGGCAAGTGGTATTTTTCTGAATTGACTGGACCCTACTTGCCCCAACCCATGTATCATCATCCTGGTCCATGCCGTTTATAACGTAATTATAGCCCTATAAATCATATGTTTACATTGCATTTTTTATGAAAACCTTAAATTGTAGTAACGTTTTAAAATGGCGTATAATGACAGCTAGACGGCATGGACCGGGGTAAGAGGTATTTTTCTTAAATGACTGGACCCTACTCGCCCCAACCCATGTATCGTCATCCCGGTCCATGCCGTTTATAACGTAATTATAGCCCTATATTTCATTAGGTTATATTGCTTTTTTTTATAAAAACGTTAGATTGTAGTAAGGTTTTAAAATGGCGTGAAATGGCAGCTAGACGGCATGGACCGGGTCAAGTGGTATTTTTCTGAAACTACTAGACCCTACTAGCCCCAACCCATGTATCGTCATCCCGGTCCATGCCGTTTATAACGTAATTATAGCCCTATAAATCATTCGGTTATATTGCATTTTGTATTTAAAAAAATTAAATTGTAGTAACAGTAACGTTTTAAAATGGCTTAAAATGACAGCTAGACGGCATGGACCGGGGCAAGTGGTATTTTTCTGAAATGAATGGACCCTACTCGCCCCAACCCATGTATCGTTATCCCGGTCCATGCCGTTTATAACGTAATTATAGCCCTATATATCATCCTGTTATATTGCATTTTTTATTTAAAAAAACGTTAAATTGTAGTACCGTTTTGAAATGGCGTAAAATGATAGCTAGACGGCATGGACCGGGGCAAGTGATATTTTTCTGAATTGACTGGACCCTACTTGCCTCAACCGATGTATCGTCATCCCGGTCCATGCCGTTTATAACGTAATTATAGCCCTATAAATCATTCGGTTATATTGCATTTTTTATATAAACAAAACGTTAAATTGTAGTAACGTTTTAAAATGGCGTAAAATGATAGCTAGACGGCATGGACCGGGGCAAGTGGTATTTTTCTGAATTGACTGGACCCTACTTGCCCCAACCCATGTATCGTCATCCCGGTCCATGCCGTTTATAACGTAATTATAGCCCTATACATCAAACGTTTACATTGCATTTTTTATGAAAACCTTAAATTGTAGTAACGTTTTAAAATGGCGTAAAATGACAGCTAGACGGCATGGACCGGGGTAAGAGGTATTTTTCTGAAATGACTGGACACTACTCGCCCCAACCCATGTATCGTCATCCCGGTCCATGCCGTTTATAACGTAATTATAGCCCTATAAATCATACGTTTACATTGCATTTTTTATGAAAACCTTAAATTGTAGTAACGTTTTAAAATGGCGTAAAATGACAGCTAGACGGCATGGACCGGGGTAAGAGGTATTTTTCTGAAATAACTGGACCCTACTCGCCCCAACCCATGTATCGTCATCCCGGTCTATGCCGTTTATAACGTAATTATAGCCCTATATTTTATCCATTTATATTGCAATTTTTATAAAAACGTGAAATTGTAGTAAGGTTTTAAAATGGCGTGAAATGGCAGCTAGACGGCATGGACCGGGGTAAGAGGTATTTTTCTGAAATAACTGGACCCTACTAGCCCCAACCCATGTATCGTCATCCCGGTCCATGCCGTTTATAACGTATTTATAGCCCTATAAATCATTCGGTTATATTGCATTTTTTATTTTTAAAAATTAAATTGTAGGACCGGTAACGTTTTAAAATGGCGTAAAATGACAGCTAGACGGCATGGACCGGGGCAAGTGGTATTTTTCTGAAATGACTGGACCCTACTCGCCCCAACCCATGTATCGCCATTCCGGTCCATGCCGTTTATAACGTAATTATAGCCCTATATATCATTCGGTTATATTGCATTTTTTATTTAAAAAAACGTTAAATTGTAGTAACGTTTTAAAATGGCGTAAAATGACAGCTAGAAGGCATGGACCGAGGCAAGTGGTATTTTTCTGAAACGACAGGACCCTACTAGCCCCAACCCATGTATCGTCATGCCGGTCCATGCCGTTTATCACGTAAATATAGCCCTATAAATCATCCGGTTATATTGCATTTTTTATTTAAAAAAAATTAAATTGTAGTAACAGTAACGTTTTAAAATGGCTTAAAATGACAGCTAGACGGCATGGACCGGGGCAAGTGGTATTTTTCTGAAATGAATGGACCCTATTCGCCCCAACCCATGTATCGTTATCCCGGTCCATGCCGTTTATAACGTAATTATAGGCCTATATATCATCCTGTTATATTGCATTTTTTATTTAAAAAAACGTTAAATTGTAGTAACGTTTGGAAATGGCGTAAAATTATAGCTAGACGGCATGGACCGGGGCAAGTGGTATTTCCTGAATTGACTGGACCCTACTTGCCCCAACCGATGTATCGTCATCCCGGTCCATGCCGTTTATAACGTAATTATAGCCCTATAAATCATACGTTTATAGTGCATTTTTTATTTTTAAAAACCTTAAATTGTAGTAACCTTTTAAAATGGCGTAGAATGACAGCTAGACGGCATGGACCGGGGCAAGTGGTACTTTTCTATAATGACTGGACCCTACTCGCACCAACCCATGTATCGTCATCCCGGTCCATGCCGTTTATAACGTAATTATAGCCCTATATATCATCCGGTTATGTTGCATTTTTTGTAAAAAAAGTTAAATTGTAGTAACGTTTTAAAATGGCGTGAAATGGCCGCTAGACGGCATGGACCGGGTCAAGTGGTATTTTTCTGAAACAACTGGACCCTACTAGCCCCAACCCATGTATCGTCATTCCGGTCCATGCCGTTTATAACGTAATTATAGCCCTATAAACCATTCGGTTATATTGCATTTTTTATTTAAAAAAAACGTTAAATTGTAGTAACGTTTTAAAATGGCGTAAAATGATAGCTAGACGGCATGGACCGGGGCAAGTGGTATTTTTCTGAATTGACTGGACCCTACTTGCCCCAACCCATGTATCGTCATCCCGGTCCATGCCATTTATAACGTAATTATAGCCCTATAAATCATATGTTTACATTGCATTTTTTATGAAAACCTTAAATTGTAGTAACGTTTTAAAATGGCGTATAATGACAGCTAGACGGCATGGACCGGGGTAAGAGGTATATTTCTGAAATAACTGGACCCTACTAGCCCCAACCCATGTATCGTCATCCCGGTCCATGCCGTTTATAACGTATTTATAGCCCTATAAATCATTCGGTTATATTGCATTTTTTATTTTTAAAAATTAAATTGTAGGACCGGTAACGTTTTAAAATGGCGTAAAATGACAGCTAGACGGCATGGACCGGGGCAAGTGGTATTTTTCTGAAATGACTGGACCCTACTCGCCCCAACCCATGTATCGTCATTCCGGTCCATGCCGTTTATAACGTAATTATAGCCCTATATATCATCCTGTTATATTGAATTTTTTTTTTTTTAAAACGTTAAATTGTAGTAACGTTTTAAAATGGCGTAAAATGACAGCTACACGGCATGGACCGAGGCAAGTGGTATTTTTCTGAAACGACAGGACCCTACTAGCCCCAACCCATGTATCGTCATCCCGGTCCATGCCGTTTATCACGTAATTATAGCCCTATAAATCATCCGGTTATATTGCATTTTTTATTTAAAAAAAATTAAATTGTAGTAACAGTAACGTTTTAAAATGGCTTAAAATGACAGCTAGACGGCATGGACCGGGGCAAGTGGTATTTTTCTGAAATGAATGGACCCTATTCGCCCCAACCCATGTATCGTTATCCCGGTCCATGCCGTTTATAACGTAATTATAGCCCTATATATCATCCTGTTATATTGCATTTTTTATTTAAAAAAACGTTAAATTGTAGTAACGTTTTGAAATGGCGTAAAATGATAGCTAGACGGCATGGACCGGGGCAAGTGGTATTTCCTGAATTGACTGGACCCTACTTGCCCCAACCGATGTATCGTCATCCCGGTCCATGCCGTTTATAACGTAATTATAGCCCTATAAATCATACGTTTATAGTGCATTTTTTATTTTTAAAAACCTTAAATTGTAGTAACCTTTTAAAATGGCGTAGAATGACAGCTAGACGGCATGGACCGGGGCAAGTGGTACTTTTCTATAATGACTGGACCCTACTCGCACCAACCCATGTATCGTCATCCCGGTCCATGCCGTTTATAACGTAATTATAGCCCTATATATCATCCGGTTATGTTGCATTTTTTGTAAAAAAAGTTAAATTGTAGTAACGTTTTAAAATGGCGTGAAATGGCCGCTAGACGGCATGGACCGGGTCAAGTGGTATTTTTCTGAAACAACTGGACCCTACTAGCCCCAACCCATGTATCGTCATTCCGGTCCATGCCGTTTATAACGTAATTATAGCCCTATAAACCATTCGGTTATATTGCATTTTTTATTTAAAAAAAACGTTAAATTGTAGTAACGTTTTAAAATGGCGTAAAATGATAGCTAGACGGCATGGACCGGGGCAAGTGGTATTTTTCTGAATTGACTGGACCCTACTTGCCCCAACCCATGTATCGTCATCCCGGTCCATGCCATTTATAACGTAATTATAGCCCTATAAATCATATGTTTACATTGCATTTTTTATGAAAACCTTAAATTGTAGTAACGTTTTAAAATGGCGTATAATGACAGCTAGACGGCATGGACCGGGGTAAGAGGTATATTTCTGAAATAACTGGACCCTACTAGCCCCAACCCATGTATCGTCATCCCGGTCCATGCCGTTTATAACGTATTTATAGCCCTATAAATCATTCGGTTATATTGCATTTTTTATTTTTAAAAATTAAATTGTAGGACCGGTAACGTTTTAAAATGGCGTAAAATGACAGCTAGACGGCATGGACCGGGGCAAGTGGTATTTTTCTGAAATGACTGGACCCTACTCGCCCCAACCCATGTATCGTCATTCCGGTCCATGCCGTTTATAACGTAATTATAGCCCTATATATCATCCTGTTATATTGAATTTTTTTTTTAAAAAAACGTTAAATTGTAGTAACGTTTTAAAATGGCGTAAAATGACAGCTAGACGGCATGGACCAAGGCAAGTGGTATTTTTCTGAAACGACAGGACCCTACTAGCCCCAACCCATGTATCGTCATCCCGGTCCATGCCGTTTATCACGTAATTATAGCCCTATAAATCATCCGGTTATATTGCATTTTTTATTTAAAAAAAATTAAATTGTAGTAACAGTAACGTTTTAAAATGGCTTAAAATGACAGCTAGACGGCATGGACCGGGGCAAGTGGTATTTTTCTGAAATGAATGGACCCTATTCGCCCCAACCCATGTATCGTTATCCTGGTCCATGCCGTTTATAACGTAATTATAGCCCTATATATCATCCTGTTATATTCCATTTTTTATTTAAAAAAACGTTAAATTGTAGTAACGTTTTGAAATGGCGTAAAATGATAGCTAGACGGCATGGACCGGGGCAAGTGGTATTTCCTGAATTGACTGGACCCTACTTGCCCCAACCGATGTATCGTCATCCCGGTCCATGCCGTTTATAACGTAATTATAGCCCTATAAATCATACGTTTATAGTGCATTTTTTATTTTTAAAAACCTTAAATTGTAGTAACCTTTTAAAATGGCGTAAAATGACAGCTAGACGGCATGGACCGGGGCAAGTGGTACTTTTCTATAATGACTGGACCCCACTCGCACCAACCCATGTATCGTCATCCCGGTCCATGCCGTTTATAACGTAATTATAGCCCTATATATCATCCGGTTATGTTGCATTTTTTATAAAAAAAGTTAAATTGTAGTAACGTTTTAAAATGGCGTGAAATGGCCGCTAGACGGCATGGACCGGGTCAAGTGGTATTTTTCTGAAACAACTGGACCCTACTAGCCCCAACCCATGTATCGTCATTCCGGTCCATGCCGTTTATAACGTAATTATAGCCCTATAAACCATTCGGTTATATTGCATTTTTTATTAAAAAAAACGTTAAATTGTAGTAACGTTTTAAAATGGCGTAAAATGATAGCTAGACGGCATGGACCGGGGCAAGTGGTATTTTTCTGAATTGACTGGACCCTACTTGCCCCAACCCATGTATCGTCATCCCGGTCCATGCCGTTTATAACGTAATTATAGCCCTATAAATCATATGTTTACATTGCATTTTTTATGAAAACCTTAAATTGTAGTAACGTTTTAAAATGGCGTATAATGACAGCTAGACGGCATGGACCGGGGTAAGAGGTATTTTTCTTAAATGACTGGACCCTACTCGCCCCAACCCATGTATCGTCATCCCGGTCCATGCCGTTTATAACGTAATTATAGCCCTATATTTCATTAGGTTATATTGCATTTTTTTATAAAAACGTTAAATTGTAGTAAGGTTTTAAAATGGCGTGAAATGGCAGCTAGACGGCATGGACCGGGTCAAGTGGTATTTTTCTGAAACTACTGGACCCTACTAGCCCCAACCCATGTATCGTCATCCCGGTCCATGCCGTTTATAACGTAATTATAGCCCTATAAATCATTCGGTTATATTGCATTTTGTATTTAAAAAAATTAAATTGTAGTAACAGTAACGTTTTAAAATGGCTTAAAATGACAGCTAGACGGCATGGACCGGGGCAAGTGGTATTTTTCTGAAATGAATGGACCCTACTCGCCCCAACCCATGTATCGTTATCCCGGTCCATGCCGTTTATAACGTAATTATAGCCCTATCATCCTGTTATATTGCATTTTTTATTTAAAAAAACGTTAAATTGTAGTAACGTTTTGAAATGGCGTAAAATGATAGCTAGACGGCATGGACCGGGGCAAGTGGTATTTTTCTGAATTGACTGAACCCTACTTGCCCCAACCGATGTATCGTCATCCCGTTCCATGCCGTTTATAACGTAATTATAGCCCTATAAATCATTCGGTTATATTGCATTTTTTATATAAAAAAAACGTTAAATTGTAGTAACGTTTTAAAATGGCGTAAAATGATAGCTAGACGGCATGGACCGGGGCAAGTGGTATTTTTCTGAATTGACTGGACCCTACTTGCCCCAACCCATGTATCGTCATCCCGGTCCATGCCGTTTATAACGTAATTATAGCCCTATACATCATACGTTTACATTGCATTTTTTATGAAAACCTTAAATTGTAGTAACGTTTTAAAATGGCGTAAAATGACAGCTAGACGGCATGGACCGGGGTAAGAGGTTTTTTCTGAAATGACTGGACCCTACTCGCCCCAACCCATGTATCGTCATCCCGGTCCATGCCGTTTATAACGTAATTATAGCCCTATAAATTATACGTTTACATTGCATTTTTTATGAAAACCTTAAATTGTAGTAACGTTTTAAAATGGCGTATAATGACAGCTAGACGGCATGGACCGGGGTAAGAGGTATTTTTCTGAAATAACTGGACCCTACTCGCCCCAACCCATGTATCGTCATCCCGGTCCATGCCGTTTATAACGTAATTATAGCCCTATATTTCATCCGGTTATATTGCAATTTTTATAAAAACGTGAAATTGTAGTAAGGTTTTAAAATGGCGTGAAATGGCAGCTAGACGGCATGGACCGGGGTAAGAGGTATTTTTCTGAAATAACTGGACCCTACTAGCCCCAACCCATGTATCGTCAACCCGGTCCATGCCGTTTATAACGTATTTATAGCCCTATAAATCATTCGGTTATATTGCATTTTTTATTTTTAAAAATTAATTTGTAGGACCGGTAACGTTTTAAAATGGCGTCAAATGACAGCTAGACGGCATGGACCGGGGCAAGTGGTATTTTTCTGAAATGACTGGACCCTACTCGCCCCAACCCATGTATCGTCATTCCGATCCATGCCGTTTATAACGTAATTATAGCCCTATATATCATTCTGTTATATTGAATTTTTTATTTAAAAAAACGTTAAATTGTAGTAACGTTTTAAAATGGCATAAAATGACAGCTAGACGGCATGGACCGAGGCAAGTGGTATTTTTCTGAAACGTCAGGACCCTACTAGCCCCAACCCATGTATCGTCATCCCGGTCCATGCCGTTTATCACGTAATTATAGCCCTATAAATCATCCGGTTATATTGCATTTTTTATTTTTAAAAACGTTAAATTGTAGTAAGGTTTTAAAATGGCGTAAAATGACAGCTAGACGGCATGGACCGGGGCAAGTGGTATTTTTCTGAAACGACTGGACCCTACTAGCCCGAACCCATGTATCGTCATCCCGGTCCATGCCGTTTATAACGAAGTTATAGCCCTATAAATCATAGCCCTAGTTAATCTAAGCCGTAAGTATAAAATCATTTAATTAAAATATTACACATATTGCGCCCCATACATGTGAATGTGAATGTCGAATAAGGATCCAACTTCACAAAAAAAATTGAATATCGAATAAGGAATAAGTAACCAACTTCACGCCGGTTAGTTTGATAATATTTCTATATTTAAAGACACCTTCCCTACAATTTGTGACGTTTTGTAAAAATAATACTGTACATATATATTACTTTAAAAACATTAAACCAGGTCATTCCTTGTCTTAAATGTACGTTTTATGGTAAATTATGATAAAAAGTGAGAAACAATGCACTACCTAAGTAGCTCGCGGCGATTGAACTCTCGTGGACGGTCTTTAGGCCTAGCCTAGCTAGGCTTAGTTTTGTAGGCCTATTTGGTACACATCGTTAACGTACGAACATCGTACGCTAGCTATATACCTAGCCTGACGTCGTAACTATAGTTGCTGCATTAATTGTCTTTCTATTTTTGCCAGATTCCGTTGATACAAATTGGGAAAAACCCGGCATTTTCGCTGAAAAGTTAGGAGTCTTCCATTTGTTTTGGCCTCACGATCGATCGAAAAGTGGGTGAATTACAGAAGAAAAATATCAATCCGCACGCAATGCATTTTGGGATTTATAGCGGGCCGCTATAATTATTAAAATCGACTTATTTTTCACATTTTTAATCATTTAAAGATGAAAAAAGTTATCGCAATAGAACCATATAGTATTATTTTTACATTAACTATAGTTTGTGACATGAGCAATGAATGTTGGAATGGCGCTATATAAATCGAACGATTGATTGATTGATTAAAGTAGATCTAAAAAGCGTAGGGAAGGTGTCTTTAACTTCTTTCTGGTAAAACAAGTAAATGTTAATGAAATTTAATATTGTATCCTATTAATAACATGTATTTTATACTAATTTTTATCATAAAAACAATACTTAATTTACCGGGTGTAGATTAGTTTGCAACAATGGCAAAGAATAGGCCGTGCTGAGTAACGGTTGGTTGATTTTTAGTGTTGCTGTTCGGCCTTTTTTGTGAACTAATTTAGCATAGTGGTAAATAATTTTCTGTAGAAGTGAATGTACATTAGTTTGTTATTAACTATGTTTTATAAAATGTTTTACAATTGCAAAATATATTATCATAATTCTATTTAATGTGACATGTATAATATCTATTAATATCAAGTCTTATTTAGTCTGTATACATCCGCCCATTATGAGGGCGGGCATCACTCTCTGTTACAAATTTGTCATGCAAAAATCGTGGAATACTCATTCTTGTGATATATATTCTTTGCTTACACCCACCATACAGTTAACGATTTGTATTAGGTACATTAATGCTTTATTATATAAATAAATATATGCATGATGACCTTTAGCCTAGGCCTACTACTAGCATATATGATCTATCTCATTAATTGTATTCATGCATGAATTAATAACCAAATAGCAAACAAATCAATTATTTATTTAATAATACACTTTACACAGGAGGATGCATACAAGCCATATGGAGATGGACAGTACGGTGATGATCCATATGGAGACGGTGCGTATGGCGATGGTGCAAACTATGACGATGATCCATATGATGGTCACAATCCTTACGACAATGGTGACACAGGAACAGACAAAGGGATGTACGGATTTGAGGATGAAAGGGAGGAGGAAGAGGCAGAAGAGGAGTTATTCAAACAAAAAGTTGAGAAAGATGACGAGACTATTCGCAGTGACTGTCTATCTGTTTTTGCAGCCACTGATTACATAATGGAACCTGGTGTATTTGAAAATCTTCGAAGGTATGCAGAGCTGTAGATTGGTGGTTAAATTCCAATTCTAGGGTTCAAAGGATCCTGACCAGTAATATAAATTAATTAACTCTTTCTACTCCACTTATTAAGCCTCTTAATACGATTTATTAACGCATGACATACTGCAAACCCCTAAATATTCGCAATTTTACTAAATCCAATTATTTTGTGAACTTTTATTTTATGATTTAATTTTATTGTCCCTAAACAAGGAAGTAAAGTCGATCTGATACCACAAGAATGGAAGTCCTACACAAAACGAAACCTAACTAATTAACTTGTAACTAACTATTAATTTGTAAACAAGAATTTACTCTTATATTTTATATAATAATTGTGGTAATGCGCTGTATTTTTGTAGAGCAATACATAAATTCATAAATATTTTTTTCTAGATATTTCCAAGCTGGTGGCACACCTGAACAAGTTGTTATCCTCCTATCTGAGCATTACACAGCTGTGGCACAGACAGTCAACCTGTTTGCCGAGTGGCTTATATCAACAGGTGTCAATCCCACTGAGGTACAGCAGATGGTTGAAGATCACCTCAAGAGCCTCATAATAAAACATTTCGACCCAAAGAAAGCTGATAAGATTTTCAGTGATGAAGGAGGTGTAAGTTAAAATGAAGAATCTTTCAAAAGTATATTATACCCCTTTCACACCAAAAGCAAAACTCCGGAGACACCCCGGAGTTGACGCCCCGCTGTTTGGTGTGAAAGGTAAAATCAAGCAACTCCGGAGTTTAAAACTGCGAGGTTGAACAGCTGAACGTTCTCCGGAGAGCGAACTGCGGGGACACCCCGGTGTTTTGGTGTGAAAGGTACCAACATCAAACTCCGGAGTGTTTCGGGTCAAAAGGTCATCCTCACACGATCACTCATTGCTTTAGTTTTATTTAAAAATACTTTAAATATTTGTACAAAATATATAGCGGGTTTAAAAAATAATAAGTAGTATCAATAAAATATTATATTACTTCTGAGACTTTTGAAAGTAATTATTAAATTAAAAATATTGTTAATTAAAATTATTCTAATGATCGTTGCGATGTAAACAAACAAAATAGAGGGCGACATTTACAATTTTATTTTATAAACCCCGGTGTTGCTAGGTTGGTGTGGAAGGGGTATCTCCGGAGTTTCTCGACGTTTTGAATGGTCATAAACCCTGGGGTGTCTCCGGAGACACTCCGGAGTTTTGGTGTGAAAGGGGTATTAGAAAGATCAAGCAATGAACTTTAGTGATTGTGTCAACTACGTTTCTTTACTACAGTTAATGTATAATTATGGTTTGTTTCATTGAATTATTTTACATGGACCTTTAGATACTGATGCCAGAGATGTTTTTGTAAAGCTTGGTTCCCACTAGCGATTAAATTGCACTCTGTAAAATCAAATCTGCAATGTTTGCAGCACTGTTGCGTCGTCGGTTCCTACTTTGTGCATTACGTTGCTGTATTCTAGTGGGAACCACACTTTGCACCCTCTATTTTTGGATGTATTTTGTAATATTTTATTCACATTTATTTTGACAGACACCGTCTTGGCTAGAAGGCATGATTCAGCATCGTACATGGCGACAACTCTTCTACAAACTCGCTGGAGAGCATCCTGATTGCCTTATGTTAAACTTCACAATCAAGGTATTTATTTTTTCTGTCTACTGTTGTTATTAACAAGCCAGTGCTACAAGTATTCATTGTTTGTTGTTATAATCCTCAGTTGTATTTTCCTCACAATTTTTTTGTTAACTTATTAATACAACTCCACAGCTCAAAAACCTAAATCCTGATCCTAACTCTCACTGTATCTCCTCCACACACTAAATAAATAAATGCATCGAGCAAAGACACATATTGTATCAAACAAGGTCTTTCGCACCTGTTGCGACGTCAATGTTTTTCGTTTTTCACGTGTCTACGCATTGCCGCATAGCCATGTGTAGCATTGTGAAAATGAAACATTGACGTTCGATTTGATTTGCCGGATCAGGTGTGAAAGACCCTTTATAGTGCAGCTTTAGCTTTATTGGAATGTGCTTTCCCTCCAATAACAAGGTCTAGCATTGTTGGATGCGTAAAAATACCTTTTATTTAAATGAATAATTTATTTTTAAAAAAATATTCACCAATTTTATCAGCTATTTTTCTTTATATTGTACTCTTATAGCTTATTACTGATCTTGGATATCAAGGAGAAATTGGCAATGTTTCAACAGCCTGCCATCAGATAGAGGTGTTCTCAAAAGTGCTTCAGACCTCCATTGGTAAACTCCTTGAAGGTGGTGAAGAGGCTCTTCATATTCATCTTCCAGAATTTAGTGTAAGTAACATTCGATAGCGAGTGCTTAACTCTCCAGGATGGTAACCAGTAGTATATTCATGAAATTGTCCTAATAAAAAGTAGCACTAGTAATAAATATTATGAAAAACATTTAGCATTCAGGGAAAACAGTTTTACTGATAACATGATAAGATAAAAATAATTCAAGATTTTTAGTGGGTTAGCTGAGTGCGTAATATATATATATATACTTGCACTGATGAAGGGCTAGTGTTGCCCGAAAGCTCTGCTAACCTTTCTGGCTGTTTACTTTATCGTTTTGATTTAGCTTTTCGCTTTTTATTTTTGTATCTCCATTGAGATCCAGCCACTGATACCCACAGCATTGTCATTTTTTTCAGTAATTTACCTTTGGATTTATATATATATATACATATATATAAATCAAAGAGCTGCATAGGCAGGATATAGAAAAAAATCAAGATCAAATAAGTTAAAACTGCCTCAATATAGGTTTATTTTTACGACATGTTTCGGGCATAGCCCATCATCAGGTGAAGAGAATTGTAACAAAGGATATATGTACTTAAGAAGCCCTATAAATCTGTTTGTGAAAATTTCAATTCAATCAAAATTGAACATACATGTGACCGAGCTTCAATGCCATCAAATTTGAAAAGAACAATGATTAAAATTAAAAAGTCAAGCGGTGTTTTTTTGTAAGAAAAGTTACTTGTTTATTTCTATTCAGATTTGTTGCCCCAAACAACTAATGTTCAATCTAAATATGTAATCATTTATACTCCTGTTTATTTCTTCTAGAAAATGGTGTGCCATGGAGAACACACATACCTGTACGCTCAAGCCATGATGCACTTGCTGTCATCGGAGAGGGACGGGTCAGTTATTAGGAGAGTTTGTCAAGAAGTGCAAAAGAGTGCCATGAAAAGGTTTGTAACAGATAAAAGAAAAGTTTATTTAAAATTGAAATTTATTTCTCTTTGTTGCAGGAAGCATAGAAAATTGAAATGAACATTTTTTTTCAATATTGGACAATTATTTTAAGGGCATCAAATTGCAATAGAACACTATAAGTAAACACCTTTGGCAACCCCCACAAAGTGTACCCTTAATATGTGGTGTTCCTGAGTAATGGTTGGCCATAAAGTTACATTTATTGTCCCTTGTTCGTTTCTTCAAAACGTGTTCCTTGCAAGAGCTGTCTGAAAGGAGGAGTTCCAGTGTAACACAATTCGAGAACAATTTCTGTATATAAATAGCAAAATTATTCTGAATCTGCTCCTAAGTTCACAATTCATCAAATAATAAAATATTTTGTTTTACAGTCGTGGTAATGGAGTAGTTCAAATTGGAGTTGCTTTAAGTAGTGCTGCCAAATATCCAAGAGCTTGCCAGGCACTTGCTTCAATGTTGGCTAGAAACGCCCTCAACCCTGCAGATGTTCATGTGGTGAGTAAATAAAAACAAACTGATCCTCTGCTATACTATTGTAGGAAAATTTCTGAAAGTTAAATTTTGTGTAATCCACGGGTTTTCAGTTTTACATTTATAGACTTCAATCATAAAAGAGCCTATTGTGATTTTTTGATTTTTTAATTACCTGAACTAATAATTAAGAGAAAGGCTTCTCCATCAAATTAACTTTTACTTTTTTAAGTATTAACAATTAATGATAGATTACAATTGGTATTATTATTCTAGCTATATGAAATGTACACTAAGGAAGATCCACCACCAGTTGACCTTCTACGAATGCCACAATTGCTGGAGCTATTCATGCACACGCTATTCAGACCAAAAGCTAACATCAAACCTGAACATCGTGGCAATTACATCTACCTACTTGCTCACTCGGCATGTGTGCATGAGACGTGGAAGATGGTAAGTTCAAAGCTTTGTCTGCACTATCAAACTTTATGTGATGTGCCCATATATGGAAACGATGACATCATATCACTACCATATTTGGGCACATCACATTTTTTCTGTCAAACTAGTTTGATAGTATAGACAGGACTTAATTGGGTCTAAAGAAGAAAAAAACAAATCAAATCAAATCTTTTTTCTCCCCATTGATCAACATTTTGACTACCCTAAAAAGCTAATTTAGAAATAACCTATTTTGATATTTTTGGAATTTGAATATCAATTTTTTTTTTAAATCAACACTGTATATGATTCTTATTTTCACGTCAAATACCCCCATTAATTATTTGGATTCAAGCCACAATATTTAGTGAAACATTCATTAAGCCGCACCCATGTTTCTGATATCTAATATTAATCATTTTTCTTTTCAATGTAAGAATGAAACAAACTTAACCTAACCATTTTTCTCTGATTTACAGGGAGACCGTGTCAACATAAGCAAGGATGAGTTAAAACAAACATCACAGGCAATAGAAAAAATACACACTATATGCAGTAGTGATAAGCCTGCTTCAGAGCTTATAGCGGAACTTACTGCTATATACCAGTGTATTAGGTAAATTGGCAACTAGCTCCAAAAAAATTAACATCCTTTAGAACATGTTCCTACTCCTAACAAATAATCTGCTTTAAGAGGTTAGAGCAGAACTTTCCATCTACCTGTATATTTGATAGGTTGGCATCTAGTACCAGCCCTTATTAAAACCTTGCCCCCTCATATGCAGTGAAACGAGATTTCTTGACATATTCTTATAATATTAGTATGTAATGTATAACACAGTCACCACAAACAATAGCCATTAAACCACATAGGCCAAGGCTCCATATTTCTGGTGGTAGAACAAGTCTTCTCAAATAAAGACTTAAAACCGGAGGTCCAGTGTAAACATCTGGCTTGCGTGTACTTTAAGGAACTAAGTGCATCTTTCTAAAGTGTAGGGCTTCAGTATACTAGTCTCAGAAAGACATTTGTTTTTATGTGCTTTGTAATAATATATTACATTTTCTATTTTTAGGTATCCTGTAGTTTCTATGGGTATTCTTTACTGGGTAGACAAGACAGTTTCAGATCCAAGCTACTTTGAACGCATGACCGACCACACTCCTTTACACTTGATTCTTATGGACGAAATTATTAATTTGCATAATTTAATTCATGATACTGCATTGAAGTTACTCATACGTCTGCTAGAAGATCCTTATCCTCAGCTTGATGTCCTTGTGCAGGTAATACGGAGCTGTCGATTTGAAATGCCCTATGACCTTCATATATTATATTGTTGGTTGTCGATTTTGACTTCACAGTTAATTCTAGCAAATATTAAATACATGCATTATGTTTACTTTGGGAGATCGCTGACATTAAATTTTCCATTTTTGGTAATGCCAACTATGAGTAGTTGTATGTTAAAGATGTATTGTCCCCCAAAATCATGAAAAATAAAGATTTTTAAAATCGGACTTTGAATAGGCCATTTTGCAGTTTTAAATAAGAAAAAAAACGGAGGAAAAAAATTATTTCACCTATAAAAAGACAAAATAAACAGTTAAATTACCCAAAAACTCATTGTCTTCCAGACAATTTGACCATTTTTTGCTTTAAATTACATTTTTCTCAGGTAAATACATTTTTTTCAGACCCAATTTTTTGTGAGAGTGAATAACTATTATGTGACATTAAAATAACATATTCAACAACAAAATTTAAAAAAATATTTTTTTAGGGGGACAATACAGTATATCTTTAAAGCAGGCCTAACTATTGTTTGAGGTTCGCACATTTCTTTATGGAAATCCAAATCCAACAAATCTGTTGTTTTGCCCCAGCTGACCAAAATCCATAACATAGTTATCTGATATTTTATTATTATATTAACAGATGGAACTGAAAAAGACAGTATTGGACAGGATGGTGCATTTGCTAAGCAAGGGCTGTGTAGTGCCTGTTGTTAACCATATCAAGAAATGTGTTGATAAACAGAACTTAGATATGTCTCTTATAAGGCATTTTGTTACTGAGGTATGAATGCTGAAATTATGGACTGAAAGTCTGAAATTAATTAATGATAAATGAATGAATCGTATATATTAAGTATATTTCATTAACATGCATTAATATTAGACAGACTATTGACTGAATATTCTACTGAATGTTACTGACTTATGGAGGACTAATATAGAAGTTCAAAATATCTTTGTTAGGTTCTGGATATGATAGCTCCCCCTTACACCTCCGAGTTTGTCCAAATCTTTCTACCAATCATAGAAAACAACGACATTACTGGTACATTACGGAGTGAAGACGGGAAAGATCCTGTCTCTGATTTTATAGGTAGGTAGCTAAATATTCAAATGTATATATGTGTAAACAATTTTAGGAAATAAATAGGATTCAATATCAAAACTATAGGTGACATATTTCATAGCAACTAGCTTCATACAGGCATGCTTAGGAGTATATTGCCAGAACTTGCTTCTGAGAGAAGGACCTTACTTTATGTTATTGACATGTTCTTATTTTTATTTAAGCTTGATATATTCTACCATGTTAATGAAACAGAATTTTAGTACAGTACCATTTTTTCTCTTTTAGTATATTGTAAAACTAATTATTCAAATGCAGCAACAACGTGAGAACAACTATATCCAGTTATTGGAAATGATATATTATATCCGGCTAAGGTTAGTCCAACTATCATTTATTCAGCTGAGATGGTTGATCAAACTATGTTAACTTATGTTAACTGCCATTAATCCAGCTGAGGTGGTTGATCTTACTGCCATTAATCCAGCTGAGGTGGTCGATCTAACTGCCAGTATGATCGGTCTAGCTAAAATTAATCCAACTGAGGTGATCGGTCTAGCTACCATTAATCCACAGTGGTGGCCGAACTATCAATAATCTAGTTAAGGTTGTTGATCCAACTATCATTAATCCAGCTGAGGTTGTTGATCCAACTATCATTAATCCAGCTTAGATGGCTGATCCAACTATCATTAATCCATTTGAGGTGGTTGATCCGACTATCAGTAATCCAGTTGAGGTGATTGATCCAACTATCATTAATCCAGCTCAGGTGGCTGATCCAACTATCATTAATCCAGTTGAGGTGATTGATTCAACTATCATTAATCCAGCTTAGGTTGTTGATCCACCTACATTAATCCAGCTTAGGTGGCTGATCCAACTATCATTAATCCAGCTGAGGTTGTTGATCCAACTATCATTAATCTAGCTTAGATGGCTGATCCAACTATCATTAATCCATTTGAGGTGGTTGATCCGACTATCAGTAATCCAGTTGAGGTGATTGATCCAACTATCATTAATCCAGCTCAGGTGGCTGATCCAACTATCATTAATCCAGTTGAGGTGGTTGATTCAACTATCATTAATCCAGCTTAGGTTGTTGATCCAGCTACATTAATCCAGCTTAGGTGGCTGATCCAACTATCATTAATCCAGTTGAGGTGATTGATTCAACTATCATTAATGTAGCTTAGGTTGTTGATCCAACTACATTAATCCATCTTAGGTGGCTGATCCAACTATTATTAATCAAGCTTAGGTTGATCTATCCCAACCAACTGTCATTATACTTGCTGACTTGGTTGATCTCCCATTTTAGGTTGATCCACATATTGTTAATCTACCTAAGGTTGGTCCAACTATCATTAACTATTGTAACCAAGATGAGGTTAATCCAGTTATTAAGTTAATTTTGATTCAACATAGGATGCAGACTTCAAGCCAATATAGACTATAAATTGCATACACAATGGTAGTAACTAAGTGGTTGGGTGTGCCTGTTGGTTTGTTCATTCCCGTCAGTTTGAAGCAATCAAATACAAGGATTCAGCTCTACTCATTGTTACTACTTTCACAAAGGTCCAGATATAAGTCAACACAGAAGTTTTTTCAACCTGATTATACATTCATAGTACTGGGAAAATCTGATAAAATATTGTTTTAAAAGGTTATAGGTGTTGTGTGAATAATAAAGAAACTGAATCACCTGTTGACAGAATTAAGTGATACTAGTTTTTAATGTATAATAGTGCCTATTTACAAAAAGAGGATAAGATTTGTATGTATACATACTTAACAATATGTAAGATAATTAAACCGCTGTAATATGTTTTATTTGTGCACTAAATATTTCTATGTGTTGTTCTTGTGGGTTATATCACACTGATTTATCAAAGGTAAAGAATTTACATGATATTTGGAAAAATTCATATATTCACTGTACAAGGAACTCAACAGAAAATGAAATGACTGGTGATTGTTAACTTTATGCATGGTGAAGAAATCGTCAACAAAATGACCACACTTTGCTATGATTACAGGCAAATGGAAACTAGTGTTATAAAGCATAAAGCTAGTCAACAAAAGAGTACAGTATGCTACAAACATCCACCATCACCCAGTGATCTTAAAATGAAATGATGCAAAAATGCTGTGAAGGTGTGCTCATACCACATTTTTACTACTGGTATTATTATTTGCAACCGATTCATCTAGGCTATGGTAGTCACGACTGGGCTTTGATAATAGAGGGTTTCTTGTAAGAAGTTGATATTCCATGACAGACATTTATAATATTACAAATATTGAATTTGTTGACATGGCCGTACTCTTATTTCTTGTTCAGTTTTACAAATTTGTCGCGCTCAAAGTTGTATTATGTGTAGGTAGCGATGTATTCTTTATCATAACTAAGTTTACATTTCTTCCCGGTTTTTTTTTTTTCGCCGATACCTATTTGGCAATTATTTGGCTTGGCTAGTTTTCATCCATTCCTTTTCATCTTCAAAGGAATTGTTCAGTAATTCTAATCTATGGTGAACTACTTCTACTTGGTCAAACGCTTTTTCCGGTTTGCTGGAAAGCGCGTTTACGCTTGTTGAACATCCGTTTCCTCTTCTTTTATGAAAGCGTTCAAATTGTGTTTATTACCACTTTTATTCCGATGATGATGAGTCTTTAAACCGCAAAATGTCCAGTAAACAATGCACACATTGTCTTTCGGGATGATTGATTAGGTATGGAGCTACTTTATCTTCCTTAATAGTGGTCAAATATTCAATTCTTTTCTTTGCAGTTCCTTATCTGGTTTTGACCGTTTTGTACTCGGAGCATTGAAACTGTGAATGCTCCTGTTGGTAATATGCATCTGTACAACTATCTCTATTGAGATTGTTACAGAAATGCCTCTTCTTTGCGAATCAACACCGCTCATGCGCTCTGTTTGACTTGTTGGATTTCTTTTTTACATTAGTCCTATCCAAAATCCAGATTGATGGCCTGTGCTTAAAAATGCTTTGTTAACAATCTGCACCATATAAAACAAATAAATTCCCTACAAATAATGGATTTTAAATACTGCTTGCTCACCTCGAGGAGGTAGTATTCAATCTAAAATACAAAACAGAAAACATGTTATAAATAATATCATCATAGCAATATCAATATTGATTCTTTAAAAATTAAAATATGCCAGGAGCAGCAACCATGTGAATCGTCCTTGGCTGGATCCCTCTCGGTGGTAATCTCCTCTGCCGCTCGCTCCGGCTGGTGTTGTCGTTTTCCCGGTTGCCTTGATCTCCGCGGAGCGGTGTCACGTGATGACGGATCGGTTGCCTTTGATTCTTTCAGCCGTCAGTCAGTCTCTCCAAAACCGAATCTTTTGTCGACAGAGGGGCCGCCGAGGTCAGAGCCGTCCAGTTTGCTGTGATCCTATCGGGGCCGGTAGTCTGGGTCACTCGTCCTGCCACGACCCTCCTGATCAAATCCTGAACAAAGATACAAATGACATCGATCGTCTCAGCATTCTCGATTACTCTTCTTGCTCTTAATAAACGATAATTAAATAGCGCATGTTCCGTGCTTATCCTAGTACCTGGGTACAGATGTAGTGTTGTTGTGGTTACATCATAATCGATAGCGTAGGGTCTCCTAAATTCCACATTCTGAAATGCTGCAGTAAAATGTAAACCTGTGTTGTCACTTGAAATTATATTTGACATGTAAATTCCTGGAGGATAATTGTTGAAAATAATATCTTCAATATCTTCCAATTATATAATATGGCATCAGTTTATTTTCAACGATAGGCGATGAGTAATTGCTCATCTATAGCATAAGTAGTTTTCTAGTTTGTCCCAATGCTTATTGAAGCGTTTCTCAGTGAGTACACAGCTATCTACTACTATATAGGATATGTATATAAAAGTATTTACTCTCTCCTAACAGGCTAACAGATTGTGATTCGAAAAATGGCCAAATATCGACTGTATAAAAAAGGGTCGAGGTAACATGCGCAGACCACATTATTTGATTATGCCTATGTCGTTTTTATAAAAAAATTTAAAAGGAACAACAATTCTTTTAGAAAATGTACTATGCCATTGTTATTTCATACGCATCCAACACCGATTATCTCGCCACAAATTATACATTCGTTGACATTCGTACCTGGCGAGCGACGGCTTCCCACGCATTTTTTCCTCTTTTTTCCGTTTTTGTAAGACGAAACATTTTTATCATACAGACATTCTGTATGTCTGGATGCAATCCATTAGTTCGACCTCTGTTGGCGAAGGCATCTTTCTTGAAAATGAAGTAGCATCATCCCACCCTGTTTCGTTTGCTTTATCCAATCAAAAACTGTAGAAATGTTTAATTACTTTGTTACTACTGCTGCTTCTATCAGGAAACAGTTTATAATCTTCTATAACACTGGGAATTAACATTTTTTTTGCCGCCTTTTAATTTACTCTTTGTACTCTACTACTTAGTAATAATGAAGGTACCGATAATAATTTATAGGTACACACATTCCTCAATCTTTATTAAAACATCAAAACATATTTGATAAAAGTAACATACATAAAAAACTAAATTACAATAATAAAACACAAACAACAAAGACATTGATTAGAAAACTGACATGGAGCAAAAAGTGGCGGTATAAATTTAAAAAAAAAACATCGAATCATTTCTCCTAATAAAAGAATAGTTAATGAACTTAATTATCGGAAGAGAGATTAGGGCCTACTCTTCTTGCTCTTAATAAACGATAATTAAATGGCGTTTGTTCCTGTGCTTATCCTAGTACCTGGGTACAGCTTCATCCGGTTCAATGTAGTGTTAATGTGGTTACATCATAATCGAGAGCAGGGTCTCCTAAACTCCACATTCTGAATAACTACAGTAAAACTTAAACCTGTGTTGCCACTTGAACTTATATAATGTTGATCTTGTAACATCATAATCGAGAGCGTAGGGTCTAAATTCAACATTGCTACAGTAAAACGTAAAGTTGTCCTGCCACTTGAACTTATATTTGACATGTAAATTCCTAGAGGGTAATCGTTGACTACAAAAATAATATGTTGGATATCTTCCAATTATATAAGGTGGCATCAGTTTATTTGCAACGATCGACGGTGCTGGAGTAATTGCTCATCTAGAGCATAAATAGTTTTCTAGTTTGTCCCAATGCTTATTCAAGCGTTTCTCAGTGAGGTCACAGCTATCTACTATATAGAATATGTATATAAAAATCTTTACTCATTTCCAACCAGGTAAATAATAGATTAATAAAAATTTAAAATACCAAGAAAGAGTGACTTCCCTGGCATAACAGATTGTGATTTGAAAAATGGCCAAATATCGACTGTATAAAAAAGTGTCGAGGTAACATGCGCAAACCATGTGATTCTAGCCATGTCATTAAAAAATAAATAAAAAAAGGATCGAAATTTCGCAATTTTTCAAAAATGTTCCTGTACTATGGTATAGTATAGTATCTACTATAGAGAATATGTATATAAAAATCCTTGCTCTTTTCCAACGAGGTACATAACAGATTGTGATTCGAAAAATTGCCAAATATCGGCTGTTTAAAAAAAATATCGATAACAGGCACAGACCACATTATGTGATTCTGCGCATGCCATTTTATTTAAAAATGTTATTTCATACTCATCCAACACCGATTAACTCGCCAGTTACAGGATTGTATAATTTATTGCGCTTATGAGTATCATTTAAGGAGTTGAAAGAGTACCAGCTCCACTCTGTACACATAAGCACATAGTTTCATTCGTTCCTTCCAACAATTATGTACAAAAAAGTAAAAAACATAGGTCGCCCACGACCAGTCAGCACATCCGATGGAACATTACCCTGTGGAGATACGGATAGTTTAATTAATAGATACTTTAATAGTGACCACCACTATTTAAAGTGACCACCACAGGTGAGGTATAAAAGGACAAAAAAACAAGATGAACCATGTTTGTCCCCCGGGAGGGTTGATTATAACTTCGATGCGGTAAAATCGATTAGATTCTCGAGCGTTTCGCTTCCAATTTACCAATCATGATATGCATATGGCATTCTCTAATCCTCCTCTTAATAAACGATAATTAAATAGCGCTTATCTTAGTACCTGGGTACAGCTTCTTCAGGTCCAATGTAGTGTTGATGTGGTTATAGCGTAGGGTCTCCTAAATTCAACATTCTGAATACCTGATGTAAAACTTAAACTTGTGCTGCCACTTATACTTATATTAGACATGTATAATATTAAATTCAATTTAAATTTATTCAGAAAAGCCTCCAGAAATGGAGAGATACTGTAGGCCTAATACATTAAAATTAAAGGAAACCATTAATAAACAAAACGAAAACAATTCCAAGCTTTGATTGGAGAGATACTGTACATTAAAATTACAAAGCAAAACATTAATAAACAAAACGATTCAAAGCTAGCTTTCAACGCCATCAATAAGAGTTTCAGATAATTATGATGGTTATAATTTGCAATCGTAGGATCTCTTTCGAGTAAAGTTGTAATAACGGTGTCATAGATGCCGTGATGATTGTTCACAACTTATATCATTGATAAGCAGTATCGTAAAAATGACAGGCAGAATTATTTAAACTTGCACTGTACTTAATCTAATCTATCAGTCAGTGTGTTCTTCATTATTTTACTGCCATTGACTTCCACATTTAAAAGATAGACGTACAATTTTTTTGATTTAGAGTTATTCTTTATAGATTTCTTTCAGCTGAGTCCTGATGTAAATTCTCAATAATGGCTTCAGGCCGGTTCACATTAGACGCGGGGCGTGGAGAATTTCCTGGGCGTCCGATACAATCGCGAACAGTGTTGAATCTAGCTTCGACGCGGTAAAGTCGATTAGATTCTCGAGCGTTTCGCTTCCAATTGGACTAATCATGATATGCATATTTCAGCGATCGTCTCAGCATTCTCTATTACTCTTCTTGATCTTCATAAACGATAATTAAATAGCGTTTGTTCCGACGTGCTTATCCTTGTACCTAGGTACAGCTTCAAAAGGTCCAATGTAGTGTTAATGTGGTTACATCATAATCGAGAGCAGGGTCTTCTAAATTCCACATTCCGAATAGCTGCAGTAAAACTTAAATCTGTGTTGCCACTTGAACTTATATTTGACATATAAATTCAGGTCTAATGTAGTGTTGATGTTGTGATATCGTAATCGAGAGCGTAGGGTCCCGTTAATTCAACATTCTGAATACCTGCAGCAAAACTTAAATTTGTGCTGCCACTTGAACTATTAGACATGTAAATCCAAGTCTAATGTAATCGAGAGCGAAGGATCTGAATTGCTACAGTAAAACGTTGTGCTAAGCGTGTAATCTTCAATTGTATAATATGGCATCAGTTTATCGTAGGGTCTGCTCATCTAATTCTGGAAGTAGTTTTCTAGTTTGTCCCAATGCTTATTCAAGCGTTTATCTCAGGTCATGAGGTTATTGACTTGTAAATAATAGAATAGATCATTCATATAATCAGAGTTTATCTAGTACTCGCACATTGCTTCCTTCCAGATGGCAATTTATCCGGCCGCATACTGTTTTTGACGCTATATACGTCGCTTGTCTGTCTTGCTGTGAGTTATTTGCTGGTTGACGATTAAGTTGTCGGATGTCGGTTGAACATTAATTTGGCTGAACTTGGTAAAGGAAACATCTGCTGTCTCCGTCATTATAAAAAAAAAATTTTCTCCGCAAACTAATTACACTTCTTGCCTGTTTTTATTACTTTAAAAAACATATGAATTGCTTTACTGTAACATTCATACTCGCTAACCCAGCTCGTTTGTTTGTCTTGGTAAATTATTATGTTGACACCTTGAATATAGTGAGTATACAACTTTTGTGCTCTTCTTTGATGTAGATGGCAAAGCTTCCACTCATTCATTTTCTTGACTTTCAGTGGTACAATTCAGTCTGCTTAAAATAATTTGTTTTGAATATCAGAGCTTAAGATAGTTTCACATCAAATTGTTATGAGCCGCTGCCTTTCAAAGCGTCTTTCTACATGTCTGCAATCTTGCTTAAGACCGTACTGGTTACAGTACACTTACTTTGGTTTACTTAACTTAGTTGATATATTTTATAATAATAATTTCATTCAGTAGACGACAAACAAGAACACATTGTACACAAATCACTCCGATATTTATGTTTCGTCGTTCGTCACAATGACCCCCTGTACCTCATCAGTGTGATCATTATTTGTTGAGCCATGTTTTTAAGTAATTAATATCCATATTACGTATATAAATAAATGTGTATATATCAAAGGTTAATAATTCATTGTGCAATCGTCAGATGAAAAGCTAATAAAAAATATTGATTAAATATGTATGTTCTAAAAATTTGTTTTTTAGTTGTAGATTTATTCAGAAATATTGGAGGAAAATGCTTAGTATCTTTGTAAGTTTAAATCACAATAATATATCATTTAAACAATTAATACTAGGAACGGGAGATAAGCTAATAGATTATATTTACACTTTTGCAGCATTTACTATTTATAGAAAAAAAATGTTATCTGCACTAAATAAGCCAGTGGGTAAATCTTTATGGAATTCATTTAAAAGCAATATGTTATATAACATTGAATGTGAAACATATAACAATAAAGAAACAAGTATAGAAAAATGGGTAGCTTTAAGAAATACGATTATGATAATATAATTTCTAATTTGATACGATTAAAAGAAAAAGAATTACAGTGATACGTGTTACTGGTGGTACTGAGCTATTATTGTTTTTTTTATCATGTATATAAATATATTGTATAATCCGGGTTGTAAAATAAAAACAAACAAATGAAAATGTGTGAACTATTTTAAAACGGGATAGATGATAATGATGATCCTGTCAAGTGTATAACAAAATATAAGAAAATTAATGAAAAAAGGAGTAATACAGAATTCATATATGTAAAAATGTTACTTACTGTATGAACTGTAACGACATTTACAAGTTAAATAATACTGTACTGTACTGATTTTATGTAATATGAGATAATATGAATGTGAATAAAAGTGGTGTTTGCGCCACAAAAGAGAAAAAAAAAATATGTATGTTCAGTCGTCATAATTGATCTATTTATATACTCAAATGTATTCATCATTTTGTGGCGCAGAAATGTATTATGTGTTTCTGCGCGTGTCGTTTTATCAAAAAATAAAAAGGTCCAAATTAGGCAATTTCTTGAATTTTTTTCGAAACATGGCCAAATATCGTCTGTTTAATAAAGTGTCTAGGTAACAAATGCAGCCCACATTATGTGATTCTCCGCATGTAATTTTATCGAAAAGTAAAATTTCGCAATTTTACAAATCCCCTTACTATAGTACAGGGATTTTCGAAAATACCCAAATTTTGACCTTTTTATTTGTTGATATAAATGGTTACTATACGTGAAAAAAAAAAATCGAAAATTGGGCATTTTTCGAAAAATGGCCAAAATATGCACTTTTTAAAATACTATTACTATGCAATAATATTGCTATATATGCGCACATATTGCTTTATTATCATCTTATAGACATATAGTAACCATTTATATCAAATGATATGATATCAGATGATAATAAAGCAATATATGTGCATATATAGCAATATTATTGCAAAGTAATAGTATTTTGAAAAGTGCGTATTTTAAAATAGTATTATTTTGCAATAATATTGCTATATATGCGCATATATTGCTTTATTATCATCTTATAGACGTTATAACGCCCTAATTTTACAATCCGTTCACACGTACATGCGCATGCGTAGTACATCAACAAACTCAGATCCATAAAAGTTGCGACTTTAAAGATGTATTGTCCCCCAAAATCATGAAAAATAAAGATTTTTAAAATCGGACTTTGAATAGGCCATTTTGCAGTTTTAATGAAGTTGTTCACTTCCAGAAGAAAAAAAACGGGGTAAAAAAATTATTTCACCTATAAAGAGACAAAATAAACAGTTAAATTACCCAAAAACTCATTGTCTTCCAGACAATTTGACCATTTTTGCTTTAAATTACATTTTTCTCAGGTAAATACATTTTTTTCAGACCCAATTTTTTGTGAGAGTGAATAACTATTATGTGACATTAAAATAACATATTCAACAAAAATATTTAAAAAAATATTTTTTTAGGGGGACAATATATCTTTAAATGGATTTAATCAATTTGTTTAAAGGTTTTTGTTAAAATAATAATATTATTTTGATGATTTTAAACAAACAAAATAGCTTTAATCCATTTAATTTAACGGCTCTGGCTGTGCGCTCCATGAACGCTCTACGCGTGCGCGTTTATTTTGTACAGCGATTCTCTTATAGTAATGCATTGTTTTTACATTTTGTTGTTTAAAATGCATTCATTCATTCAAGTAAACATTTATTTCTACGATAAAAAAAACATTTCTTTCAATTTACAAATAAATTATGAGATTAAAATCATCTTCGCAGTAACTTATGATTGCGTTATCTTAACAAAGTATATATATATTTAAAACCTTGTGAATGTTATACATTTTTTAAGCACATGACTCGACTCCATACACTACATAGGCATAGTTGGACACACAAATGGCCAGTAATGTACCTCGTGACTTTCTAAAATCTGTGAATGCGCCGAGAGGTTTGTTGATGTACTACGCATGAGCATGTACGTTTGAACAGATTGTATATTTAGGGCGTTATCCCTAATACGGCGTAACATAATAACAGTATTTTAAAATACACATATATTGCTTTATTATCATCTGATATCATATCATTTGATATACAATGATAATAAAGCAATATATTCGCATATAGGCCTATAGCAATATTTTTGCATAGTAATAGTATTTTGAAAAGTGCATATTTTGGCAATTTTTTTGAAAAATGCCCACATTTTCGACCTTTTTATTTTTTGATATAAATGGTTACTATACCTCTATAAGATGATAAAGCAATATATACGCATATTATAGCAATATTATTGCATAATAGTATTTTAAAAAGTGCATATTTCATATCAGAACGCATTATTCGACTCTGCGCATGTTTATTATGCTATAGTAATCGTTTATGTCAAAAGTGGTTACTATTGCCTTTTTAGTTTTCGATAAAAATGGTTACTATAGCACAATTGACATGCGCATAGCGCAATTTTTGACTCTGCGCATGTTTATTATGCTATAGTAATCATTTATGTCAAAAGTGGTTACTATAGCACAATTGACATGCGCAGAACCAATTATTCGACTCTGCTCATGTTTATTATGCTATAGTAACCCCATTTATGTCAAAAAATAAAAGGGTCGAAAAACGGCCATTTTTCGAAAATTTCCATGTACTATAGTACAGGGATTTTTACAAAAAATGACAAATTTTCGACCTTTTTATTTTTCGATAAAACTGGTTACTATAGCACAATTGACATGCGCAGAACGCATTATTCGACTCTGCGCATGTTTATTATGCTATAGTAACCATTTATGTAAAAAGTGGTTACTATACCACAATTGACATGCGCAGAACGTATTATTCGATTCTGCGCATGTTTATTATGCTATAGTAACCAATTATGTCAAAAGTGGTTACTTTAGCACAATTGACATGCGCAGAACCAATTATTGGACTTTGCTCATGTTTATTATGCTATACTAACCATTTATGTCCAAAAATAAAAGGGTCGAAAAACGGCCATTTTTCGAAAATTTTCCTGTACAGAACCAATTATTCGACTCTGCGCATGTTTATTATGCTGTAGTAACCAGTTTTATCGAAAAATAAAATCATTTATGTCACAACTGGTTAATATAGCACAATTGACATGTGCAGAACGCATTATTCGACTCTGCGCATGTTTATTATGCTATAGTAACCATTTATGTCAAAAGTGGTTACTATAGCACAATTGATATGCGCAGAACCAATTATTCGACTCTGCGCATGTTTATTATGCTATAATAACCATTTATGTCAAACAATAAAAGGGTCGAAAATCGGCCATTTTTCGAAAATTTTCCTGTACTATAGTACAGTGATTTTTTCAAAAAATGACCAATTTTCGACCTTTTTATTTTTTGATAAAACTGGTTACTATAGCACAATTGACATGCGCTGAACGCATTATTCGACTCTGCGCATGTTTATTATGTTATAGTAATCATTTATGTCAAAAGTGGTTACTATAGCACAATTGACATGCGCAGAACCAATTATTCGACTCTGCGCATGTTTATTATGCTATAGTAACCATTTATGTCAAAAAATAAAAGGGTCGAAAATCAGCCATTTTTCGAAAATTTTCCTGTACTATAGTACAGGGATTTTTTTCAAAAAATGACCAATATTCAACCTTTTTATTTTTCGATAAAACTGGTTACTATAGCAAAATTGACATGCGCAGAACCAATTATTGGACTTTGCTCATGTTTATTATGCTATAGTAACCATTTATGTCCAAAAATAAAAGGGTCGAAAAACGGCCATTTTTCGAAAATGTCCATGTACTATAGTACAGTGATTTTTTCAAAAAATGACCAATTTTCGACCTTTTTATTTTTCGATAAAACTGGTTACTATAGCACAATTGACATGCGCAGAACGTATTATTCGACTCTGCGCATGTTTATTATGCTATAGTAACCATTTATGTCAAAAAATAAAAGGGTCGAAAATCGGTCATTTTTCGAAAATTTTCCTGTACTATAGTACAGGGATTTTTTCAGAAAATGACCAATTTTCGACCTTTTTATTTTTCGATAAAACCGGTTACTTTAGGACAATTGACATGCGCAGAACGCATTATTCGACTCTGCGCATGTTTATTATGCTATAGTAACCATTTATGTCAAAAGTGGTTACTATAGCACAATTGATATGCGCAGAACCAATTATTCGACTCTGCGCATGTTTATTATGCTATAATAACCATTTATGTCAAACAATAAAAGGGTCGAAAATCGGCCATTTTTCGAAAATTTTTCTGTACTATAGTACAGTGATTTTTTCAAAAAATGACCAATTTTCGACCTTTTTATTTTTTGATAAAACTGGTTACTATAGCACAATTGACATGCGCTGAACGCATTATTCGACTCTGCGCATGTTTATTATGCTATAGTAATCATTTATGTCAAAAGTGGTTACTATAGCACAATTGACATGCGCAGAACCAATTATTCGACTCTGCGCATGTTTATTATGCTATAGTAACCATTTATGTCAAAAAATAAAAGGGTCGAAAATCAGCCATTTTTCGAAAATTTTCCTGTACAGGGATTTTTTTCAAAAAATGACCAATATTCAACCTTTTTATTTTTCGATAAAACTGGTTACTATAGCAAAACGGACATGCGCAGAACCAATTATTGGACTTTGCTCATGTTTTTTATGCTATAGTAACCATTTATGTCCAAAAATAAAAGGGTCGAAAAACGGCCATTTTTCGAAAATGTCCATGTACTATAGTACAGTGATTTTTTCAAAAAATGACCAATTTTCGACCTTTTTATTTTTCGATAAAACCGGTTACTTTAGGACAATTGACATGCACAGAACGTATTTTTCGACTCTGCGTATGTTTATTATGCTATAGTAACCAATTATGTCAAAAGTGGTTACATTAGCACAATTGACATGCGCAGAACCAATTGTTGAACTTTGCTCATGTTTATTATGCTATAGTAACCATTTATGTCAAAAAATAAAAGGGTCGAAAATCGGCCATTTTTCGAAAATTTCCATGTACTATAGCATAATAAACATGCGCAGAGTCGAATAATTGGTTCTGCGCATGTCAATTGTGCTATAGTAACCACTTTTGACATAAATGGTTACTAAAGCATAATAAACATGCGCAGAGTCGAATAATGCGTTCTGCGCATGTCAATTGTGCTATAATAACCAGCTTTGACATAAATGATTTTATTTTTTGATAAAACTGGTTACTACAGCATAATAAACATGCGCAGAGTCGAATAATTGGTTCTGCGCAGGTCAATTGTGGTATAGTAACCACTTTTGACATAATGGTTACTATAGCATAATAAATATGCGCAGAATCGAATAATGCGTTCTGCGCATGTCAATTGTGCTATAGTAACCAGTTTTATCGAAAAATAAAAAGGTCGAAAATTGGTCATTTTTTGAAAAGATCCCTGTACTATAGTACATGGAAATTTTCGAAAAAATGGCCGATTTTCGAACCTTTATTTTTGACATAAATGGTTACTATAGCATAATAAGCATGAGCAAAGTCCAATAATTAGTTCTGCGCATGTCAATTGTGCTAAAGTAACCGCCTTTGACATAATTGGTTACTATAGCATAATAAACATGTGCAGAGTCGAATAATACGTTCTGCGCATGTCAGTTGTGCTATAGTAACCAGTTTTATCGAAAAATAAAAAGGTCGAAAATTGGTCATTTTTTGAAAATATCTCTGTACTATAGTACAGGGAAATTTTCGAAAAATGGCCGATTTTCGACCCTTTCATTTTTTGACATAAATGGTTACTATAGCATAATAAACATGCGCAGAGTCGAATAATTGGTTCTGCGCATGTCAATTGTGCTATAGTAACCACTTTTGACATAAATGATTACTATAGCATAATAAACATGCGCAGAGTCGAATAATACGTTCTGCGCATGTCAATTGTGCTATAGTAACCAGTTTTGTCGAAAAATAAAAAGGTCGAAAATTGGTGATTTTTTGAAAAAATCCCTATACTATAGTACAGGAAAATTTTTGAAAAATGGCCGATTTTCGACCCTTTTATTTTTTGACATAAATGGTTACTATAGCATAAAAAACATGCGCAGAGTCGAATAATTGGTTCTGCGCATGTCAATTGTGCTATAGTAACCACTTTTGACATAAATGATTACTATAGCATAATAAACATGCGCAGAGTCGAATAATGCGTTCTGCGCATGTCAATTGTGCTATAGTAACCAGTTTTATCGAAAAATAAAAAGGTCGAAAATTGGTCATTTTTAAAAAAAATCACTGTACTATTTTCGATTTTCGACCCTTTTATTTTTTGACATAAATGGTTATCATAGCATAATAAACATGCGCAGAGTCGAATAATTGGTTCTGCGCATGTCAATTGTGCTATAGTAACCACTTTTGACATAAATGGTTACTATAGCATAATAAACATGCGCAGAGTCGAATAACGCGTTCTGCGCATGTCAATTGTGCTATAGTAACCAGTTTTATCGAAAAATAAAAAGGTCGAAAATTGGTGATTTTTTGAAAAAATCCCTGTACTATAGTACATGGACATTTTCGAAAAATGGCCGTTTTTCGACCCTTTTATTTTTGGACATAAATGGTTACTATAGCATAATAAACATGAGCAAAGTCCAATAATTGGTTCTGCGCATGTCAATTGTGCTAAAGTAACCACTTTTGACATAATTGGTTACTATAGCATAATAAACATGCGCAGAGTGGAATAATACGTTCTGCTCATGTCAATTGTGCTATAGTAACCAGTTTTATCGAAAAATAAAAAGGTCGAAAATTGGTCATTTTTTGAAAAAATCCCTGTACTATAGTACAGGAAAATTTTCGAAAAATGGCCGATTTTCGACCCTTTTATTTTTTGACATAAATGGTTACTATAGCATAATAAACATGCGCAGAGTCGAATAATTGGTTCTGCGCATGTCAATTGTGCTATAGTAACCACTTTTGACATAAATTATTACTATTGCATAATAAACATGCGCAGAGTCGAATAATGCGTTCTGCGCATGTCAATTGTGCTATAGTAACCAGTTTTATCAAAAAATAAAAAGGTCGAAAATTGGTCATTTTTTGAAAAAATCACTGTACTATAGTACAGGAAAATTTTCGAAAAATGGCCGATTTTCAACCCTTTTATTTTTTGACATAAATGGTTACTATAGCATAATAAACATGCGCAGAGTCGAATAACGCGTTCTGCGCATGTCAATTGTGCTATAGTAACCAGTTTTATCGAAAAATAAAAAGGTCGAAAATTGGTGATTTTTTGAAAAAATCCCTGTACTTATAGTACATGGAAATTTTCGAAAAATGGCCGTTTTTCGACCCTTTTATTTTTTGACATAAATGGTTACTATAGCATAATAAACATGCGCAGAGTCGAATAATTGGTTCTGCGCATGTCAATTGCGCTATAGTAACCACTTTTGACATAAATGATTACTATAGCATAATAAACATGCGCAGAGTCGAATAATGCGTTCTGCGCATGTCAATTGTGCTATATTAACCAGTTTTGACATAAATGATTTTATTTTTCGATAAAACCGGTTACTACAGCATAATAAACATGCACAGAGTTGAATAATTGGTTCTGCGCATGTCAATTGTGGTATAGTAACCACTTTTGACATAAATGGTTACTATAGCATAATAAACATGCGCAGAGTCGAATAATGCGTTCTGCGCATGTCAATTGTGCTATAGTAACCAGTTTTATCGAAAAATAAAAAGGTCGAAAATTGGTCATTTTTTGAAAAGATCCCTGTACTATAGTACATGGAAATTTTCGAAAAACGGCCGATTTTCGAACCTTTTATTTTTTGACATAATGGTTACTATAGCATAATAAGCATGAGCAAAGTCCAATAATTGGTTCTGCGCATATCAATTGTGCTAAAGTAACCACTTTTGACATAATTGGTTACTATAGCATAATAAACATGCGCAGAGTCAAATAATACATTCTGCGCATGTCAATTGTGCTATAGTAACCAGTTTTATCGAAAAATAAAAAGGTCAAAAATTGGTCATTTTTTGAAAAAATCCATGTAATATATAGTACAGGAAAATTTTCGAAAAATGGCCGATTTTCGACCCTTTTATTTTTTGACATAAATGGTTACTATAGCATAATAAACATGCGCAGAGTCGAATAATTGGTTCTTCGCATGTCAATTGTGCTATAGTAACCACTTTTGACATAAATGGTTACTAAAGCATAATAAACATGCGCAGAGTCGAATAATGCGTTCTGCGCATGTCAATTGTGCTATAATAACCAGCTTTGACATAAATGATTTTATTTTTTGATAAAACTGGTTACTACAGCATAATAAACATGCGCAGAGTCGAATAATTGGTTCTGCGCAGGTCAATTGTGGTATAGTAACCACTTTTGACATAATGGTTACTATAGCATAATAAACATGTGCAGAGTCGAATAATACGTTCTGCGCATGTCAGTTGTGCTATAGTAACCAGTTTTATCAAAAAATAAAAAGGTCGAAAATTGGTCATTTTTTGAAAAAATCACTGTACTATATAGTACAGGAAAATTTTCGAAAAATGGCCGATTTTCGACCCTTTTATTGTTTGACATAAATGGTTATTATAGCATAATAAACATGCACAGAGTCGAATAATTGGTTCTGCGCATATCAATTGTGCTATAGTAACCACTTTTGACATAAATGGTTACTATAGCATAATAAACATGCGCAGAGTCGAATAATACGTTCTGCGCATGTTAATTGTGCTATAGTAACCAGTTTTATCGAAAAATAAAAAGGTCGAAAATTTGTCATTTTTTGAAAAAATCCCTGTACTATAGTACAGGAAAATTTTCGAAAAATTACCGATTTTCGACCCTTTTATTTTTTGACATAAATGGTTACTATAGCATAATAAAAAAATAAAAAGGTCGAAAAACGGCCATTTTTCGAAAATGTCCATGTACTAGTACAGTGATTTTTTCAAAAAATGACCAATTTTCGACCTTTTTATTTTTCGATAAAACTGGTTACTATAGCACAATTGACATGCGGAGAACGTATTATTCGACTCTGCGCATGTTTATTATGCTATAGTAACCAATTATGTCAAAAGTGGTTAAATTAGCACAATTGACATGCGCAGAACCAATTATTGAACTTTGCTCATGTTTATTATGCTATAGTAACCATTTATGTCAAAAAATAAAAGGGTCGAAAATCGGCCATTTTTCGAAAATTTCCATGTACTATAGTACAGGGATTTTTTCAAAAAATGACAAATTTTCGACCTTTTTATTTTTCGATAAAACTGGTTACTATAACACAATTGACATGCGCAGAACGTATTATTCGACTCTGCGCATGTTTATTATGCTATAGTAACCATTTATGTCAAAAAATAAAAGGGTCGAAAATCGGTAATTTTTCGAAAATTTTCCTGTACTATAGTACAGGGATTTTTTCAAAAAATGACAAATTTTCAACCTTTTTATTTTTCGATAAAACTGGTTACTATAGCACAATTGACATGCGCAGAACGTATTATTCGACTCTGCGCATGTTTATTATGCTATAGTAACCAATTATGTCAAAAGTGGTTACTTTAGCACAATTGACATGCGCAGAACTAATTATTGGACTTTGCTCATGCTTATTATGCTACAGTAACCATTTATGTCAAAAATAAAAGGTTCGAAAATCGGCCATTTTTTCGAAAATTTCCATGTACTATAGTACAGGGATCTTTTCAAAAAATGACAAATTTTCGACCTTTTTATTTTTCGATAAAACTGGTTACTATAGCACAATTGACATGCGCAGAACGCATTATTCGACTCTGCGCATGTTTATTATGCTATAGCCATTTATGACAAAAGTGGTTAGTATACCACAAATGACATGCGCAGAACCAATCATTCGACTCTGCGCATGTTTATTATGCTGTAGTAACCAGTTTTATCGAAAAATAAAATCATTTATGTCAAAACTGGTTATTATAGCAAAATTAACATGCGCAGTAAGCATTATTCCACTCTCCGCATGTTTATTATGCTATAGTAATCATTTATGTCAGAAGTGGTTACTATAGCACAATTGACATGCGCAGAACCAATTATTCGACTCTGCGCATGTTTATTATGCTATAGTAACCATTTATGTCAAAAATAAAGGTTCGAAAATCGGCCATTTTTTCGAAAATTTCCATGTACTATAGTACAGGGATCTTTTCAAAAAATGACCAATTTTCGACCTTTTTATTTTTCGATAAAACTGGTTACTATAGCACAATTGACATGCGCAGAACGCATTATTTGATTCTGCGCATATTAATTATGCTATAGTAACCATTTATGTCAAAAGTGGTTACTATACCACAATTGACATGCGCAGAACCAATTATTCGACTCTGCGCATGTTTATTATGCTGTAGTAACCAGTTTTATCGAAAAAAAAATCATTTATGTCAAAACTGGTTATTATAGCACAATTGACATGCGCAGAACGCATTATTCGACTCTGCGCATGTTTATTATGCTATAGTAACCATTTATGTCAAAAGTGGTTACTATAGCACAATTGACATGCGCAGAACCAATTATTCGACTCTGCGCATGTTTATTATGCTATAGTAACCATTTATGTCAAAAGTGGTTACTATAGCACAATTGACATGCGCAGAACCAATTATTCGACTCTGCGCATGTTTATTATGCTATAGTAACCACTTATGTCAAAAAATAAAAGGGTCGAAAATCGGCCATTTTTCGAAAATTTTCCTGTACTATAGTACATGGATTTTTTCCAAAAATGACCAATTTTCGACCTTTTTATTTTTCGATAAAACTGGTTACTATAGCACAATTGACATGCGCAGAATGTATTATTCGACTCTGCGCATGTTTATTATGCTATAGTAACCAATTATGTCAAAAGTGGTTACTTTAGCACAATTGATATGCGCAGAACAAATTATTGGACTTTGCTCATGCTTATTATGCTATAGCAACCATTATGTCAAAAAATAAAAGGTTCGAAAATCGGCCGTTTTTCGAAAATTTCCATGTACTATAGTACAGGGATCTTTTCAAAAAATGACAAATTTTCGACCTTTTTATTTTTCGATAAAACTGGTTACTATAGCACAATTGACATGCGCAGAACGCATTATTCGACTCTGCGCATGTTTATTATGCTATAGTAACCATTTATTTCAAAAGTGGTTAGTATACCACAATTGACATGCGCAGAACCAATTATTCGACTCTGCGCATGTTTATTATGCTGTAGTAACCAGTTTTATCGAAAAATAAAATCATTTATGTCAAAACTGGTTATTATAGCACAATTGACATGCGCAGAACGCATTATTCGACTCTGCGCATGTTTATTATGCTATAGTAATCGTTTATGTCAAAAGTGGTTATTATAGCACAATTGACATGCGCAGAACCAATTATTCGACTCTGCGCATGTTTATTATGCTATAGTAACCATTTATGTCAAAAAATGAAAGGGTCGAAAATCGGCCATTTTTCGAAAATTTCCCTGTACTATAGTACAGAGATATTTTCAAAAAATGACCAATTTTCGACCTTTTTATTTTTCGATAAAACTGGTTACTATAGCACAACTGACATGCGCAGAACGTATTATTCGACTCTGCACATGTTTATTATGCTATAGTAACCAATTATGTCAAAGGTGGTTACTTTAGCACAATTGACATGCGCAGAACTAATTATTGGACTTTGCTCATGCTTATTATGCTATAGTAACCATTTATGTCAAAAATAAAGGTTCGAAAATCGGCCATTTTTTCGAAAATTTCCATGTACTATAGTACAGGGATCTTTTCAAAAAATGACCAATTTTCGACCTTTTTATTTTTCGATAAAACTGGTTACTATAGCACAATTGACATGCGCAGAACGCATTATTCGATTCTGCGCATATTTATTATGCTATAGTAACCATTATGTCAAAAGTGGTTACTATACCACAATTGACCTGCGCAGAACCAATTATTCGACTCTGCGCATGTTTATTATGCTGTAGTAACCAGTTTTATCAAAAAATAAAATCATTTATGTCAAAGCTGGTTATTATAGCACAATTGACATGCGCAGAACGCATTATTCGACTCTGCGCATGTTTATTATGCTTTAGTAACCATTTATGTCAAAAGTGGTTACTATAGCACAATTGACATGCGCAGAACCAATTATTCGACTCTGCGCATGTTTATTATGCTATAGTAACCATTTATGTCAAAAAATAAAAGGGTCGAAAATCGGCCATTTTTCGAAAATTTTCCTGTACTATATATTACATGGATTTTTTCAAAAAATGACCAATTTTTGACCTTTTTATTTTTCGATAAAACTGGTTACTATAGCACAATTGACATGCGCAGAATGTATTATTTGACTCTGCGCATGTTTATTATGCTATAGTAACCAATTATGTCAAAAGTGGTTACTTTAGCACAATTGATATGCGCAGAACCAATTATTGGACTTTGCTCATGCTTATTATGCTATAGTAACCATTATGTCAAAAAATAAAAGGTTCGAAAATCGGCCGTTTTTCGAAAATTTCAATGTACTATAGTACAGGGATCTTTTCAAAAAATGACCAATTTTCGACCTTTTTATTTTTCGATAAAACTGGTTACTATAGCACAATTGACATGCGCAGAACGCATTATTCGACTCTGCGCATGTTTATTATGCTATAGTAACCATTTATGTCAAAAGTGGTTACTATACCACAATTGACATGCGCAGAACCAATTATTCGACTCTGTGCATGTTTATTATGCTGTAGTAACCAGTTTTATCGAAAAATAAAATCATTTATGTCAAAACTGGTTAATATAGCACAATTGACATGCGCAGAACGCATTATTCGACTCTGCGCATGTTTATTATGCTATAGTAATCATTTATGTCAAAAGTGGTTACTATAGCGCAATTGACATGCGCAGAACCAATTATTCGACTCTGCGCATGTTTATTATGCTATAGTAACCATTTATGTCAAAAAATAAAAGGGTCGAAAAACGGCCATTTTTCGAAAATTTCCATGTACTATAAGTACAGGGATTTTTTCAAAAAATCACCAATTTTCGACCTTTTTATTTTTCGATAAAACTGGTTACTATAGCACAATTGACATGCGCAGAACGCGTTATTCGACTCTGCGCATGTTTATTATGCTATAGTAACCATTTATGTCAAAAAATAAAAGGGTCGAAAATCGGCCATTTTTCGAAAATTTTCCTGTACTATAGTACAGTGATTTTTTCAAAAAATGACCAATTTTCGACCTTTTTATTTTTTGATAAAACTGGTTACTATAGCACAATTGACATGCGCAGAACGCATTATTCGACTCTGCGCATGTTTATTATGCAATAGTAATAATTTATGTCAAAAGTGGTTACTATAGCACAATTGACATGCGCAGAACCAATTATTCGACTCTGCGCATGTTTATTATGCTATAGTAACCATTTATGTCAAAAAATAAAAGGGTCGAAAATCGGCCATTTTTCGAAAATTTTCCTGTACTATAGTACAGGGATTTTTTCAAAAAATGACCAATTTTCGACCTTTTTATTTTTCGATAAAACTGGTTACTATAGCACAATTGACATGAGCAGAACGTATTATTCCACTCTGCGCATGTTTATTATGCTATAGTAACCAATTATGTCAAAAGTGGTTACTTTAGCACAATTGACATGCGCAGAACCAATTATTGGACTTTGCTCATATGTTTATTATGCTATAGTAACCATTTATGTCCAAAAATAAAAGGGTCGAAAAACGGCCATTTTTCGAAAATGTCCATGTACTATAGTACAGGGATTTTTTCAAAAAATCACCAATTTTCGACCTTTTTATTTTTCGATAAAACTGGTTACTATAGCACAATTGACATGCGCAGAACGCGTTATTCGACTCTGCGCATGTTTATTATGCTATAGTAACCATTTATGTCAAAAGTGGTTACTATAGCACAATTGACATGCGCAGAACCAATTATTCGACTCTGCGCATGTTTATTATGCTATGATAACCATTTATGTCAAAAAATAAAAGGGTCGAAAATCGAAAATAGTACAGTGATTTTTTTAAAAAATGACCAATTTTCGACCTTTTTATTTTTCGATAAAACTGGTTACTATAGCACAATTGACATGCGCAGAACGCATTATTCGACTCTGCGCATGTTTATTATGCTATAGTAATCATTTATGTCAAAAGTGGTTACTATAGCACAATTGACATGCGCAGAACCAATTATTCGACTCTGCGCATGTTTTTTATGCTATAGTAACCATTTATGTCAAAAAATAAAAGGGTCGAAAATCGGCCATTTTTCAAAAATTTTCCTGTACTATAGTATAGGGATTTTTTCAAAAAATCACCAATTTTCGACCTTTTTATTTTTCGACAAAACTGGTTACTATAGCACAATTGACATGCGCAGAACGTATTATTCGACTCTGCGCATGTTTATTATGCTATAGTAATCATTTATGTCAAAAGTGGTTACTATAGCACAATTGACATGCGCAGAACGCATTATTCGACTCTGCGCATGTTTATTATGCTATAGTAACCATTTATGTCAAAAAATAAAAGTGTCGAAAATCGGTCATTCTTCGAAAATTTTCCTGTACTATAGTACCGGGATTTTTTCAAAAAATGACCAATTTTCGACCTTTTTATTTTTCGATAAAACTGGTTACTATAGCACAATTGACATGCGCAGAACGCATTATTCGACTCTGCGCATGTTTATTATGCTATAGTAACCATTTATGTCAAAAGTGGTTACTATAGCACAATTGACATGCGCAGAACCAATTATTCGACTCTGCGCATGTTTATTATGCTATAGTAACCATTTATGTCAAAAAATAAAAGGGTCGAAAATCAGCCATTTTTCGAAAATTTCTAATAATTTTAATTACAACTATTTATACAACAACTTTTAAAATAATATTTAATTAATAATATAAATAAATAGATAAATAATAGTATTTTAAAATACGCACTTTTCAAAATAATATTACTATGCAATAATATTGCTATATATGCGCATATATTGCTTTATTATCATCTGATATTATCATTTGATATAAATGGTTACTATATGTCTATAAGATGATGATAACACAATTTTTATGCACATATATAGCAATATTATTGCATATTAGTATTTTGAAAAGTAAATATTTTGCCATTTTTTGAAAAATCCCTGTACTAATAGTGCAGGGATTTCATAGAAAAATGCCTAAATTTCGACCTTTTTAAAATAAATGGTTACTATACGTCTATAAGATGATAATAAAGCAATATATGCGCATAATAACAGTATTTTAAAAAGTGCATATTTTGGCAATCTTATCACATCAAACTCCTGTTTACACCGCATTTTATAATGACATTTTATTCTGTATATTTAATCTGATCACAATTGTATTTATTAATATTAATATATTAAATTTATATAATTCAATTACAATTCTTAAATATAAATAACAAACCAAAACAAATTTTAATTACATATCTTTTTCATTGCTTAATTAATTTGATTAAAATTAGATTAGGCATTTATTAATTGATGACACTCAAGGCATATTTGACTGGAAATAGATGTTTCTGGACGGAAACACAATCTTTGTTTATTTAAAAACTATCAATACAAACTGTATATACACTATTCTATTAACGTAAAACCTAAATAAAGCATATTTACAAGGTAAACAGTGTAAATATTAATGTACACTCTGTAATTGTTCACTTTAAATGCTGAATAAAGAAAAATAGAAAACTTGGAATGTGATCATTTCCATATATAATAAAATAATGTCTTAATTATTAATTGGAAGGGTATTATTTTATGTTTGACCAATAAAATTACCACAATAATTGATACGCACAAATGTTTATATTTTTTAAGTAACAGTTTAATAAAAATTTATCTCCAATAAATTAGTCTTCGCAATATTTGTAATGATTTAGACAATGTTTGTAGATCATTATACCTTTTTAAAATGTTATGTTATTGTATTTGTACAGTGCTTCTCATTCCATATTTTTAAACAAATAAAATTATACTTTGCTGTTACATAGTAAATATGAAATTATGTAAAGTTTCTTTGTCCTAAGGTGTCACACCGCGTACGTAATATGTCCAAGACACGCTCGATGCCCCACCGGCAGACCTTGGACATGTCACCAATAGCTTTCCCATTTTTGGAGCCTTCGTACCATCCTGATTGCCTTCAAATGCAACAATAATATTGTGCGTCTTCTTACCACGGATTGTATCCCCGGGCTTACACGAGAATGCTGGATTATCCAATTGGAATGTGAATGCGGTGGAATGTGGGAATACGTTTCGGAAGGGAATTGATGCCGTTGAATTAGCTTTGATAGTGTACGGTCCTTGTGGTTTTGGTGCTATGCAAGTGCCAAACAGTGGGAATGTATATTCACCGGCAGTGGGTGAGCTTACCATTAGCGTGGCACGGGTCTCACCCAGACGGGATGGTTCAAAGGTCACATCTAGGTTTACCTCGGTTCCGCCTCCTGCTGACCCTGGAGCCGCCATCACTGTTTTGTCACAGTGGAATTCATTGCTATCAATCTATTATAAAAAGAACAAATACATCTTGCATTTTAATAGTATTCTTCAATTTCTCTGAACGAGCAGAATCATCTAGAAAACGTGAAGCAATGCAAGAGTAAATGTTATAACACACCTAAGTGTACCCCTCACATTTGATTGGTTGATTATATTATCACATGTCAGTATTAGGTGGTACATACATTGTACGTTCAAGCATGGAGGTATCTTTTTTATACCTCCACGTTCAGCAGGTTTTTGTAGGTAAGGTTGGCGATTGTTGAATGTGTACAACGAGGCATTACATTTTCCAACTCATAAAAATATTCTCTACATTTTACTCATTTAAACATTCATTATTTGTACACAATATCAAAATAACAATAGAACCATATTGTTCCTATACCTTGCATGTATACTCAGCCTTGACCTTGGCGTAGTTAACAAAGCGTGCAACTTGTACATGGTTGCCTCCAAGAGCAGACCGGAAATAGACAGCTTTCTCTGGGCCTGCAGCAGTAGCAGTCAGCTGCAAGCTGTACTGGTAAAGGCCTAATTCAGCACTCGTTAGGGTCAGTTTACCTTGAGTTGAGCCGATCTTAAGTGGGAGGTACTCAAACACAAGGCAACCCTGTAATTCAATCAACAATTTAAAAGAAAATGTAAAGATGACACTACACATTTTGCAGAAATAAAGAATTTATGCTTTAAGATCATTGTTTTTTTGGTCTTAGAGGTTTATAAGCTACTTCTCCATATTTCATGTTGTAAAATACAACAAACCTACATTAGGCAGCTTCCAAAATATACCTAATTTTCCTTTCTACACATTACAGAGATACACAAAAAGGATTTTTCAATTAAACTAAAAAAAAGTTACCCAGACTTCTTACCTCAGACTGTGGAGGAATAACAAGCTGTGTAGGCAGCATAATATCTGGTGACTGGCAGTTAGTCTGAAAGGTTACAGAGACAGCTAATGGGTTCTCCATCACAATGGTGTTAGACGTTGTCAATCGTACCGGAGTGGTCATCTCAATGGTGTTGATGATGTCTGGTGCAAGGCCTTTGAAAGTGATGTAGTAAAACTGGAATTCGTTCGTCTGTTCATTCTTGAAAAGAACCTATAATGAATAAAAAGAGTATGTCATTTGGTGTATAATATTGTATATACGGAGTAAAACAACGACATGTTGCTCACAGTATTGCTTCTGTAACATGGAGCTGATATGGGTGTTAAGAATGAACTGAACACTAATAAGTAAGTATAAGTAATTGTAAAATACTGTCAGTGTACATTGGTAATAGCATAAGAGAGTGTTCACTATAACAATTAATTAGTCTGTATATTATGCACAGGGTATGTAGGAAGTAACAAAAGCAGTTATTGTTCCTTATGTACAGTAGTCCGTACCTTGGCAGCATAAGATGACTCTTTGTGGCAGTAGAAATTCAGTTTGTACTCTCGCTTAGCTAGGCCTGGTACATCAATGTAGTCTAAACCCTTAATGGTAGTGGCTGGGTCTAACTTATCTGGTTTTATCATCTCTATGTAAACCTTGAACCTGCAAGAATAAGAACATATAAGATGCATATTTCGGCGTTCAGATGGGACAGAAATTCGCCATTGCAATGATAAAAAACTTTGTACAAAAGATCATCTCCCAAAGTGCTGATCATTTTTTCCTGTACATTCTGGGAGATATTTATACAAATCAATTAGTTTACCTCTGGGGTCGTTTCAACCAGTTTGACACAGCCAATAACTCTGTGTAGTGGGTCTTGCTAGGAACCTCTCGTTGTATGTTACCAGCTGGCTTTGGTGCCTCTGATACACCTGTAAGGTTGTATAGCAGACCATTGCCATCTGGGAGTGCAAAGAACACAGTGCCCTGTAAAAGAAAGTGTAAATTGATTGACTGACTATACTTATACAAGTCATCCAAAACTTTTCTAAATTTACATTTTCTATTCATTCACTAAATGAATGGAACTGAGGGTGCTGTTTTATCAGCATCTTATTTGGTCTTTTAAACTTGCTCTTTTAAACACAGAAATCATTGATGGGCGTCGTTTCTACAATCAAGTAAGTGAGTAAAGTAATTAAAAACAACAAGATCATAAAGAACACCTGTATGTCAAATGGAATGCCTTTACCAGACCCTACAGAATAAGTTTAAACTCCAAGTCTGAAGCATTTCTTTCAACAATCAAAAACAACTTACTGTATGCCTTTTCCCTTCATGTGTCATAATCAATGGTCTATAAGTAACCTCAAACGGTTTACTAGACTGTGCCTCTATTGCGATGCTCTCTGCTCCTGACCAATGTTCTCCTTCGATAATCGGTTTAAGCTGCCAACGGCGGTTTGTACGATTGTGCAAGTTAAGTGAGCGTGTGTCTTTTACACGTACATGTGTGTTGAAGTGCAGAACCTCTTTCATCGGTGTGCAACCTATGCACATTCCAGTTAGGACGAGCTTCAACGGTTTGCCACCCTCTATGTTGCAACGTAGTTTCTATAGATAACAAACAAAACAGAAATTGTATTCTGTAATATAAGTCTTATTG